>NW_008824186.1:5828477-5847532 GCF_000699105.1 Pygoscelis adeliae | reverse complement strand
GAAGAAAAAAAGAAAAAACCTTGCAATCTGCCAATATCAGGAGGAAGCCAAAAGTTGCAATCAGAATTGAGGAGAGATACTTTATTTCAATACTGTAGACTTGAAATAAATAACTGTATACTACCCACAAGTCCCACAACTCAATGGACACAATCCACAAGAACAGAATCCATAATGATCCAGCACTTAACAAACCTGTGAGGAATTCCAGAAAAACCCCAACAAAATGTGCATTTAGAGATCTCTTAGAACATGAAAAGCAAACACAGATGGCTCAAAAATGCAGAGGATTCCTCCGGTCTGAGTAAGAGGAATTAGCCACTCTGAACTGGTTCTCACTTTGCTCAGGAATTGGCTCAAAGAACAATGCCATAAAATTATGAAAAAGTGCAGAGGCAATTTCTGAAGATCACCAACAGGCATGCTGGCTTCCTCAAAAACACAGCAAAGCCCAGCACAGCAAAACAGCTTCCCTGAAACAGCGCCCGGATCACAGCACTGAGGGCACTAAATCTCAGCTCAGCACAAGCTGCTGCTTTCCTCCCCCTCCACAGCAAACCTCAGTCCCCTGCAGTAAGATCAGCCCCTCTGGCACCCACCTTTCCAGCATCAAAACTAAGCGGCACTCTAGCCTGCAGGTTACCTGTGACAGCTGCCCAGCAACTACAAAAGGCTTAATGAGTTTCAACTTGTACATTAAGAAACTGCTCCTAAATTTTTGTCAACTTTATTTCAAAATGTAATTTCATTATATTTGCAATTCTAATAGTTAAATATTCTTCAGTTTTGGATTTGAAAAATATTTTTCAAGTATTAAATGCTTAATAAAAATGTAATATAAAAATTATATATACTTCACTATATGTAAATATGTGCAAAAATAGTCTCTGAAATGTTATAGAATTAATAAGGAAAATATTATGAGTTTAATAAAAAATGCATTTAAAATTGCATAACTATATCCCTATAGGCAAGTGGGAATATGAGGCACTGACTGCATGGTCCCTCCATCCTGCTCGAGGGATTCTCATGTTACATACAGCATTCCAAAAGCCTTGGCCCTTCTGCCTCTTAACCATTGCTGAATACCTCTTTGCTTTCCAGAGCCAGGGGAAGGAGTTTCTTTTTAGAGAAACTAAACTCTCTAGATTAGGAGATGCATATTCATGAGCTCAAAGAACCATAAGAATTTTCATGTTACTATTTTGAAAAGAAACATGCAAATTTTTCAAATATATATTTTAAAGACAAACAACATTTTCACACATCCACACCGGGACAGATTTGCAAAGAGCTCCCGTATTCACGTGGGCACCCCAGCAAAGCAGTGGGTTACATTACAGAGAGTGGCAATCTAGCACAAAGTCTTTAATTTTTAATCCACGTCTTATTACGATTCAAATAGTATGATACCTTAAGAACAAGACCTTGCCACTGAAATAATTTCAGAGAACATCCTTATAAAAGCTATAAATTAGCAAAGCTGAACCATCAATCTTCCAAGACGTACTCAGGCAAAAGGTAATCAACTCTGTGTCATGTTAAAATAAGCAGAGAAGGAAACATTTTAATTAATGAACTTGAATGCTTGAATTCATCATGGGGCTTACAGAAAGGAAAAAAAAAAAAAGACAAATTACTGTTCTTGGTAAAGACCCCAAGGAAATAAAACAAACAACATTTAACAGAGCTCAATTTTCACTTGTCACTGAAATAATGAATACTAAAATAATAATTAAATGCCCTAAAGATTTCTATGGTAGCTGGTAATAACCATATCATGAACCACCTAGTAAATTTCTGCTTTAAGATTCCTTAGTTGTAGGTATGTTGGTTTAGTGGCCTAAAATAACTATGGTACAAACCCTCAATTATTTTCTTGCTTGTATATCCACCGTACACAGCTGCCTAGGGGTCTGACTAGTGGGCCAGCAGTTCTGACTGGAGGATCTGCTGCAGCTCTGCTACTGCAATATCCTTTGACATTACCTTCAGCTGCAGAGTTTTACTCCATTCTGCAGGTCAGGCCAGGTGACCCGAGGTATCTCTGCAATTAGCCTGGTACCCAGACCCAGCTAATAAGCCCTACCAACAGCTGGCTAAAGCTAAGCCTGGCCTAACATGGACTTTTTTTTTTTTTTTTCTTTGCACTAGGAGGACACAAACACCAAGCTTGTAGAAGACCATGAGCAATATCCACAGCTGTGTAAGTGCTCTGATACAGGGTGCTCCTTTTGTCTCTCCCTCCACAACACAACTGAGACCTTGAGGCTAGCTGAGCACCACCAGCACTGTTGCAATACAAGTAACAGCAATGAAAATATTCAAATATTAAGGAGGGAGAGAAAGGAACAACTAAACCAAATACTCTTCTGACATCATCCTACTGGCTTTATGGGAGTGACAAAAATTTTTGCTTATGATAGCTACCTGGTTTCACCATCACTAATGAGGATGCAACCTTTTTTTTTGTCTGTAGCTGTGAAAAACTTGTTGTTTAGTCATAATGTACAGACTTTGCATATAAAAGTTTTATGAAAAGCAATGAAGATGCTTTATTTAATGCTGTACATACTTTGTGCATATTAAGTATATTTGCATATATTCTCGCCAAATACTGTTGCAATTACTGTTTTCTACTCAAAGAGCAGAACAGCAAGAAAGTGAAAGCATTTGAAGATGGATTTATACATTGATTTACTCATCTAAATAGACAGAAATCCACCCTGTGAAGAAAGAAAAAGGCAAAGAAAGAAAATAGAGATAGTATTGACTATAGTAATTTGAGTGACAAAAAGTCAACATAATAAAATAGAAGAAAGCTCAGCTACAATATTACGCAGGATAGATTCAAATATATGAAATAACCAGAAGTAATCTAAGTGTGAAATGCTAAGAACATATACAAAAAAGTCTGTGCATTTGGTAAATAATTAAGCCATTCTTAAAAGGCCAGTTCAACACTAAGCTGCCACATACTTTTTGTAATTCTAACTTAAATGTTTTAAATGAGAATAAGGTGTGAATAGACCTTATGTTGCCTTTTGCACAAGACTGATTTCAGCCTTACAGCAAAATGTAGAAAGAAATTGGCATTCTTTAAAATGTCATCCTGCTCATCCCATTAGAGCCTAAAAAAAAAATCTACATCCAATCTTTGCAGGTTTTTATTCATGGGAGGAAAGGGAAAGTGTAAATCAGTAGAATAATTAAATGGGTTAGAAAGAGAGAAAGTATAATGAGAATGACAGAAAAAGACATCCTGGAATTGAAGAAGAAAAAAAATTAAAAATTGAAAAAGTAGTTTAAACGTTATCTGCAGCTGTGCCCAGTGGCCCCGCACAGAGCTGGGCAGTGTCCACTTGCAGTCAGCCCCCAGCACCCGTTTCCTCTGCTTCTACTAGCACCAGCCTCTCACCCACTGCCAGGATGCCTTACAGGTCCACCCCACTTTTTTTCCCCCCCTTCCAATAAAGACCCCCATGGCACTCATCCAAGTAGATGCTGAGTTATACTGTCTTGGAAATCCCTCTTTCTCCAGCCCGTGGTGTGGTAGGTCACCTGCTCTCACCTGGCTCAGCCTTTTGTACCTGTTGGGCTTCCCAATTCCCCAGCAGGCTCAATTCTCTTTGCTAACTTTCTGCCCAGTAGCAGGGTAAAGACTGACCTGAGAAAGGAGAGACCACTCATCATACAAAGTTTCTGCCACATACAAATAGCATCCAACTGAAGTGCAATGAAGTCTAATTCTAATAAAAGATCTGTATCTAAAAACAAGTGTTCTCATCAACTCATCATACATACCAGAACTGTTACCAATTACTTTCATCAGAGGGACTGCAGAATTAATAATCTAATTTTCCAGATCATAGAAACCTCCCTGGATTGTACCAAAAGAAATATTTGATTTTCCCCCTCCTGGAATCCTCTTGTACTTGTGCCTGTGCATTCAGAGAGAACATTGCAAGTTCAATCAAGATATTTTAGATTAGAATTTGAGGCAGAAATGCAACTTGGCTCCAGATAATCTGGTTTTACTGAGATATTCTAACCTGGAAACTTCTTTATTTGATGTGGCACAAAGAGCATGGTAATGTCCCAGAATACAGAGCCTGGGAAAAAAACCTCTGCAAAAGTACTCATATATTTAGATGACCACCTAGGCAGTCCTATTTGTGAAGTCTGTACCTTTCTTCATGTCAAAAGAACATGGACGAGGAAATTTTGACCCTTTCTAAGTCAATAGATACATTACTGTGACTCAACAGAGTCAGGATTTTGCTTGTAATTTAGGTCTACGTATTTTTGTTTCCTGACATAGAATAACAAAATACAGGAAACCTAATGAAAGCAGTTGTTTGCTGTTATTGGGGTGAGGTGGGGTAAGACTTTGAGCTATTAAGTCCTTTCCATGCTGGTCTATACCAGCGACAGCAGAAGAAACAGGGTTCATGCTTAGTATTTCTTTTCTTTGAAGCATCAGTTTTTACGAATGAAAATTTCAGAACAGATATTATTAGATATTTCTTATAAATAAAGATCTACAAAACAAGAGGAACCGATGACCCTGCCTGCTGACTTAAAAAGCATTCAGGGTAGCACGCAAGCAGGCAGCATTCAAACATAATGAAAAACATGAGGCCATTTTTGTGAAGGAACACTCAAGAAATCAAGGCACAGAAATCAATAAAAAGACAACTAAGTTTCCATGGGGATTTTCACGTACATCAGTGAAATGGCATTAAATTCCTACAGCTTTAGCCTCCTTACATCTTTATCACCAAATGTTCTTTGTGTTAAGAATACTCATGATAGGATGGCAAAACATGTGTCTGTACAGTTACATACAATGCTAGCACAATAAATTATCTAACAAGTCCATAAACTAATGTTCAAAAATTTCAGATAATCAGGTAGTATGCCTTATGGAAATCAGCATCATTTTAACATGTCCTAGATATTTAATATAATAAAAAAATCAAACCTGCCTTTTTCCGCCATTTTATTTGTGTAGAATTGCATTTCTCAGATTTTTTTTTTGCAGACTGATAGTTATTGCAGAAAAATGTAAAACAAATATGCTGTTGCTGATAGCAACCACCTACTGATTTTACAGCATGGAAAAGTTTCAGATTACAGTTACTTAAGAACTCTGCATGTGGGTGTGTTTGTTTAGGTGTGAGAGAAAGCTTAATTAATCAGCTGAAAGTTTATCAGCAAACACACCTAGTACTATTAAATTCTGCTACAAATTTAAAGTAGTAGTAAAGGCAGGAAGATTTCACTTTCATCAGGTTACACCTATTTCAGTTATTACAGTACAATAATGGTCAGAGATCAAATTTTAAAATGTAACTATGAAACGTGAATTTTAACAAGTGTCAATCCTGAAAGTCTTGAACAGATATTAGATCAATGCCTTGTGTTCCAGGCGGTTCCACTGCTCAGAAGGTATGAAATATAAGTAGACCCAGTCTCCTCTTTTATTTATTAGTTCTATAACCTTCTCAAGTCATCTTGTACAGTAAGAAGTATTTCTTCTAAATGGAAAATAAACAACTTTGTTTTGAAATTATGAAACAGGATTTTAAAAAAAGGAAAAGAACTCAACCGAAGTGAGCACAGTAATGTACTTTTTAGAATAAATCTAAGCTGATTCAGCAAAACATAATACAAGTTACTGCCTTTCAGCCTATCGCATCTGAAATGACTACGTGAACAATTCTTTAAGACAGCCCAGCTTGTGTACCTTTGCAATGGAGTAACGTGAAAGGAGAAACTCCATTCCTTTCCAATGCTTTTCACCTAATCACAATGTTTACCCATTTTCTAAACTGTTGGTTAGGAATAAAGAAAATACACACCGAAGGGTGTACTTGAAGAAAGCATAAAACACTAACGCTGCCAGGAGAAACTGCTGCGTGTATCCGCTACCCCAGCCGTACGTTCCCACATATGTGTCTTCCGCCTTTGCTCTAGCACACACGCTCTCGAGCTACAAGGTGAAGCAGCATGGGAAACAATTCCAGTGAAACCTCAGGTGTGCTGGGCTAGCAGGGCCTCTCACCCACATAACATGACCACACAAGCACTTGGCCTCCCTCTAAGAGCGGGCAGGCAGGCCAGGCCACCTCCTTCAGCAGCAGTAAGGCTCATAGATCTGCGGAAGCACGGCATTACGGGGCTGGAAGCAGAGCCGACAGAAAGCACCGTCCTCCGGGGCAGGACAAGAGCCGGGCTGCTCCTCACAGTGACACAACAGGCTGCACAGAAAAGATACCAAAGCTGCCACTGAGCCGGCACAGCTCAGTGCCCAGCACCAATTTCCAGGTGGAAAAACAAGCCGTGCATCACTGGCCTCCTCACTGCCACATCTTGGCTCCAGGTCTCTAGGCTCAGAAGCAGACAATCCCGGTACGAGAGAAACAATCAATCATCTTGTCCTTTCATAGACCCTTGGATAGATTTATTGGTCTTGGTAAACTAATTCCAAGGAGTCAGATAGTTCCAGTGGTTTTGTACCAGCGGGATACTCTCAAAAAAGAAAGCAACCCGCCCCAAAACAAAGAAATAAATCCCTAATAGAATGAAATGGTCCAGTAATTGTTTTGGAAGTGAACCAGTGAAGATATTTGGAAAAATAATACAGGCTGCCCATACAGAAATAAAAACTGATGGAACAGTAAAATGCCATCTCAAAAAGTATATCTAAAATGATCATCTATTTTCTCTCTCAAGAAGCCCAATTCTAGGCAGGTAAAACTTGTCATAGCTCTGCGGCAATTCTATATTAGCTGAAAATTCGGTCCTTGAATCCTAGAAATTCACATCTGAGAAGAGAGAGAAGAATGGAATTCCATATATGCCTGAGAACACCGGCATTTTGGCTAGTAACAGAGCTGGTTCCTAATGCTGCGTTTCATTAGTAAAGCTAAAGGAAAAAAATAAAACCAATGACTGCCCCATGAAAAATTAGGAGAGAAGTATTGTATAAACCTTTGTTAGTTTAGCTGTTATGAGGCTATTGCATAAGTACCCCATACTAATTTTATTGGCTCATAGCACATATAATTTGAAAGTATTATGTTACCTGCATAAACCATACATACGGTTCAGAATGTCAGTGTAATCTGTCTGTGGGAACGGTAATGTATGGTTATGGAATAGAGATGGTGTACATAAATTATGCAAGGTATTTTCTAATCCCCACAATATTTCAAGGAATGGTACAGCTGTCATGTAACAAGAAATGTCTCCTACACCTTTCTGACAGATAGGACACGAACATTATTGCTTTTCCCTGTTCTTTCAGGGCAGGTCACTCTCTCAGTTCACTACAGTAATGTGCCACTAATTCTAAAGGCTTCATCATTCATTCAGATTTCAGCATTTCATTGTGGTGGAAAAGCTACCATTTTCCATTTGCTTCATATAAACTTAATTACTTTATACCATAGGAGTGCTAAAGGAATAAGGAAGTCACCTAGATGAAGTTTACAACAGTGCATGTGATGAACAATTTTGTTGGTAATATAAAATGGCTGTTTGCTTTTTCTTAAAAGCTGCCTTAGAACTGCTGTGAAACATTCAAAACATCTTAGTCTTATAATTAAACAAGGACGGCTCTGTGATGAGACCCAGGAATATAAATAGCTGCATCAAGTGGTCAACTGCCACAAACTCCTCGTATCACTCTGCACAAGTCATTTGATTCCTCTGTACTTCAAGTTTTCATTTCATTTGACAGACTGACAATGCTGCTGTTGACTTTTTTTAGAATTTAATTTGACTAAAAGATACACTTATTTTAAAGTTATCAGACAAAAGTTGTATTTTAAATTTAAACCACGAATTTCACTATCCAGAAACATGATTCAGCAGTGAAAATACTGTTACACTGTTATTTCTCCTTAAAAAAAACAAATAAATCTGTATGTTCAGAAGCACAGGCAGGCCTACAGATGTAGATTTTGTAAAAATGTATTCAAATTAAGTATATTAAACAGCATGGCAATTCATATAAGAATATGAAAATCCTATTTTTACCATTACATTTCAAGGACTCTCTTCTTGAGACCAGTTGCTTTAGTTGGAGCAAACCATTTCAGTTATGCTGTACTACTGCATACGACAGGCTCAAAAGGGGAGACTAAAAGAACCAACAATTCCAACCTTTGCAGTGACAATTCACACTACAAAATATAGAGCTAAATACAAAAAGAAATTAAAACCAAAGGTCTCTTCTAATCTTGTTGGAAAAAAGTCCCCTACAGACCTTAATCAGCAGCTGAACTTTTTACCTCCAGTACATGTGCAATGTTCACCAAACACTGAAGTCATGATCTTCAGCATAAAGAGCAAAATGCCACTGCGCCTGAAGCTTCTGTAGTGACAAGGATTCATCAGGTGTGTTACGATTGCATGTCACAGATGCCAAGATGATGAAGAACCTTTGCATTTTAAGAGGCTCTGTGTTTTAGGTTTATTTGGATACACCTTCATGAAGACTGAAGGAGGAAAAACTTAATCCAACACCTGGGTTATTTTTCTGTAACTAGAAGACAGCAAAAATCTCTCTTTTACCTTTTATATTTTTTATCTATTATTTTTAATCGCTGTTGGAAGAAAATGAAGAGATTAACATAAGGACATCATCCCCACCAACACAGACTAATTCTAATTAGCTTCTGAGAAGCAGAATACTTTTAAAGGTGCCTCTTTTGCTAACCCATACATTGTTTTAAAATAATGATTTCTGGTTCAGCTAAACCATTTCTTGGCCCAACTGCATAGGATACAGTTTTTTGCCCCATTTCAGATATCTTCTAAAGGGAGTAATGATTTGTTGACTTGTGCTCATCATACTCAAGCAGTTATATAGAGAGAATACTCACGCTGTCATTTCTTCCAATTTATAATGCAGAAGTCAAAATATGCATTCTATAAATCATTGTCTTGATTTGCCATTGCTTATAATTTGTTGAGTCTTCTCAATCATTGTAAACTAGCAATAACCATGGTAACGCAGTTATGCCATGTATTTCTGGTATTATACCTTTGCAAAGTGAATGTAAAAAAGACTGAACAAAGCATGTGGCAAAAGGCGATTGGATTCTATGAGCTCAAAGAGTTTAGAAGATCATCATATCAGTTAAATCGTGGTAGAACAAAACCACATGCAAGTGTTTAGAGGCTGTGCTCTAATACAATGCACACGTACACAGAGAAGAGGTCCAGTTCACTGAAGCATTACAAATCAAAAATGCAATCACTTTCTTGTGCTTAAAGTGCTCTATGAGGAACTGAAAGGTTAATGAGCAAGGTGGCTTTAATTGCTTTTTTTCTAAATACCTGGTCCATAAACTAAACACAACTGCCTTTAAAAGCTCCATATTCCAAAATTTTTATAGTAAACGTTCTTCTGTTGGAATTTTCTATTCGTGGAACTGGACTATAAATAGGGATATAATATCTTTAATAGGTTGCAGACACCATACTCTCTTCAAATATCCTGACTTTGCTAGAGGCTCTAATGACAAGAGCGAAATAGCTTAGATACCGCTGGGAGCAATTTGTCAGTGCAGTGCACAGGGTCCTGTGTTTTCCTGTTGTAATTAGTGGCTAGTGCATGCTCACTATTACCTGAAATTACTGTGGTAATTCCAGATTCAACCATACGTCCACTGACTAGTGGAGTGTGCATGTGTCTATGGTTGGATAATGTACCTTCTGTAAATTGTTCCTGTCAGTCGTTTGCAATTTATTTCATGTTTCCAACAACAGTCTTGAACTGGCAGTGTCAGCGACACGTGTTTTTGACATTACTGAGAACACAGACAAGAATGATTTATGCTGTTTTTCCCCTTCTCAGATTGAACAGGTATAAAAATTGTCATATGTAGAAAGTCATAGGACAAAGAGAAAGTTTTAGAAAACTTGACTTAGATGGAAGGTGTGAAGATAAGAGTTTTATGTTACCAGAGTTAACACCTTAGGAATCATTCCTCAGCTACTCAGAAGAAACAATTATTTTTTCACATTATAAATTCCTTACATAGGAACTCCTGCCCTACACTTCTGTACGGTCTTTCAAAGTAAGTGCAGCATTTCTTCCTGCTTTGGTGGCGATACTGCCTGTTACATTTCACACCAAAATTCATGCCTGTCTTGCTCAATTACAGTCAGTGACAAAAATCCAATTACATTCAAAGAGAAGCAGTATTAAGCCTGATCCAGATAAAACTTATTTTCTCACTTTTACTGGATAGACTCCAATAGTCTTAAACAATAAGCGCTTTGAAAACGTTACAACTGCAGCTTTCGTCATGAGCCGTGGGCTCTACGCTATGCTCACCACTTACAGAAGATCAGGCTCACGAGGTGTGACAAAAAGCAAGATGTAGAATTTCACAGTGGGAAAGGACATGCACCGGCACAGCACCTGACCGCTCTTTGGGTGAGAGATTCTGCTGTGCAGATAAACCATTTCTTTTGTCAAATCAGAAAGAGCAAAAGTGGGACAACAGTGGGAGAAGGCAAGGTGACAGCAGCTTGCTCTCAATGGTACTGTCGCAGCACTGTGAACTCAATGCAAAAACTCACCCGGTGACTTCATGCTTCACAAACCAGTATCCACTCCTGACCCGTGCTCTGCAGCCACACTCTTCAACGTTTCAGTTGACTCTGAAACGAAGAACAATATATTGGCTCTAGTAACAGTGGCAGAAGTCTTTCTGACAATATAAACTAATATGATTTACAAGATGAATGATGACACATGCCCAGTTTAAATCTGCCCACTGTGCCACCTCTGGAGGTAGCGGAGTCTCACAGGCCTGCTACCGGTAACAGCGCCAGGCTCTTTGCCTCACACAGCAAGAAGTTGTACTTAAAAAAAAAAGACCAAACACAAAATGCCACAAAGCTATTGGTACTAACAGCAGGACCATACTCCTGCTCATCTTGCAGGTCTGCGCTGCATCATGGTCTCGTGCTGAATCCAGGGTGTTAAACGCATCACCCAGGAACATGTGGCCTTGAAAACAGGCCTTTGCAAACCTTACATCAGGAAGATCCAGAGTACCCAGAGTCATACCAATAAGCAATGTAATAAATTGTTGCTCCTTTGCTTATTTTCCATCCTTTTTTTTTTTAGTGCTCACTTTTTCCCCTAACAGGCCTAACAGGATTTCACTTGCTTGGTCCTACTTTCAGCCAAAAAACTTTTGCTTGAAATAAAAAAAAGCATATTTCAGGAAGACACTGAGTCTCTGCAAAGGACTGCAAGCAAGCAATGAAAAAAATCACAAAGTGTTGATAAATTATTCCATTAAGTTGATAATCTTACCATAAAAGAAAGATTCAGTTTTCTGTAAACTGTTTCAAGCTTTTACTTCCTGCTGCTGGATCTTATTGGTGCTTTTTAGGTTAAATGATGGTTTGGCATAGCATTTGAAGGTGTGGGGTTTTTTGTCGCCTTGTTGAATTTTGGCTCATGGAGTAACTAACTTGTTATAAAATTAATTTTAAAATAGGGGAAAGTATTTACTTGAATACTCCAGTAGTACTAAGAAACTCTAGTTTCACATTATAGAAATTATTTTCTGCACTATGGTCATCCTGGTGTTCCCTTAATGTATATTATCTTTCAACCTGAACAAGTTTTTGTGCACATTTATGAGGAATAAATGTTGTTGCATTTGGGGGAAAGCATACCTGTAAACAAAAAAGCAAAAGACTTAGGCAAATTGGAGGTGAATTCCGTGCCCAAACTAACCTGGGGCAAATAAACAAATGATGGGTCAGATCATTTCATTGGTAGAATCCAGCAAAAAGTATCTTCTTGCTCAAGAGTGAGTAAAAAAAAAAAGACCTAAACATAAATTAGATGATGACATTTTCTTGCTCATCACTTCCAATGCCTAAAGATCCTTGTATAGCTGTCAAGACCCTTAGTTTCAGGCAGAAAGCGTTCCTCCAACCTGTTAAAAATTTCCAACTCAACAGAATGCTAAGCACGTCCTCATGAGCACCCTCAACCCTTGTAGGATACAAACACAACTGCTTTGGTAGGACACAAACACTGGTGCCGTATTCTCTAGGTAGGGAGAGAACTCCATGTGTTTTCTCAAAAGTTTGGGCCAGACCAAGCAGCTGACTGTCACTTTTAATATACTGTTGAATTTCCTTACACCTTATATTTTCACTGCGTAAAAGAAATTTAATAAGCTTGAAGAGAGATACCATTTACAAGGCAAATTATAAAACACCTGAACTCAGCAACTTTCACCTCAACATTAAGAGCGATGAGGCTCTGAGAGACAACACACACAATTATTTGCCAATAGCATAATGATTTAAAAGCCTTTTCCCCAGGGCATGGCATCTTTTCCTAGCTGAAAGGGCAAGCTTAGGCTATTGCAACATTAAACAGCTGATGAATGACCTTGTTGTCACACTTGTTTTAGGGATTGATCGTGTCCAATTAATTCCTAGAAGAAATCAATCGTTCTTAGGTAGCACATTTACATTAATAAGAAAATATTAATTAATTCACTGCCTATAAGTATTGGAAATAGAGGTTGCATTTACAGTTTGGCCTGCTGGTATTTCAAAAGGATTCCTCATCTCCTCCTATGAGAGCAAAACAAATAAACCCACACAATTTTTCCCAGTTATTCAGCATTAAAATCAATTATTTCTCTATGCATTTAACTAACAATTGGATGATATAGCAACTAGTCTTGTATTGTTGGCTTATTTTTTATGGGTGTAATTTTTATCATGTGCACTAGAAAGCACATAATCATTTTCTTCCATTGCTAACTTTATGTTGAGAGAAGCACTGTGTACAGAAACTCAAGACCACAATATGACTATCTGAACAGGAAATCGTAAAAGTCTAACACGCCATAAGAGGAACAGGGATACAAATGTGCAGGTAAAAGCAGTTCATATCATTTCGTTCCTGGAAATGATCCTTAGGAAAACATTCAAACTGAATCTTCATGGTGGGATTTAAAACTCATGACGACTGCCAAAAACTTAACTAACGCTTTATCAGATGCTGGGATTAGCCTCTTTGTGAGCTACACACTACGAATAGCCCATGCCTGAGCATTCATCCCAGACTTTCTTCCCAGAGGGAGAAATATAATAGGAAGGTGCATTTCAAGATGAAATTCAGAATTTGATTGCTATATTCTCTGTTCAGTGCGTACTGCTATCATTTCTGGTAAAATGTCCTAGTTAAGGCTTACAGTAAATTGATCTCACAATACTACAGGAATTTATCATGTAATAGAAAAGGAATTTAAGAGCTGAATACCAAATATTATTAATAAAACAGGTCTGTGGATAGAGACAGTAAGGGGATACAGTTTATATTATTACCTGATCCTACATTAAATTATAGAGCTGGTAAAATCGGAATTGCAAGGACAAAACAGACTTTCAATGGGATTTTTCAATTGGAAACTTCTGAGTGGGTAGCACAACAGTGGGTATCTACTCCCTGCATCTCTTCTGCCCCTGGAAACAGCCCACGAGCTCGGCTGCTCCCTTTGGATCAGAAGTCCGAGCCCATCTGTGCAGAGAGACTCTGCTGCCACCCTCTGTGGTATCTGAGATGATTCAAAACACTAACTGTAAGTAAAATGCCAACCACTCTAATTAAAGATTTAGGGACAAAGATCTCTAGTTGTGAAAGAACTGACACAATGAAAAACTATTAGGATATAATTGAATATGGAAAGTAATATCAGTAACTCTAAGGTATTGGCACACAAGGAATTAAAGTGGTGTTTGTACATGAATGACTTCATTATTGAAGTAGTAGCTACATTAACTACCTTAACATCTTTTGAGGCTACATTTGAAAAATGATAAAAGAGAACGCATCTTAACTATGTGTTTATCTCCGGTCCAGTTCATTGCTACAGACATCTTTTTTTCTAAGACCTTAAAAAAGTATATAGGTAAGGGAGAACAAACACGTAATTGTTTTCAGGTTGTCTATCATCTCTTAATCTGAAATTCAGTACAGGCACATAACTGATTAATAGAGAATGATGTGTTTGGTCAAAATCACATATAATCCCTCAAGAGACAGATACAATACTGAGAGCAAAGCGCTTGTGAAAAGGATTTATATTAATTTACTGATAAAAAGCTATTTTTCCTGACCATACTTGTGATTATTCAAGTCTATTTTATACCAGGGCAGATAGGATATTGTTCTTTTGCTCTCACCTCTGCAAGAGCAACCCCTATTTATATAAGCACAGTTTCCTACCCTGCACACACAGCTACATTTCTCATTCACTACCTTAATATCCTTGCCTGTTAAACCATCGATCCAAGTGGTCATTAGGGAAGGCAGAGGCTGAGTGCTTTAGCAGAGCGGCCAACACCAAATCAAAAGTCTTGATTTATTTTTTTTAATCACGACATTCACAGACCCAATACTGTCCCCAGCAGTAGGAAAGCTACTCAGTTTTGGTGAAGGGGAAACCTACCTTTTCTCCAGGGCCTACAGAAGGGAGCAGTTTTCTGCCTTTTCTCCTCACCATCTCCACTTGCGTTTTATTTATTTTTCTGTAACTCTGCCCACCAAACTAAATAAGATTCTCAAGCGGATGGTTCCCATGCTAGTGGTGCCTCTTTGCTGTATTCTGCATGGCAATGCTGTGGGGCCTTCACCTGCACTCTGCAACGGGTCATTCATCCAAACTCTTCACAAGGAACAGAATTTAGCCTTAAATCTTCCATTTTTCAAAAACAGCAGAACTAAAATTAGCCATACAACTTTAACTTAGCTTTCTAGTTAAACAGTACCTGAAAATACTACTGCCATATGATCAAAATATTAGTCTGTCTTCATGACTTAAAAAATATTCTCTTACACGCAAGAAAAAAAAAAATCACTCGTCATTGTCACTGAAGAACAAGAACATTAGATCCTTATTCACCTAGTTGAGGGGTGGAGGAAAGAAACATTGCTTGCAAAACAAGAATTCATTTTAATGCGTTGTTGGACTTGACATTTCAACCGGACATTCTGAATTTAACACGTGTTCTTTCAGTCACAATGGGGCTCATATTCATCTGAATGGTACCAATCTGCTTATATTTTCTCCTAAATGAACAATTTATTCTACACCATTTATCCTTATTCTAGTATCTAGATACGTACTGCAAATTACTAGAACATATGATTTGTTTTCTTCCAGATTTTGTTTAGTATGGTTATTACAAGGTAACAGACGCTTCACAAGAAAAATAAGAAAAAAAGCAACTTAGTATCCAGACGCCTCTTAGTACGTCACTTGTGGAGAGTTACAGTACTGTTTGACAAAAGGTAAAATGTTTCACCTTTACTGCTTTAAAAAAAAAAAAGTATCTGTCTTAGCTATTTATTGGGCAAGTAAAATCCTCCTGATTCACTTCACACTCCTTACCAATCTTCTGAAATAGGAATATAACAGTTTCTTCAATCATCATTTTAATAGAGAAAATAGCAAAGATCTGTTTCTCTTTATTAGTAAAAAAGGGAAGAAGGTGGTAGGGGAAGAGGCTGCAGCCTGTCATTTCTAATATCTTACTTCCCATGACAGTTGAGATTGCTTTGGTCAAGAGTTTGCAAATTTGGGCTGCAAACCTCAGCATGCAAATACGAGCTGCAAATATACAGAGGGAGGAGGTTACAGACATCACACTTTTTTCCTTTCCTGTTTACACTTACATTAAAAACAGAGTTCCAAAAACTTTTAATTAAGTGTCCTTTGCACAGCTACCTGGCAAACTCGACAAGCTTGCTGAAATAATAGGGGATGCGGACTGGTGCATTTATTTCAATAAATGCCATATGGATTTTGGAATTCAGTAATCATGGATCTGGCATCTCTTTATAATATATTTGGGACAGATTGAAACATTTTTGCGAAATTGCTATAACCAGGTGCTTCTGCCTCACTGAGGCTAAACTACCTTTTACTATTCAGGTTTCCTGTAAGGAGGACAGAATTGGAAGTCAAGTATATATGGTCTGCACTGGCCCATCTCTCACCTGCCCCTCCCCGATTATTTCTTTATTTTATTAAGAAAGTCACACTGAAGGGCCTATTACTTCCTAGCTGCTCTGGTAGAAGATTCTGTAGTTGCACTTAGCTAGTAAAAGGTGTAATGATACATTACTTGGAAAGAAAACATCTGTCTTCATGAACTGAACTTTATAAGAGAAAGCTTAAGTTTATCAAAAAGCAACACTTGACATAGGGAGTTTGTACTTGCACTACAAGCATCAGATTTAACCTAGAAATAGTTAAAAGCTGCTAAAAGACTTAACTCATGGTCAACATGCTGAGTACATTAGAAAACATATCTTCCCTGACAAGCAAAAACAAGACTTAACTCTCACTGAAATTTGTCAGAGACTCAGGTACCTGAGAACAGTCAGTTTTTAAATAGTTGAGGTCAATTATCCCTCACTAACAGAGGGAATGCCAGCAGCTTCTACCCAACTTTTCCCGTCAGATCTCCATACAGAAGAAGGAGCACTGATAAGGGGTTTTTTTGTTACTATAACATTTGTAACATTACTGCAACATTTGATATTCACCCTTAAGATACACAGGGAGAAGGGAATGACTTTGACTAGTATCCTTGGGTATATCATTCATCAGGAGCCTCTGATAGCAATAAGTATTCTAACAGACAAAAAAACCTTATGCCTGTTAAAAGCGTTAAGAACAAGCTCCAGTGCAGAGTTTCCATGTTAAATGCCAAAACTACATAACGCAGGGAACTGTGGCTAGACAACATAAGTTCAAACTTCATGCTTTATACTTCTAAGCAGTTTTAAACACTTATAGACTGTGTTCATATTCCTTTCGATACCACAGAAGTACTGACTCGGTCCTAAGGTCCACTGACATGGTGCTCCCTTAAGACTGACCACCACCACAAGTTCCAGAAGGGGGGACAACCCCATTTAAGAAAGAGCAAGACAACTGCCACAGCTGTAGCTTTTAGAATATGTTCATCTGCAGATCTCCATAACGTCATTGCCTCACTGACATGATACAGCAAGGAATCCAAAGAAAACAGTCATATTTTTGACAGGAGATTAGCAGCACGTCCTTCTAACTATTTAGAGGGTGCTACCCTGGAATATCTCTTTTGTTTTGGAAGAGGGGGAAGAATAAGAACTTATGTATGTCTTTATTTCCATACAAGTTAGAATAGGCATTATTTCTTTTCCCAGCTAAACAATGTTAATCCCCTTGTACTAATTGTTTCAATTTCAAAATCACGAGATCCCTCCCACTCTACTTTTGTGGTACAGAAATATCTGCCATAGTTGTATACACTATTTTATGTTGTAATACAGACTATTACTCTATTTAGCTTCAATGCAGTTTATACTTTTTAATATGCTTGGGGTTTTTAAGCTTATAAGCAGAAGCAGAGCACCTTCTAACCCTTCCTAAAGGGACTTCAGTAACAGAAGAAAGAGAGGTGTCTCAACTGATCTTGAAACTATAAGAATATGGGCTACAGGAACTCTTTAACAGGTACCCCACACAAAAGGTTAATGAAGCCTCTTTTTGCGGTATTCACATACATTTCCCCCATCTTCCTCCACTATTCTTTTGTCACACTGCTCACTTTTGGTAATACTAGCTTACAGAGCTAAATATACATGAACATGTTACTTCTGCATTACAATATTCATTTTAAATGACAGTGATAAGGTCAGACAGAAACTACCCTGATCAAGTTTTGTTCACAGAAACTGATTAAACATGAAAGAATGAAGAAAAAAAAATTGTCATCTAATAAAAGAGTGTGTTGTCCACTCACTTTTCTGTTCCACAAAACAAAAATAAAAATCATGTAATAGACTATGGAAAAAGGAAGAAAACCACACAGAACACCCTACATTTTACTGCAGTTTTCTTATATAATATGCAAGTATTTCCTAATATAGCAACTAATAAAACCTTCTAATTTTAGAACTTTTCAATAAGCTTTCCAGTTGGCTTTCTCTCACCTTCACTTAGACCCAGGGGCTAAGTCGTGTGCAAGGGCTATAGAAGCATGAAAGTGGCCACCAGAGCGGACAGCCCAGTGAAGACAACCACTACCAAATTAACCTTGAATTTCGGGGTTTTCACGTTTGAAACTCCACCTTCCCTTTGAGCTTTTGGTCAGCCTCCAACAGTTAGAGACATGACTACCATGACCATATCTGAACTGTAATCTTTTCTAAACAGGAAACTACTCTATATTTGAAGCAGAAAGCATTTTTGTCATTTTATTAGGTAAGCAGCAAGTACTGAAAAGGAAGACATTTCCTGCAGTGACCAGAATTGACAGTGCAATTACAAGAAAGCACCAGGCCTCCCTGAAAGACTTCACATGCAGTCAGAAACAGCGTGATCAGCAGTCACAACAATTCTTGGTTTTCAACCCAAAGCGAGGTACGGTTTTCTTGCCTTTCATATCAAACAGAGTTAAGCAGATTTGCTGGATTTCAGAAGTTTTCATGTTGTTTTTGCATCCACACGTTAGCACTCTGCTGCTTTTCTCAGATATTCCTCTACTTCCATCAGTAAGTCAGTCCACACACTTAGGCCATAGACTTTAAAGTCTCCCTCCTGTGCCTTCAGGAGTTTCAGAGCAGCCTGGGTCTGCCCTTTGAGTAGCGCAGATCCCTGACAGAGGCAGGTGAAGCGCTCCCTCAGCTCCTCCCAGGACAATTCAGCTTCGTCAAAACAACTTTTAACCCACTGTCCCTGCAAGGGGTCATAGAGCAAGTGGCTTCCCCAGCTGGTTAAAAGGTCCAAATAAGGTTTGCTTAACTGGGAATAGTGACCAGCTAGGGAGGCAAGAAGGGAGCCTGGGAGGAAAAGGCAGAAGGCAGAAAATCGCTCCAGGTTCCCCAGCAGCCAGGAAAGCAGGGGCCCGGCAACGTATCCGTCTCCTGTTCCACTCGCCTGGTTTCCGTCTAGGCTGTTCCCATCCCGACCCCCGCCTCCGGCCTGCTCAGCGCC
>NW_008824186.1:5807698-5827552 GCF_000699105.1 Pygoscelis adeliae | reverse complement strand
AAAACAAACCAAACAAAAAACCCCAAACAGCTAAGAGGCTTAGAATAAGCCCTAGAATAATATTCCTAAATACCCCTTAAAAAAATAAAACTCCAAGAGCCTGCCCCACGTTCGGGGGTGTTTCCCGATTCCTGTGGTATGCCCGGTCCCTGGAGGGCAGCTGTGGCTGAGCTCAGCGTGGCACCCCGCCAGGGCCGAACCCTGCTCAGCCCACACGGCTGGGCTTACCCTACTGACCTACCAAATAATGACTTTGTAGCTCATTAGGGGTTCCCCAGGGCATCCGGCCTTCCCTGGGTACCAGCACTAGGCCGCTGGCTGCCTGCAGAGGTAATGGCTAACACCTGCCCTGGCCTTCTGGGCAACGACACAGCCAGGGTTTACCCACATGGATGCCCCCCAGAGAGCATGGTGGAAACTTGCTATAACCGCTCCTCTCTGTGGCGAGGAGAGGCGACCCCTTCTCCCTTTCCCACCTCTGCCAGCTGAAGGACAGTTTTACATGGCAGGCTAGAGGTATTAACCGTAGCTTGCTTGGAGGATGCAGCCTACCTGTTGGAGCAACTGTTCCCAGGTGCTTTCCTCACGTCCGCCGCCTCGAGGGCTTCTGCTCAGCTGGGCGACAGGTCCTTTCCCTCCACCCTCATCCCCACGACAGACCGGCCACGCTCAGCGTTCCCTCACGGTGTGGAAGGGAGCAAGCCGGCCTGGCTTCTGGCAGTTTCCTCAGGTCCCCTCCGCTCCTGAGGGGGTGAAGCAGCAGCGGGAAGGCAGCGGGGCGCTGGAAGGCAGCGGGGCACTGGAGCTGGTAGGTTTGGGAGTTGCTGAGCGCTCCTCAGGGAGTTCACGAGCCCCGTGGCATAATCCTGGCCACTGAGTGGGCATGGAGGCAGCTGAGAGGCCTGGTGAGGCTCTGGTGCCGTCAGCTGGGCCCAGAGCTGGGCTGCAGGGCAGTGCCGGCTGCAGCAGTGCCCAGGGTCACCGGGGCTGGGCCTGTGGAGGGGCATTCCCTCCTCACCCATGCCTGGCAGGACATGGCCCCACGGCCCACCCTTTGGGTGACAGTAGTGAGGGACGACACAAATCCCGCTGCCAGCCTGCCTGAGCAACTACTTCGGTAAGGGCTTTCTGAAAGGCAAGAGCAACACCTGGCAGAGTAAATGAGGTTTGTCTGGAATTTATTGCGGGAACCAGCAAGAGAAACCAAAATATAACGCTGTGAGCTACAATACTGTAGGGCAAACCATAGTACTCTTTCTCTTATGCAGAACACGTGTTTTCTTCCATACATCTTAATGCTGGAAATGGTTTCCCCCAAGTTTGTTATCTAAATGAACTGCATTTTTGGATGGTGGAGTGAGTGTGCAATAGACTCTCAATAGCAAATATTCTTTAGCTCAGATAGCAAGGGACACAACTCGTAGCCTCTGAGTTACACCAGACTTCAAACTAACATGGGTGAAAGACAAGAAAGAGGCCCACAACTTGCTTCCACTGCTTTCTTTTCCACTAAGAAAAACTGAAGCAGGTGAACAGAGCCACTGAACCCATTGGAGTCCCATGCCTCACTAGGAACATGCTCAGACCTTGTCCCCTGGTCACAGACCCCTGCCCTAAAGGTAACTGCTAGCTGTCGGTGACCGGCTTCTCTAATTCACATCATAATTCCAAAATAAAGCAGAAGAGAGAATAAGAAAATTGTAAGTAAGGGTTTAGATACTAATCTCCCCTCTTCAAACCCTCTCCTGGACTGCCCTGGATGGTTGTTAAGGAAAGATCTTTCTCAAGTACTCTCAAGAAAACAGAGCTCTCATCTGAGCTCTTATCCTATTTTCTTATTTCATTCATCTATTTAAAAAAAACATGGGGTTATAGACTTGATGGTCTAGATCACCTGTAGGTTAAGGTGATCTAATACAGGAATTAGAGTGAAATTCTATGGCCCTTCTGGTTGAAGGAGCTCATAACGATCCCTTAATATCTACGAATATAATGTATTGAATATAATGTATTTTAAGGTATCATTCTAAAATAGATGTTTTTCTCCTGAACAATCTCTTTTAAGCTTTCTGTTAACTATTCCTGGAGTAATAAACATAAAATTCGATACAGGTAGCTAGAGATCTGTTGCATTTTTAACAATGGAATTGCTTTTGTTATTAATAAATTCCTACTTACCTATCATCTGCCATGCACGTATACTCCAAAGCATATTATAAACTAATATACATCAAAGAGAAGATGGAACATGCAAACTTTTCAGTTATGTACAATTGAGTGCAACACTTTGGGACATTTTGCTTAATGCTTTGCTTAAATGGAAAAGTGATAGAAACCTGAAGTGGTTGGAATATGATTACATATTACGTACTTTGGCCTCTCGGTTAGGTTTAATACAGCATCTCTTGAATTAAGTGCTGTGGCATACAGGAAGACAGTTTCAGTGAATTTCAGACCCATGTTCTATTTTAGTGAGGGATATTTGTGGAGGCGCATATGCTCCATGTCATGAAGAAGAGAAGAGATATTTCCCTTTACATGAGAAAACTTCACAAGAAATCTTTCACATTATCGTTCTTTTTCTTTATTGGATAACGTATATGGGTTTATATCCTGTGAATGTCTCTGTATGTTTCAGTTGAAAGAAATCAAATAATCACATTTGCAGCACTAGGAAACTAACAAAAACAGGTTATGAAAATCTAACCAGACTGGAAAAAACATGGACTAATATGGTATCTGGAATACTCTTGCATGTGAAGGGAGATGGCCTGCATGCTCTAATGGGTCTCTGTAGAGCTGACTGAAAAATGGACTTTCCGTTTTACAAAAAACTCTGAATATTTCAGTACTTGGTTTTGTCTCAGATTAGGATGAAAAGTCTAAATATCAGCATTTTTCCTCAAGGGGACATAGTCTGACATCTCTGTAATAAAATGGTTCATGCAAAAACACATTTATGTATTTCTAGGTACCGCAGCTGTATTTGGAGTCGTGATGGGGCACAGTTGATGCATATAATGAAAAATAGAGCCTGATCTGAAGAACTAGGAGAGTTCTGCATAAGAATGTATTAGAAGATGAATTCAAGGAACAAACAAAAGAAACAAGGTAGCACTGAGACAGTTACGATCCATGTAATAGATTGCTACGCTACAATAGCCCTTAAAAAATAGTAATTCTTTTTCTACACTCACCATTGAAGGAAGACCCTTTCAATGCTGAGTTTTGTGTTATTATTTCAGAGCCTGGCTACTCTCAGAATGTGTTTTGGGATCTTCCACTGTAAGACTGGAATCTATTTATCTGTTGATTGATCTGCTGATGCTGGTGCCATGTAGTAATCAAATTAAATTGAACAAACATGGTTTCTTTCTCACAGGTGAATTATTTTCCCATAACTTTTAAGTGCTAGTACTCTCTCTTTTATGATCAGTCTTAGTTCTAGCTTGAGTAGCCCTTGGGTTTTTCCTACCAACAGCAAGATTACTAAGCATCACAGTTTGCATTTTGTAATTACTGTCTATCAACTTTTGTTAAGTCTGTTGCTACCTGATAGTATTGCTGAGCTGTGTAGACATTGTTTAAAAACATCTGTACAATGCTGAGTTGGTTTTCTACCTGAGGAATGTCTATGGGGTAGTGGGGAGATACTTAGGAAGTAAGCACTGCAAGACTGAGGAGGTGAGGTAGGAGAGTTAATGTTGGGGAAGGGGATGGGAAAGGTTGGGTCAGGATGTCAGGAGATATGGTCAGAGCACAGAGATGTAGGGGCATAGAATGGTGAGTGGATTTTCAGATAGCTGGGGGTCTGTGGGGCATGCTTTCCTACTTAGCTTGATTACTTTTTAAGAAAAAAACCAAAAAGTTCTCTTCTGGGCCTCATGTAGGTCTTTGCTTGTTTAATATCAGTCTGCTTCCCCTATTAATGATGCTTGTACTAGTGCCTCGTACTGTTTTAGGCCGTGTTTGGATGTGTGTTTCATCTCATATAAACTGCAGTCTCTATTTTTTTTCTAACAAGAATGGAACCCACAAAGATATCTTAAAGAAAATCATACAGACTACATGTGTGAGTGCATGAGGCTTCCTTCTATGAAGGATGGGGAAATATGTTGAAGTAGAATTTTTCAACTATTTTGAAGAATTATCACTTCATTACACAGTCTGAAAAGTAACTTCTTTGTTCTGTCTGATTTAAAAGCAAAGGAGAAAATAGAAGAGAGAAGAGGGCATATTTTGAATTATAGGCTAGAGCACAGATTTACAATTGATTGTTTAAGCTCTCTGCTATATGCTTCTTGCAGGTAGCTATGATACTGTGAACAGAGATAGCCAGTGTTGCTTGTGTTGTGGGTTTTGGTTCTGAGGTTTTTTCTTTTTTTCCTCAATAAAGTCTATCTTTTATTTTAATCTGTAAAATGAGCATTAAAATAAGAAAAGAGTCTTTGAGGGTATTCATATACTGTTGTGTTAAGCTGTAGTAAATGTTTCTCCATTACAGCTTTTGATCGATAAGATACATGGCAAAGAAAGTTGTTGAGCAAGTAAGAATAGTGTCTGTTAGATACAGAATCTGGGAAGTCATTTCCACAGCTCCCTAAAAACAAGCCCACTTTTCAGTGAAGCACTGCAAAACCGTTCCACAAGCCCTGCATTTTGTATGAATTACTGTACTGTTTTATCTAAGCTGAGAAGTCAAGTAAAAGATTCATATGACGTTTTATGGAACCGGTGAGTTTCTTCTCTCTGGTTATGGAGCCAGTAAAATTCACCCTGGCAGGGAATATCAGTTTTGAAGCAAAATTGGTCAAAGTAGCCAGAAGTCTGGATTCCATTGTTGTATTTTCGTTCCTCTCAGAAGTCATATTGGCTGTAACACGGTTCTACTATTTCTCCTGCATAGAAATTTAGTACTCTGTTTAGTCAGTATAGCTAGCATTATAAAACTCCAAAGGCCTTTCCTTAGGAGGTGTTATTTCAAATTACAAAAATTAATACATTGAGAGAGATCATAGAATCATAGAATAGTTTGGGTTGGAAGGGACCTCTAAAGGTCATCTAGTCCAACCCCCCTGCCGTGGGCAGGGACATCTTCAATTAAATCAGGTTGCTCAGAGCCCCGTCCACCCTGACCTGGAATGTTTCCAGGGATGGGGCATCCACCACCTCTCTGGGCAACCTGGGCCAGTGTTTCACCACCCTCAGCGTAAAAAATTTCTTCCTTATATCTAGTCTAAATCTATCCCCCTTTAGTTTAAAGCCATTCCCCCTTGTCCTGTTGCAACAGGCCCTGCTGAAAAGTTTACCACCATCTTTTTTATAAGCCCCCTTTAAGTACTGACAGGCTGCAATAAGGTCTCACTGGAGCCTTCTCTTCTCTAGGCTGAACAACCCCAACTCTCTCAGCCTTTCTTCATAGGGGAGGTGTTCCATCCCCCTGATCATTTTCATGACCCTCTTCTGGACCCGCTCCAACAGGTCCGTGTCTTTCTTATGCTGAGGGCTCCAGATGTATGATCATCTATATTTCTGGCACTAATATTCACTTTTTAACTGTAAGGAGGTTTGTTTAGCTGCCTCAAATTGCATGCTAGGAACAAGGTTGCCACACATTGTATAGTGACTTATGTATACTGATGATTCTGAACTTGTGGACCATTCTTGTAGAATTTCTTCGTATTTCTGCAACAAACTTTGTGGAAAACTGAGGTTATTAGTCAAGCCAGTACCTGGCAGACTCTGTCACCCCTTCCATAACTTCTGGTGCAGTCCTTGGAATTTTTTTTGTCAATGTAATCTCTCATATCTCAAAAACTAGCAAGGCTGTGGTGGGCTTTTGGAATGAGAACAGAACAAGTGTGTGATCAAATCGCATAATAAAGTTATTGAACCTACTCATTTGTACATCAGCATGAGCCTCAGACTGTACAAAAGGCATATCTGTCAGCAGAGGGTTTTCCCCTGAAACCTCTTTTGTGCTATGTTCCAGTTAGGATAGCGTGGTAAATCTTGCATATGCTGATTGCAGTGTATCAGTGTATTAACAGCAGTGCCCATTTGTGATGAGTTAGACCTATGATTTGAGTAACTGATGTCAATGATCAAGCAGCAGTTGTATAATGCACTAGAGTGAAAATTGATTGAAAATCCATGTGTTGAAAGAGTGCTATATGTAACATATGTCATTACTGAGATAACCTAAAAACCACTCTAATTAGGAATTTTGCTTTTGTCTGACTATACCAAAACTGAATTTTTAGGAAACTAAACATATAAACAGGCAGACTTTGCTGCCTCGCCTCATTTCTAATTTTGATATATTAGTCAGGACTATACTGGCAAAGCTACTAAGCTAGGGTATAGCTCTTCAGTATTATAGACATAAAAATAAGTAAAATTGAGTGGCCAATTGTGCCACCTTTTTCTGACTGTGAATAGTTGATTAGAAGGGCTGAAGTTACTATGCACTTACAAAGGTCCCTCTTACCAGATGAGCCACATTAAACGATCATGTGTGTGCTCCAAAACCGGTTGCAGTTGTTAAGACTGTATTAGCCACAACTAGTTTTGCCTTCAGGTTGTTTGAGCTAGTGCATTTTAGCTTACATTTGCTGTGGGGTAAGAGCACGCATGCAGTCAGTTAATGTTGCTCAGGTGATGAATGGTAAGGTATTAAGCTGTGTGCTTTGATCGCTTGCCATTGTTTGTGATACCTTTTAGAGAGGTTGCATTTGCTGTCTGTTGTGGCCCTGGGTTTGATAGATCACAGCATGTACTGATTAGAGTATTTGTCCACATGCCTTTTTCCGGGCTTCTTTTCCTTCAAGCCAGGAAAATCCTTACTTACTTACGCTAAGTAATTTTATTATAGGATCAGGTGCACAAATTCAGCTTTCTCAGGCAGTTTGAACCCATCCCCCCCTTTCTATGGTACCTGTTAAGAGGTATCTTAAAGAGCTATCTGTTTCAGAGACCATCCTATCAGAATCCTCTGAAAATAATATTTCATCAAGCTTGAGTCATAAAACACTGGCTATGGCTAAAGGTTTGTAATTTTGATATATAATGCTGTGGTACTTGTATGAAGTCAAACATACTAGGACTAAGCTTAGTCTAGCATGATGGGTTTAGTATTTAACAATGAAGTGTCTTTAAGACTATTTGGGGGAAAAAAATCTGTACATTTAAGAACAGCATCTAAAAATTCTTTCCTACTCATAGATTCTGTGTGTTTCCATGACAGTTAAATTGCTGTCATTCACAAGAGTACAGGGACATCTTATAAACACATTTTCATGTTGGAATTGGTTATATTTTTCACTTACATAAAAAGATATATAAAACTCAATGCAAGACAACTATGTATAGAGCTATTTATACATACGTCTGGGTTCTAATAACATAAGTCGCTTGGATTTTTCACTTTCATTGCCCTAATATCCCAAGAACACCTTAAATTATCAGATACACTAATATCGCTCCTTCATAGCCCTGTACAATGTCTTTTGAATAATACATGTCTGTGTATACAGAGATAGCTACATTAACGCACACACATGCACATGCTGGATAGACATTTCTTTTTTTGAGCAATAAGGCTTTTAAGTATCTGTTGTTTCCATTTTCATGTCTCCAAAGCTTTTATGTGAATTCTTCCAGCACATTTCTCATTATTCTCTCAACCTTTCCTCTGCTGGATGGCTGGGGTTTCCAGACATATAACCTGAAATGTCCTGGGAGAATTTACATAAAAACAATAAAGCCAAGGAAATGGAAACCACAGAATATATACATAAATTTTTTTTCAGTCTTTGCTAAGAAGCTCATTGGTTAATATTTACAAAGGAATTCAATTTTCCATATTAACATCCTTTTCACTGTGAAGCAAACGTGAGAGAGTGGGATGGTAAGAATCATTACTTAAGTGAATGGAGGGTTATATGTTAATCTCATTAATGATTAAAAGATTTTACTTTTCTCCATCCTAGTATATCAAGAAGAACATCCCATGAAAAAAAATCATATAAATGGCTGAATCAAGGAAATGTTTATGCAAAACTTTTCTTTCTATTTAAGAAAAGTTTAAGGGTTTTTTTGTTTGTTTATTTATCTAAACACACATAAAGGAATACTGGTTTCTGTTATCTATACTCATAGCATCCTCTGAAAGCAAATCATTAAAACTGATACAGCTGCTTATAGGATCAATAGTACAGTAAAACAATTTTGGTTTCTATTGAGGGCCGCTTGTTAATAATGAGTTGTGTACCTGTCTCTGGGAAATGCCTCTGGCAGGTTTTGACAGGACCTTCCTGATGGTCAGCTTCTCATATCACAGAAACCACTACCATAACTGTCATATTGTCCTGATATTGATATTTTCTGCAGAAAGGGCAGGCCAAATAAACACAGGCTTAAACTTTTTCCTAGCTCCAGAGTTTTTAACTTAATGGTGTTCTTTAAGAAGAAGTTTTTCCCACATTTTACAGAAAATATGGGTATTTAATTAGTAAAAAGGCCCAGAAACCAAAATATTTTGATGTGGTGTTACAGTTTTCCACAGCAGTTAGGATTTGTGTATTTCATATTAATTATCTTGGTTATCTGACTTGGTTCCTGGTCCAGTGCTGAACCCCACTTAAGGATTTGTATAATGGTGCAGTTTGGAGCCTTGGTGTATATCCAAAAAGCATCACAATACAGATAACGTGTTAGAATATGCTAGTTCATAGCTGAACCTGAGACATTGCCATTAGCTTTCTCAATAAGACAGGAAATTAGCAGTGCTAAAACAATGAATTGTACTTGCAGAAAAGAATAACAATGAGTTTAAAAAAAAAGAAAAGCAGAGATGAGATTGTAGCACGTAGGATATTTGCATAAACCTAAAAGCCAGCAGAAAAACATTGCTGTGTAGTTCATACCTGTGGATGGGATGAAGGTGATGGGTGAAGATAAATTCCTAGAACTAAGGAAAAAGTCTAAAAGAGAAGTCTGCTTTATTAAAGGTCCCATTTTTTTGGTACGAAAAAGGTAACAATCATCCAGTATTAAACCTGGAAATAATCAAATTCATATTAATTCAATTTATTCTAACGAAAACAGCGAAAACACTATTCTTAGTTTAAACCACTGCTGCAAGCGTCCTCGTATTTCTTGATATTACAATAGCTTCCATTAGTTCGAGAGAAATATGTTTGCAACTGCATCAAGGAATAATTACTCTCTAATGAATGTATTGGAGTTTTATACTCTGCATGGAGAAAATAAATTATTGTTTGTGTATGAGTGTTTTCATTGTTTCATGTTTTTCTTTCTGTGAAATGCTGATGTTTCTGAAGTGTTTTTTAATTGCTAACTTATGACTCTTGAGGGCTGGAATTGGTTCCCTTGCTTTTTGTAAGGAAGAGTTGGATCTAATAGTTCTTAGAAAAGGGACAATACGGAGCAAGTCTTCCAGACAAAACTTGCCTATGATTGACTGTTCAAAAACACCTAGGGGAGTCAGGCGCCTTGCCACAATAGCAAGCCAATGGGAACCAGATGCCTAAGGGTCTTAAGAGCTCTTGAAAACTTGTGTATTAACAGAGATGCTTGTGTCCAAGTTAGGGATCCTCATTCACCCAGTGAAAGCATCCTGTGTAGCTGGCAATGGTCATGATTGAAGCTTTACAGAGGAAATTTAACAGTTTATAATCTGGGTGTAACTCACCTAAATACTGCAGTCCTAGTGGATAGATGCTATGAACTGTAGTATAGAAATGATTCATCCAAGAGAATAGTCCCGAGCATTTCCATGGGAATAGTCTGAGTAATTTTTTAATCTCAAAATTAGATTTGCTTCTGTTTTCTTTGATGGTCTTTGCTATCAAACAGTGATTTCACTATGAATGAGGGGCTAGGATTTTCTACTGAACTAAGTTATCAAATAAAATGACTTGGGGTAAATCAAAATGTTAGTTTACAGAAAATCAGTGTGTTTTGTTTAAATTTTTTGACTTTTAAATGAACATTTTAAAATGAAAATATTTTAAAGATTAAAAAAATGAAACATTTGTTCAAAAAATTTTTCAAAAAGCATTCTAATTCTGTAGTAATGTTGAAGGAGGGTTACTTTCACCTCAACAAATTTTACTCTAAGCAGAAAATTTGTTTGGGAGGTTTGACTTTGAGTAAGGCACTTTCCAGCATTCCACCGAAGTATTTTGAACCTTCTCTTATTAGTTTGAATTGGTGTTCACCGGTTTGAACTGCTTTTCCCTGAATTGATCTATTCAATGGACTTGGAAAAGAAGAAAGGGTCTTGTCAGTCCCTATCCTGTTGACAAGATTGAGATACACGGCCTGGTTTAAAATTACTCTTTCTCTTGCTGGTGTGGGAAGAACTGCAGACGAGGAAGAGTTGGAAATGTAGATACTGCCTGGCAGGATGCAGTGGTTCCTCAGACAGTAGGCTTAGCATGGGTCGATATCCAAATGGAAAATGTTTGTTTCTCCTTTTGCTTACATTAGATTGTTTTGTTGTTTGTTTCTCTGAATATATGACTGTTTCTAATAGCACTTTGTTCTTCCTGGTTTCCAAGTCCTTTTCTTTTACAGTTTTTGCAAAGTTTTCACATGGGAATGGTTTCAACATGTGTATTTAGGCTTCATACTAAACACGTAAGGTTGAAGTTATACACAGCACATTGTTTCTAGGTAATTTGTCCTGCAAATAGACACCTTCTGCCTAACTTGCTACTATGGCTAATGCATCACTATCTCAGTAATATAAAGTAACTAGTTTGGTGGAAAATACTGACAAAGATATTGGTCAAAATTAACAATATGGATGTTATTTCATTTTTTTTTTAAATTTTTATTTTTACGTGTTGTTTTAATTAGTAAATTGCAAACAGTGACTTTAGTCCTGTTCCGAGTATTCCTCCAGTTATAATATTAATGGACATAAACAGAAGTTTAATGCATCAGATTTGGTCATGGATTTCCATCAAATTTGTCCCCAAAGTGATTCAGCGCCCCAGTTCTTAACAGCTCACTGAACATACCCAGTCAGTTGTAACTGGTCTATATAGAAATTACTGCCATGTTGAGCAAAATCCATGGAATTGTTCCGAATCCCTGGGGAGAGTTTTGTTGAACTTTGCAAAACTGGGGGTGTTTGTTAGATTTTATTTTATTTTTCAGTGTCTTGTCAAGGAGAGATATTCCAGACTCTTTTTTCTAAAATTTACACATTGTGAGCCTGGCATTCTTTGTACGTGCTCCACTTTCACAGTAGTGTAAATTTCTTGGCTTCATTAGCATTTCTCCTGATTTCTGTCTTTTATAACATTTCATGAAGAAGCAGCTGGTAAACTCAGTTTAATCGTAGGATATGAAATATGATTATCTGTTCTACTTAGGCTATCATATTTATTATTAGGTTCAAAATCTAGTTTTTATTATTAGAGTAATAAAAATTAAAGTTACCCTAAGAAAGTAATTATTTTTATGTATGTCCAGTAAGACTTAGTGTATGTTACAGCAGAACATGTGGATCACCAGTTATGCCGTGGTAGATCGCCGCGTATTTTTGTTTACCTTACATTTTTTCTACAGATGAAAATTTCACATGCCTAACTACTGGGATGGAAACAAAAAGGTCCTTATGATGGATTTAGACCCTAGCACTTGCATATACTAAGACTGCAGTATGTCAAAATACTGTCTTTCCCATCTTGTTTTTTGTTGAATGAAGCCTTAGGGCCACAGATACACAGTACAGTATTTGGTAGCAAATTCCATACGGAATTACTAGCATCCAAGTATCTCATGCTATCATATCATCCAGATAACTGATCTGAATATTCGGTCTTAGTTGTTTGGTCTACTTTGTTCCTAATTCCTCTCACTTACCAGGCCTACGATATTTTGCACAAGTGTGTTTTCACATTTGTTGAATTATTTCTTGATTTAATAATTTTGTGGGCTCTTTGCCTGGACTTGTGACAGGTGAAGAAAAAGCAACATACTAAATTAAAAGATCACACAGAATGTTTTTTAATACTGGAATTCCGACCTTGGTCTTACTTGCAAGCATGGCTATAACATTCACAAGGTAAAAAACCTAGCTTTCTATCTATAGCTTTCTCTCCTCATTATTGGTTTTGGGCATCTGGTTTCAAGGTTGGTCTGAAATTTGATCTTGCTCAAATTCTCTCAATGCGTTTCAGCAACATATGTCATTAATGAAGGGAGCTGGGTAACCGGTCTCACCATTGTTTGTAATTCAGCCTATGACAGGCAGCAGGAAAGCAGAACAGTTTCAGCCAGCCACAATTAGGAAAACATGCCCAAGGCATAGGCTATAGCATAAACAGAGATATGTCAGGCTCCTCCCTAGAAGAAAACCAAAAGTATACTCTTGGCAATGATGCTTTGCTTTTATTCTGAACAAGAAACCTGTTGAACAAAACCAACTCCTTTTTTTGACATTGGTATAGTTAGCAGCAAGGATAAAGAATCATTCCCAATGAAGAGAAAGATAAACTGGAAAAGGACGATCTGTGGATTGCAGGTGCTGAAGTAACATTTGTGCAAAACAATAACCTCCTAAATTAAAAATACACAGAATTACAAAATCATATTTTTGTCTGAAAGAAACATACTAAAAATATAAACACTAGTCTTTTGTCAGCGATTAGATATTCCCTTATCGCGTTTCAGATTGTAATGCTGTGAAAAGGGAAGATTCCTCTGAAGGAAACTGCCATTCCACAACATGCCCTTACATGAAGAATAATGTCACAGAGATGAGTCTGGAATTGAGCAACTTCTTCACAGCAAGAAGAATGCTTGCAGAAGAGGTAATACATTAAAAAAGTAGTATTTATCATTTCTGTTGCATCCTCAATCTGTGACATCAAAATGTTTAATAGGTGTCTCTTACCTCACAACCCTCATGAGATATACTTAATAATCATCTTATAGATTGGAAGTCTGAAGCATCTGGAAGATTAAGTAACTCTCCCAAGATCACACACAGATTTCTTGTTTTGTTATGACAGCAAGTGATTACCAGAGCCAAGATTATTCCCAAACCGCCTTACTTCCCTTCTCTAACAGCATATTACCAGATATGTAGTTTGCAGGATAAGGAAGAAGGAAAGACAGAGAGGGGAAATATGTGCAGGACTCTTTTATAAATTGAATTAATAAATTGAGCCCATCTTTATATAATTCTTGCTGTCCGCTAACGTCAGACTACTTTACAAGAGAAAGTTTTTATGAATATGCCTATTTTACAGATGAGAAAACTGAAATAAAAAGTGATTTGACGAAACTCATACAACAGGTAAATTTGCAGGGCTGGGAAAAGGAACCGAGTCTCCCAACCCCCGTGAGACAGGAATAACTTATACTCATTAAATGAGCTGGCATTCGCCCTGTTTCATTTGGCAATGTAATACAGTGAAGAGGGAACGGTGTTCTTTCCATTAGGAATGCTTCAATGATGCCACTTTAATAGAAGAATGAAAGGGAATGCTGGACTCGGAGCATTCCCTAAGGTGTAAGATTGACTGACTGAACTGAGCAGTTGAAGAAAAAAAAACTGGAAAAGAATAGCAATAGAAGTAGTATCTCAACAATAGCTTCTGAGGAAAATTAATTTGAAATGTTGATGGAGAAAGTGTAGGGTTGAGGAATAAATGCTGAAAAGAAGTGTCAGAAACACCAGGACAAAGGCTGGGAGAACTATGAAGGTAGTGTGGAAAGAAAATCAAACTCACAGAAACAAAAGTGAGCACCTAATTTTTTGCCTATAAGGACTAGCCTGTCTCTCTTCCTTTGCATTGCTGGCCAGGCAATCAAGCTCTTGAATTTTGTTGTTACAAAGGCAGGTTTATTACAAAGTACGCGTTTTGTGAGTGTGCATCACTTCAAATGGGGTAGAATTAATTATCTGCTGGTTTTTAGTTTATGGACAGAGCAATGTGAGGAAAGTAGAACTCAACTGAACTTGTGAGATAGCCAAAGAATCTGCTGCTTTATGGGGTTTTCATATGGAAACAGGACCCTAAATTGGATTGCAGAAGTTGTTCCAGTGACTAGGCTAGAGTAGCTCTGTGAAATTGCTGTATTTTCACTGGGTAGCCAGTAGGGAAGGAAGACATGTTTGTCTCACACAGGCCTGTACAGAGATACCTCTGTATGCCAGATATTTGCTTCTGGGTTGAGCTCAGCATTTTCATTTAGAGGTATCCGATCACTAACCAGCCTATTGAAATATGTTTTTCCCCATTCAGTAAAATATTATGATAATGTCTCTGAGAAGTATGGACTGGAGTGGTGTGAGAAAGTATCAGTGTGGATATGATGAAGTTATGAAGACTTTGAGATGAGTCCATAGGACTGTAAGAAGAGATTTAAAGCTTCATCTGTAGTTATCTACAGTTCTCTCAGATTTGGAATAACTGCTGATAATTTAGTTCTTATAAACTAGATACAAAAAAAGCCTCATCTGATTTCAGTAACGTTAAAGAGAGTTTCACTGTGGGTGACATTAAGGACAGAATTGGGCCCTGGTTTACTATAAATAGAAACTCAACAAAATATTTTCATACAAAGTCCAATTACAAAGGGAATAAGTTAATGGAAAGGGAAATTGAAGCAAAGAATATTAATGATTTTAAGAGACGCTTAGGTATGTGTCAGGAGAAGGAAGACAGAAAGGCAAAGAGAAAAAGAGGGAAGGCAGGATTTTGACCAGCCAAGGGAGGAGCAGGTGGTCAGATGTTACTACAGAACTAATGTTCTACTCTGTTAGAACATTTTCTGTTTAAAAGAATTTTTGACTTCTTGAATAATGAATTGGTCTTCCAGTATTCTTAGTCTAAAAAATTTGTTACTTTTAAGAAGCGGTGACATGTGCATCTGAACTGTTTGTAAATTGCCTCCCAAAGCAGGTATTTGAGTTAATTTCAGTCGCTATATTGTCTCCTGAGTCACTTCCAATTGCTGCATTGTCTCCTGGAGAAGGCAGTGCAGTATGAGGTATAGCTAGACAACTTTGAGTTCTGTATGTAAGTATCATTGATTCACTTCAAGAAGGAAGGAAGGTGTTAAGAGGCTTATCTAACCTACCTAGGCATTTAAATGATCTTTATCAATGCAGTAGCTGAAATCCTCATATTTAAGAAAAAAAAAATAATAATAACAATAACAATCTGCCTTGTTAATGTTTAAGGCACTGGTTTGTTTAGAGACAGATCATTACACTTTAATTGTCAAACAGAACATAGACTTTGGCCTGCTAATCGTTGTGTCAACCCCAAGTATTTTTCTTGGCATGTCAACTTCATGCTTTGTATCCATGAATAAATTATTATGACATTCAGCTAAAAAATGGCTTTCTGTATAAATCAGAATTGTGAGCACTTCATGCTAGTGGTGTGTTTTCCATAATGTGTGTCCCAGTGATGCATGTACTATACACCTGTAGCTTCTGAGCAGCCTATATATGCTGGTGCACAGCATGTCAATTCAAGTATGTGATAGATGATGATAGAAAACTGTCTGTTATTGGGCCAAATTTCATCCAGGTGTTTTCCCTGACACTGATGAAGATTACTCCAAAAGATTAGAAATAGGTATGTTTTAGTAAATATGATGCAGAGGAAACAGTTAATTTCTATTTAGTTTTACAATGATGAAAACTTGTTTTTCCCAGATTACAGCAGTCAGTTTCACATTTAAGATTAAAACCAAAAAAGTTTCATGCAAATCGTAACTATTTCAAGTCACATATAACTATATGAATAGAAAGTAAATTTCTTGCATAGTAAGTTTACAAGATGGAAGGACAAAACATACTACTTTTATGGTGAAGGAATTGTTTGCAGTTTATTAGGAGAGCTTTAAAATGGGTATTCCACTGCAGATTTGATAAGAGTTTGGTTAATTGCAAAATCATTGTGTACATTGAACTGAATTATCAGAGGGTGGAATTAACTTACAGCATGCCTTATTTTCATGGTAATTAAAATGGAAAATCATGCAGGACTGAATTAATTTTAAGTTTTACCCATTCGTGTTTTCTCCACTTATTCTTCAGATTGCCAGACACAGGACATATTTTAACTAGGATTTATATATTATGTTCCAACTGTTTTAGCAAAAATGTAAAATTAGGAGGTATCTGCCACCGGTCAGCGCAATATATTTCAGTGAGTTCCACAAGGATATATTTATTGATCACAGGCCCGCAGGGCTACTGACTACACTGCCTTTTTTAAAAGTCAAGGAAGACATGGAAATTTTTTTGCAAAGTAAGTACTGTAATATTGGGACAATGCTAGGTCATTTATGAAACGTGTTCTGCGCTCATTGTGGCTGCTCCATAGAGTTCTCATATTCTAGCAAGCTGGCCCGAGTCAAGTATCAGCAGTGTTATTGACCTCTGACTCCACACCTTTTGAATTTTAACTTCTGTGGCATATACTGGAAGAAAGAAGAAAACAGAGTAAATGTATTTCTGCATTCCGAACTTGCTTCATTTTCAGTTAAATAGATTAATTGTACAGTCCCTTAAGTGGCAAAAAGCAAGAAAATCAACAGGTATGACATTCTCTACTCAACACATACTTTATTCATCATTTCTGCTACTCACCTCAGTTTCTCTCTTCCATCTCTGTTCTCTTAGCTGACCAAGGTATCTCCTGTCTAATGGCTGTATGTGCTTTAAGAGTTGATAGCGAATTGGGACGCCAGTCATAAATTACATTGTATCTATTATATTTAACTCCTATTATACCGGTCAGTTGTGACACTAATTACATACTGAAGAAGGAGTATTTGGGAAATTTGAAAAATCACCAGGAAAGCATGATCTAGAGATACGCCAAACCAGATGCCTGTGTCTCTGCCCGCTGAGAACTTCAACTGTCTCTCTATAGTCTCCCTCTCCTGCTCCCTTTTCTTCCTCCCCTTTAGCATCTGCTGCTTCAGCTCCCTGTGCATTGATAACTCTTTGATCTAGGTAATTTTCCCTCCCCATTTGTAAGTGACCTGCAAGGCAGCTTCTTAAGAAAATCCTGATAATGCCACAGAATGATATAGCATCTGCAGATCACCAGAGATGGTGATCGTAAGACAGTTTTAGAAAAGGGCTGAGGAATTTCATCGATTAAAATGGGCCATTGTGATCATCCTTGCTGACCTCGTGCTCCAGAAGTTCATCTCTAATTATCTATGCATCAAGATTTATAACGTGCAACCAAGTTAGAGTAAATCTTTCAGAATCTTTAATCCTGAATTGTTGTCCCAAATCATAGAAAGTTTGACATCTTTAGATAGAATTTGCTGCATCTCAGCCAACTACACACATCTTCTGTTTCTTTTGAGAGTTAATATTCCCTTCCTACTGTTAAAATTCTCTAAATGACAATGTGTACAACCATTTTGTCCTAGTCATGGTAATAATTTTGCTCAGGCTTCCTGCACGCGCACATGACTTCCAAACAAGCTTTACTTTCCTCACTGTAAGTCCTGCCTCCCTTTCTCTCTTCTCCTTCCTATGTCTGTCTTCAAATCATCATTTATTCATATGCCCACTCATCCTCTTATCTGTTTGGAAGTAGGCTGTGTGAAAAATATTATCAGAACATGTGGACACTGGAAGTTGAAAGTGTGGGGAGCTAAGATTGTTTATGTAGAGGAATACTGAAGAAAATGATAGCATTTCACAAGGAAACTTTTGTGTATTTCCTCTACAAAGGTTAGCAAGGATGTTACTGAAATAACCTTATGTAGAAAATTTATTTGCGCTGTGGCTCCAAAGTTACTGTGTCAAATTTGAAAGCCAAATTCTAATGTTTAAGTGTGAAACGGAAGAGCAGTCCTGCTTGAAGTGTGAATCTCAGTGCATTCAAAACTGTGGTATCACTGCTGAAACTTCCATAGCGTTTATATAATGTACATTTCAGATGCATACTTGGCACTGTGTTCCACTCAGTCTTGCTTGTATAAGATTTGATCTAACCTTCAGTTTTTTGTTTTTCTTAACCGTTGTACTGGGTGTTGCATATTGCTAGTCTACTATCCATTCTTTATGAAGTGATGGTAAGAAACTAATGACTGAAACAATAAAAGGTAGGACATGTTTCATATAGATAATGTATCTATGAATGCATGCTCTTCTACTATCAGCTGTGTTAGATTATTCTTTGGTACAAACTGACCATATCAAGGAGTGCACAACCAACTTCGGCTTCAAAATCTTACAACTGCTTTTTCAGCCCTTCCCACCGGTACATATGTAAATGCACACACAAGATTTATTGCATGACGCCTGAAAAAGCCTCAGCTTAACTGCCTATGTAGAATTGCTCCTAAACTTAGTAGGAATCTTGTAACTTCAAGAGTACACATGAACCTTGAGAAGCTTTTACTGGAGACATAACTGCTGCTTAGGGGAATGTTTCCAACTTCTCTATAAAGTGGCAGGACTTCTAAGTATAGAGGACACCTCAACGGAATTGGTCTTATCTCAAGCTGGTTTTTATACTGAGGTGACACATCTATTGGATTTAGATTGCTGCTCATTAAAAAAAAAAAAATCTTTCTCAAGGTGAGATAAAACCTCTGTAAGGTAATTAAGTGCATACAGGAATCTGCTCATCAGTTCACCATGTGCTCCACCCCAGTGTACTTTTAGGAAATTTGAGGGCTTTTTTTCTTCATTTTTTTTTTTCTGACCAACAAATTGAACGAGCCAAAGAAAACCGTCATGCCCAGGGGCATCCAAATTTTGCTAACCAGAACAAAACTAGGAGTTCATTTAAGTCTGTACTGTCACTCACATAATACATGGCTAGAGCTCATCATACTTAAATACATTGGCACGCTGATGAAATGCTCTCATTTAAGTAGCACTCATCACATCAGTTAATAGTCCATCAGAACAGCATCATATGAGTATAGGAATACAATAAATAACAAAATATGTGTGTATTCTGATTGGCTAGAAATGAACATCTGCTCCTCACCGAACAGGAATTTGCTTACAGTGCAATTATTGAGAAATAGCCCGGCATTAATTGTGCAAATCAAGTTTTCCCAGCAGATCAGAGTACAAAGAAATGAATGTAAATAAAAAATAAGGGTCAGCTCGACGTGCTTTTCAGCAATCAGGTTAAAACAATTCTTTCAGTATAATTATACATAATGTGCTTTGGCTAGAACAACTTAATTAAGCGGATATACACTGTGAAAGAAAAAAAAATTGTGCTGTTTGACTGGAGCACTCTTACGGAAAGTTATAACATGATACCATTAGGAAACTCAACAAGACAATCTACATCCATGCATTAAGAGAAGCAGAAGTCTGAACATCTGTTTCCCACTATTGAATTCACGAAAGGGGCTTCTCTGTGCAGGGAATAAGTGAATAAACAACAGTTGGAGAAGGTTATCTCTGACATTTAACAAAATGTTGAAATGTCACGAAAATGAAAGGTGAGAATTAAATGACTGAAATAAAGGTGTGCTAAGACCTTGGCGAACGAAGCACAGACATACAGGAAGAAGCAAAACCTCTACCCATCACTCTTCTAAAAGTGTAATGTAAGAATGATTAATTTATGATCAGCATACGTTTTTTGTTCAAAATAGACTGCAAGGTGGCATGAAATCGTTTTGGAGAAACATACGACAAAGCAGAGCTCCCCAAGATAAAAAGCTGAAATTATGTTCCTTTAGCCAGAAGAAAATAAAAAATATCAAAAAGTGACAATTAAAAGAGGTGCTATTAAGTGTTAAAAAGTTCCAGAGCCAACTAGTCAATTTAAAGAAAAAGAGAGTTTTATCTTG
>NW_008824186.1:5769615-5806462 GCF_000699105.1 Pygoscelis adeliae | reverse complement strand
GCCGGCCTGCCGGGCGCTCGGACGGTGCGGGCAAAACGCGGGGCTGGGGGATTCCCTTTGGGAGGCGGCTTGCGCGTTTCCATCCCGTCTTTCGGGTAGCTCCTACTCGCTGTGCTCCCCCGCCCCAAACCTCTGGCTTATCTTTCGGGCCGCTCCGCGTAGCCCTGGGTTGCTGGTGGTGGACGGGTTTTGTACGTTCGGAACGCTCGTGGGAAATGCGAGCGCCTGCATCGGAGGCTGCGGCAAGTGTTGGGTGGGAGGCGGCCAAGTCCTGCTGCGGTGCGGGTGGCTGCGCCGGGGCGCTCCCGGCCTGTCCCCTCTGCTGCCCCAAAGGGCAGGCGGGATGAGACCCCTCTCATGCCAAAATCCATCCTTCCAGGCTCTTGCTTTCCTCTTTAGGCTCTAGTCTAGATTCGAATCTCAAGAGGGTTTGACTTTAAGGAAAGCTCTGTTTCTTCACTAGTGCTTTACTTGTAAGAAATGAAGGTTGCTGTCTTCTTTATCTAGGATGCTGTCAGCATCCTGCTGCAGTGGTGTGCGTCAGCTGAGCCCGCTGGCTCTCCTGGCTTTGTGTGCTCCTATGGGAGAAGGGCTCTTGGGGCACCAGGAGGGATGCATTGCAGCTCCCTAGTGCAGTTCCAGCACACTTCTGACATGACTTTGAAATTAAAAACGAGCAAAATAAGTATTCTTCCGTTTCCATGTACATTAAATTATGAATGGTTTCTTCACTGTGGAGTAGATGCTGTGCCAAGTGTAATGGTTTTATGATGGTTTTGTGATGTGGATTGTGATTTAATAGGAAATTAGCTGATATTCGTAAATTCATATCATATGGTACCATAGGCCATCTGATCAGCATTATATTGTGGTACCCTAGTTGGAACCACAACCAAACATAGATGGAGGTGGTGAGGTAAGGAAGAGTCAGTGCTATCCTCAAGTTTCTAGCTCTTATTGACTTTAGGCTACTAAGTCATTTGGCCACTTTATTTATTTTACCCGCAGTCTTATTTAAATTGGCACACTTCCTATCCAAAGTACCTCTTCGAGTCCACTTTACACCTCTCAATTAAGCGTCACGCTAGTTCCAGGACAGGATTTGGAAATGGAACTTCATAATTAGAAGCAAAGCTGATGATTGGGAATCAGCTTGTAATACTGTCTGCATAGTGTGCTTGCAGCGAGAGACACGCTTATACTCCTCGTAAGATGTGATATGTGAGTTTAAATACATATTTCCTTTTCCAGTTGGTGGAGGCTGAAACTCTTTTGTACTGATTTTTAATGGCTATTTTGCTTAGACAAGCAGAAAAACTTGCAGTAAGAGCCAGGCAAAGCGAAGTCAACTTGAAAGTTTTTGGACTGTGTTAGGAATCGGGCTTAGTTTCCAGAAGTTATAATTTCATGAGCAAGTAGATATTGAACATTCCTAAAGTTTTGTTTTGGTCTACGTGAGAAGGACTTTTTGCTTTCCTTTTGGTAGAGGAGACATTATCAAGGCAACAAAACTTTTTCTATGAGGCATAGTCCTGAAAATGTCTAGGCTTCCAATGATTAGCTCAGATTTTTGTGTGCGGTTAACTTCAATTTGGTCTGGCCTCAGACCAGGGGCCTTACAGGTCTAAAGTATCGGTAAGCTGTTGTGCCAGGTTCTCTATCCTCCGCTCGAAGTACTGCACACATTTGTAACACGTATATTCATAACGTAAAGGACAAAGGCTTCTTGTGATTAAAGTTTACTTTATCAGTGTAGATCACATTTTGATGTAAGCCCTTAAAAATTCTAATTGATTAATGAGTTTCAGATGGTGGTTCCCCTCCAGTGCCCCTCCCCCTGCTCCTAACATGTACAGTATGCTCCAAGTTAATCTGGGAAAGCTCCAGAAACCTTGGGCTAAATTGGTTGTGGTATAGTTTATAAGGATAATAAAATAACTGGAAAAATTGAATTTCCTTACAAAAATACGCTTGCTGCATTTGTGAGCTTATGTTTTATCTGCTTGTTTATGGTACTGAGAAAACTAAGATTACAGATATATGTTTTTAGGATGATGCAGACAAGAATGACCTGTTGTTTCTTACAGAAGGGAAAGCTCTGTAATAGCTCTTGAAGAGGAGCTATGTGATGTAGTAGCATAATCACTTTAAAAGCGATTGCATTTGTTTTTACATATGTAAAAGGGCAAAATGAGAATGATTACTGCTCTGTAGTAAACTGGAAATTGCAGGTGGTAAAGGTTGACTGAGTAACATCTACCAGTGAGTGACAGGTTTCTGTGTTTTTTCCTACTGCTTCTTTTCGTCCACTTCAAGGATTTCAGGTAGGGGAGTGTTCATGGTTTCACTTGGGGAAATGATTCCACTGTCTAGCAGATCTCACCATAGGGAACAGTTTCCTGACAGTAAAAATATCAATTACAGAAGTTGTTAGTTACCTCTGTGGCTCTCAAAGGAAGACGTTCATATATCTCCCCCCCCCCCCCTTCCTCCATATATGTGTATGTGTGCATGTATGTATGTATATAGGCAAGGGGGTGGAAAAACAAGAGCAGTCTTTTTTCTGTGGACTAATCATATACTCTCCAAATCTGAAAAATATGCCAACACCGAGGCAGAAAAAACAAAATTGGTTTTCAAATTTGAATGTATTTATGCTTGGAATGTGTGTAAAACTGGCACTTGCTTATGTGAAAGTGGTGATTGCAAGTGTGGGTCCCAAATTGTGGGCAGCCTCATTTCTGCTTGCACAAATGCATGTTTTGTTGCTGCAGCTTAATCTCTTTATAAACATTGAATCTTTTATTTAAGCCTCTTTTGCACTCAACTTGCAGTTACAGTAAGCGAATGCTTCACACAGTCCACTTAAACTCCAGTCAAGTTTCAAAAGTTCTGTTCTTTTCCATCTGCTTGAGGTGATTAGAACTAGCAGGGAGATCCAGCAGAGACCCTTGCCAGATACTCATGAGCTCTGTTCTGGCTTTTGATCCTCTGTCTCCTCTCTTTCCAGGATGGCTGCTTTCCAATAGCATTACCTTCTCTCTAAGACAGCAGGAGATTGTCTGCAGTTATAGCCGATACCCCTCTGTCAAAGCCAATGTGCAGTCTAGTGCTCAAGTTCCAGTTCCTTCAGAGAAAACTATTGCTGGTCTTGTCTAAGTTGCTGTCTGCTCTCTCTACCACTGACAGTAAAGCTATTGCACAGTTGCGTGCATGATGTTTTGTTTCTTCTACAACTGACAGCTAATGTGCTTCCTCAATCCTATTACAAGAGACCTCGTTTCACAAGCTTAAAGCCTGTGTATTTAATTCTATAAAGATTTTATGAAATAGAGTATTTGAACCCAGTGTCCAAGGCAGAGTTATGCCATCTTCTGTTCCAGTTGTTCCAGCGTTGTAGAGCAACTAGGCCACTGAATTGGCATGCGTGCAAATCTTCATTCCTGGATGACTCTGGTTTGGCTGCCAACTGAACAGAGCCAGTCAATTAGCTTGCCTGCTAGGCAATAGTATCTGGGGGGCCAAAACAGATGTCTGTTGCACAGTGTCGCAGTCAAGCTGGTATGGTGCAAAGGGGACATCATGTAGGACCTTTGCATCAGAGATGATTTGATTGATCTCTAGAGTTCTGCATTTGCTTTATGATTTTTTTTTTTTTACCTCCATAGCATTATTATTCTTTTTATTCTCTTCTAACTGAATACAAGCACAAACAAAAATGCTTGTTTTGCTGGTTACTTCATTTCTATACTAATTCTTAAGCCAAGTCACGAACAGCAAGTGACTCAGGAAGACTTCTTCAACCCTGACCTGGAAGGATTGTATCTAGGAGCAAGTTAAAAGGAGTGGTTCAAGCCTCCTTTTGTTTGAGAACTAACGCACATGTAATTAGGAATAAGGCTGAAGTGACCACGAAACCCATGTAATACAGAGAGCAGTGGACAGCCAGCAGCTACTCAGTATAAGCCATTATGTCTATATGCTGGAACTGGGTAATTTGGAGTAAAAACTTGCTGTTTTGTATGATTGATTCACAGGGTAGGGCATGTGTATTTTCTGTGTATGTGTATCTATGCATACACGCACACTTTTATACATACATTTTTACTATATAGAATAATTTTTTTCCTCCTGATTATACTTGATTTTAGTTGAAGAGTACTATTAACCCAATTTTACAGCTAAGGAAGGTAGTTCGGATAGGAAATGGAATTGAATCCAGGGATCTGCGACTGTGAGTGCCTAATTGTGCAGCCAGTTTTTACTTTCTGGATTAAACAGTCTTCCCCTCCTGTGTGTTTTGAGGATAGAGCGTATAATTCTTGAATCCTTTTGTTCTACCAGTCAACCCCAACAAAAGCCAGTGGAATTACAGAATTATTTGATTCTCGTTGCTTTCACCTGATGATCACTGACAACAATCAGCAGATAGTGCAAGTTTCACTGCTGGCAAAATACAAGCAGTGAGCTACAATACACAGAAAACTAAATGTACTACTGTAAAGCAAAATAAAAACTTCACTGTTTGGTAGAAGCACGCAGAGAGAAATATAACCTTTTAGTCTGTTGAATCTGTTACATGTCACTGGGTGTACTGTAAACTATCCCACACTGAATGCTTCAGCTAGACAATAAGTCTAAGAATTTGAGATGTTGTCCTCTTATTGAGAGAGATGGAAAAAAGGGCTGTGCTGCATAAATATGACCTATAACAAAACAGAATGAAAAGTAGTTAAAGACCTTTCCTTGTCTGCCTTCAGAATAGTAGGGGGAAGAAGTTGCTTTTTGAGGAACAAAGCGTTTAGAGGTAAGTTTTGAAAATGCTTGTGCATATCTCATGTCAGCCTCAACAGTTTGTAGAGAAGTGTAACATTCTATAAAATATTTGATGTGTTTGTGTTGGCTAGTTTTAAAGAGCTTTATATATGATGATTTCATGTTGCTGTTAGAAAGTAGTGAGATTAGGAAAACCAATATTTTTTGGCTACTTTGCTCATACCTTATGTCTGCCAAAAGGAAAGGATGAAATAGTTGTTGGAGCCAAAGAGGCTTGCCTCAGCTGCGGTGATGTATCCTTGAATGCTACTGTCTACCTCTGTGGCAAGTCAGTCCATTTTTCTGACCAAATTCCTCACTGCTGAATTGTCAATGAACTTTTCTCCAGCTCACCAGAAAATAAATATGTTAAGACATTTTAAGGAGGTGAGTCGATGGTATCTGAGCGAAGAATCAAGAACCTGACCTTGACTATAGGTAGAATCTTCAAAGGAGTCTTGAAGGAGCTCAGAACCCAACTGCTGTCACCTTCACCTAACTAACTCAGTTCAGCTTCTTCACAGATCCCAGCTAGTATGTGATGAAGTTTTAATAGTTAATGTATGGGTTATTACAATTGATGAAGTAGGTGAACATTTTAATGAAGCTTAGGTACTTCAGCACTTAAGTATCATGGAGGCTTAAGTTAAACTTAGAAGTTTAGTAGTGGTCAGCGTTTGCATAAAGAATAATTAAGAGTTTGGTAGCTTCTGATGCTTGCAGTTTGATAACTGACCCTCAGTATGACTTGTAGAATTTGTGGTGGGAGCTACAGGTAACAAATGGCACACTGCTCCTTGAAGGATTTTTTTTTTTTTTTTTAATTTTAAAAATACAAGGTAGGAATTTTGTTGCTTTGATTCTAACAAGAAAGTATTTTACTGAAGTGTAGGGCAGGTTTTCAGAGAAGTAGTGGGGAAGGGGAAAATTCATTTCTTTCAGAAATGAAATTAAAGAAAACTTACACAGAGGTAAGGTTGGATTGTATGTGACTCATCTGTTGATTCTTCAGGGTTCTTCTCAGTGGAGACTTTTCATCAGTATTAACTTTCTCATTCCGCAGTCCTCACTTTGTATGCCTGCTTCACAAATTAACCCATACATTATTGTTAATTCAGGGCTACTATTTCAAGCAGACCTAGTCCCTGTATAGAGATGCCTGAATCATTTTCAGCTTCTAGAGATTTTTGTCGTGTCTCTGTCTTTCCTCATCTTTCCTAGTTTCCCATTCTGAGAACCTGTGTCCTATTAAAACTACCTCAAACTCGGAATACCCTTCTTGTCTCTGGATCTTCTTTCTTCTTACTACCACAGTTACTACGAAACTGAAGCACCCATGCCACCTCTGAAATCCGGGCTCTTTGTTCTCCCACTTTTCTTCCTTCAGTGAGTCTCAGAAGTTCCTTGAGACCTTTACACAGCCTGGCTGCTGAGTTTTATGAAACAAGAGGTAGGTCAGTATGAAATACATTTAAAGACAGCCCTGTATTTTAGAGACAAACTGAAGTAACATCTCAAATCCCTGAATGCTCTGCTCTGCGTCTCCACAGAGGTCAGCCTGAAGCATGAACAGACTGCAGTGCTTGTTTCACAGGCTGATGGGGAAACCCTGACTGCCTCCATGTAGCTGCTCCAGAAGCCTTCCCTCTCTTTTCTCTACTCTTAAAGAAATGCAACTTTCAGACATTAGAATTACTTCAGCCCCACCACCAGCAGCAGCCTGTATCGTATCTGGCTGGCTGTCAGGCATATTATAATGTTGTTGGTTATTCATTAGCTCAGAGTTTCATAGGGCACTTCATATATGTGGTCTTGGAAGTGACAAGGTAGGTGGACCTTTCCTGAGGTGAAAGAAAAGGATGTTGTCTCCGTAGTTTTCCTCTTAACACAACCCAGCTCAGTGTGTGTGCCATGTGCTATACTCCTAGCAGGGCAGACCCTGCTTAGGGTCCCATGATGAATATTGTTGTGTGCATCCTTGAAATATAAAATTACAGAATAATTTAGGTTGGACGGGATCTCCGGGGGTCATCTAGTTTAACCTCCTCCTCCAAGCATGTATGAACTGCGAAATTATTTCCGGTGAAGAGGTGCAGTGTCTAACTGGTTCCTTTAGTACAACGGTGCTTCTTTTTTCAGGTATATTTTTCCTATCTGTATGTCAAAAGAAACAAATTCCAGGATTTTGTTTCCTAAATATTTAGATACATAGGTGTTAATAAACTGAAAAATTGATGCCAAAAAATGATGTCTTTTTACTTTGCTTTATTTGTGTATTGTATATGAAGTGAACATTCAGGAATGAGATTTTTTTTTACTACTTTTTACTGATATCATTTCAGAGGTGATTCAAGAGAATAAAGTAGTTTCTCTTCTAGTTCTTACCGTATCAATGGAGTTTATAGACTCCGGAAATCAGTCAGTAATTATTAGAAATAACTTGTAATAAGAAAGTATATGGCAGAGGTATTTATACTTGATTTTTCCCATATAATCTTTGAAGACAAGGTGGTGTCAATTATCTATCTTGCCTGTTTCCATCCAAAATGAAGCAGTGGTTTGAAGCACTAAGTTGCATGGTTCTGAGTGACTTAGAGCAACTTTAAATATACTGTCATTGTAATTCCTTAGCTGTCAGTATCATCTAGTCCGAAGGGATCTATTTTGAGAGTGACATTCCAGATTGATTTTTGCAGAGTTAACAGCCTAATTCTTTTTTCCCTCCACTCCCTCGCACCCTGCCCCAAATGAACAGGTATGATTTGGATTTAATCAGCCAGGAAACCATAAATCCAAACTGATATTTCTACAAAGTCAGTTGTCAGAACAGTGCTGTTAAATTACATACTTTAGTCTGCCTTAAGCTCCTCTGCTTTCAAAGGAACTTTGATACATAAGGGGTTTTTTTGGTTAGAAAAATGTAAAGTCTACTGATAATTCAGAAATGTGTATTTATACAAGGGAATAAAGTCTTTTTTATGTCTATTTTCTCCCCTCCCCAACTGAAAAAATTGTCCAATTTCAGTAAGAAGTATATTCGTAGCAGAAGCTGTGTCTATCTCAAGGGCAAGCCAAACTTCAGGATTTGGGGTGAGGTACTTGCAACAAGAGCTTAAGCAGATGTTTTTGCGAACAAGGGGTATGGTTAAAAAATGCTGGAATATTTTAATGTAAGCATTAAAATACCCCAAATAGTATTTCATATATTTGGAAATGTCGGTTACAGCACAATTTTATGGAAAGGCATTTGCTTTTTACATTCAGTAAACACTTCCCTTTTTTTGGCAAAGGAATTGTTTTCAGTAGTCTTGTTATTCCAGGTCACAATGGAATAGTATAACAAGTTGTTCTTTTGTTGTTGTTGTTTTTACAGTCAATATTACCTCTTACCTGACTTGAAAGGTATGCAAAGGACAGAAGGAAACAGTGTTTGCAGTGTATCATAAGCTGACACGTGTAACCACAGTTGGCATGGATCAGCCGGTTGACAATAGGCAAAGAACTCCCACCCCCACCTAATGTCTGTGTAGTGCCACCGACCTAGGACCTTATGACTGCTAGTTGGTGTGACTGGGCTTTCAGCAGGCTACAGCCTACCAGGCAAGAAAGTATCTCAGCTCATTGCTACAAGCGTTAGGGTCCAGGTCTGAGTTTCTTTTCAGAGAGAAAAGTAACCTTCTTTCCTTAGCACACTTCTGCCACAGATGGGGGAATTAGTCCTTCAGGAGCAGAGATATAGGTCCAGTGGGCCTAACATCTCTGGCTGCTGCAAGACTCAGAGCATTTAACTAATATTTAACACATGACGTATTGTCTTACCTGAAACTAAAGTTTCACTAAGTCGTCACTGAAGCAGAGGAGTATTTGTATAAAAGGTGGAAGTGGGAAGTGTGGATGACCCGCACTAGCTGTTGTGCTGCTTTATGAAGAAATAATACTATTCAGTAAATATATTTGGTGTGGGGTTTTTTCCTTTAATTATTCTAAAGCTGTAGAATAGACTGATTCCATTTGGTAACTGCATTTGTTAATTGTTAGTAAGTTTGCTGTAGTAGCACAACTCGGTTGTTCCTGTGTTTTTCTTGGGCCTGATCCAAAAATCTCTGAAGCTTTCCATTTATTTTGAATGGATATTGGATCAGGCACTGTACTGAGTTGTTAGCTTTGTGTGAAATGTTTATTTTGATTTGATTTTAATCATTCCTTGCAGAATATTTGGTTATGTGTTGGCAACATGTGTAGCTTGGTGAGTACAAATGAAGCTGACATTTATCTGTATGATTTAATCACTTGCAATGTGATCCATTAACAAAACAAAACTTCAGTCGTCAATGGTGTATTCATGTGTTAGATCCACATCTGCTTGTCTGACATCTAATTTCTTAGAATCATAGTTACTGTTGGTATCTTCTATCTATCTAAAAACAGAACCTGCAAGACTTTATTTGGTATAATGAAGTACTTTTTTTTTCTTTTTTTTTTTTTAAATTAAACAGGTACAACAAGCGGATAAGCAATGTGCACTGCTCTGAGCCCGAAGGCACGTGGGCCTGGCCTCTCTGATATGCATCAATACAGTCAGTGGCTTGCAAGTAGACATGAGGCCAATTTGTTGCCGATGAAAGAGGATTTGGCCCTGTGGCTCACAAACCTACTGGGTAAGATACAGTGTATAAGGTTAATTGTTAGTAAGTTTGCTGTAGTAGCACAACTCGGTTGTTCCTGTGTTTTTCTTGGGCCTGATCCAAAAATCTCTGAAGCTTTCCATTTATTTTGAATGGATATTGGATCAGGCACTGTACTGAGTTGTTAGCTTTGTGTGAAATGTTTATTTTGATTTGATTTTAATCATTCCTTGCAGAATATTTGGTTATGTGTTGGCAACATGTGTAGCTTGGTGAGTACAAATGAAGCTGACATTTATCTGTATGATTTAATCACTTGCAATGTGATCCATTAACAAAACAAAACTTCAGTCGTCAATGGTGTATTCATGTGTTAGATCCACATCTGCTTGTCTGACATCTAATTTCTTAGAATCATAGTTACTGTTGGTATCTTCTATCTATCTAAAAACAGAACCTGCAAAACTTTATTTGGTATAATGAAGTACTTTTTTTTTCTTTTTTTTTTAAATTAAACAGGTACAACAAGCGGATAAGCAATGTGCACTGCTCTGAGCCCGAAGGCACGTGGGCCTGGCCTCTCTGATATGCATCAATACAGTCAGTGGCTTGCAAGTAGACATGAGGCCAATTTGTTGCCGATGAAAGAGGATTTGGCCCTGTGGCTCACAAACCTACTGGGTAAGATACAGTGTATAAGACAGAATGCAGATACTGGGCAGTAAGAGAAGTCTATACACTGTTAGCTGGGAACTCGGTCCTTCAGACTTCTTTGCGTTTCAAAAATAAAGGTAGTTATGATTAGGGAGCTACCCCCACATAGTGCAACTGTTAGCAAGGTCAGAAAAGCTAATAAGTAATTTGCCTCCACAGTGTTTCTGTGAGTCACATGATTGAACTTTATTTTTCATTTCATGTTTATTTCCTTTTAAATGTTCTTTTGCATGTGTTTTCTGTATTAATACCATTAAGCTGAATGGTGTTAACTACTGCCATCAACTGCGTCTTCCGTTTTTATTGGTAGGCCTCCTAAAAAGTATGGGTGTACTGACTGTCTTGAACGGAAGGAGCCATTAAATAATTCTTTGCTGACCAAGCAGTCTAGTGATTGATAATTGCTGCCCAAGGCAATGCATGCTAAGACTTGTGGAAGCTTGTGCATAGAGGGGCTGACCTAGTGGCTGCAGCTGGGACCTGGGGATTTACTGGTTGCAGCTGTACGTCTTGGTGCATGAAGCCAAAACATGTTGTTGACGAAAGAGGGTGCAAACCAAAAGCCAAGAAAAAAATCAGGTACACATGAAGAGGAGCGAATGAGAGTATGTCCCTGGCAGGAAGGAGAGAGACAGTTCTTTGGGATACACGACTCATTCAAGAACGTGGAATTTAGAAACTACGAGCCAGGAAATAGTATGTTGTTTGTTGAGAACATTCAAGGGAAAATGGCTTTTGTGTGATCTCTGTAAGTCCAAAGGATTCTACCAAAGAAATACATGACTTAACACAACACCTCATCCTAAGGGAAACATGCCAGCAGTTCCTCTCAGTAAACAAAGAGGAGACAATATTTCAGAGGAGGTGATGTTTACATGAAGCTTTCGTTGATGTTATTTTGGATGAGTGTTCTTAAATTTGGTGTGTGTGGTCTTGTTTTTTTTGTTTTGTTTTTGTTTTTTTGGAAGTCGGTTCTGGTGAGACATAGGCAGTGTCTTGTCTTGGCAAATGCTGTAGCTGAACCGTCTCAGTGGTATCATACAATAATAGAGTATATCTAGTGCCTTCCATCTGCACGTTCTACGTTTCTGTATTTCCTCTTTTTAAGAGGAAGGGAAGTATCACTATGTTATGAGAGGTGTAGTCAGTAAGTACAGCGTCAGTAGAATGCAAGAACACAGTATTTTGCAGGTGGGCGATAGCCATTTTAGAGTTGGAATAATTATGACTCCACAACTGCAAAAGTGGCACTTGTTTTAAATTACATCTTTGTGTGGTACTTCCATTTAAATTAATGAGTTTTGAATATAAAATTGTCTAGGCAATACCAGAACAAAATCCAGAACTCCTGACTTTTCATTCCAATTACCACAAGACAGCAATCCAGAAGACTGTTTTTTGAATCAGAAGCAGCACATTCCGTTAAGGATTTAATATATTGTTTAAATGTTTTAAGCAATGACATTTTAGTGAGCCACTCTAAAACAAATAGAAGCTTGTTTGCAGTTTATAACAGAGTTCTCACAGTGACAAGTTTAGGAATGAGGTCACTTTTTTAGCAAGAAAGTAGCAACCAGCAGGAGGTTCTGAAATGCCAACTATAATTAAAAATTTGATTTTTCATATGGACACCAAATTCTGCACTGCAGAGCTAAATGGGCACAGCCTTCTTTTAATTAAGCAGCATACACAGTTCACTTGCTTAATGCATTCCCCCACACCTTCTCACACCAAGCTCTTCTTTTCTCAGTTTGCCCTGAAGAACTGAAATTATAGTGATTTGTTAAACTGCTTTGAATTCCTGTGTAGATGTTGTTATTCAAATTAATAATTCAATTAAGTTAAAATTCACATTCAAAACAAATTAAATGTAACTGAATTAAAGCAACTAATATTCATATAAAGATATTAACTCAGAATTCAAATTTGGTTTAATTGCCGTATAATTTAGATTAACTTTAATGAGAGGAGGGACACGTGAGCATGTTGCTGTAAGATAAAATAGGTATGAATTTACAGCATGCCGTTACCTTGTTGTAAAAATCTGTTTGTACTCTCTCACTTTTCAGCATCCAAATGGATAAAAGGATATGCAAGACTCCTTGTTTGTTTGGTTGGTTTGTTGTGTTTTTTTTTCCTCCATGGGAGAAATTGTACTTTGCAGTAATGGTCAGTAGATTTTCACATGCATGGATGTGCGGATAACACAGAGCAGATAATATTCTGTGTATCCACACCCTAGTTTGCTCTGTGCTATAACTTGTGTGGCCTCAGTGTAAGTGTCTTTATGCCAGTTTTAATGCAGTAGGGTTTCTCAATTTATAAAGAAAATTAATATGCATTTCAATTAATTTTTGCCATGTTGGTTCATGTTTTATTTCATCTATATTTTGTTCGTTCATTTGTACTATGACTCAACAAGGACATATAATCTTTTCAAATAAATGCAGATGTTTTTAGAAAATAATAGGAAATATTTTAGGGAAGAATAGGGCTGAACCTCTTTGAGGTAGTTCACCATCAACTGATGGTGTTTTTGGAAATTTTTGTGGAGAGGCAAATATGTCCTACACAGCATTACTGGAAGTCAAAATGGTGACAGTGTTGCAGCAGCAAAGCCTGGTGTGAGTTTGAAATTACAAACTGGAAAACATTAGAAGGATATTGCACTTTATAATATGAATGAAGGGTTTTGATATTAGACGGAAATTAGGCATAGCTAGAATTTGACCTTACCTGAGTGACAAATTGGAAGACTGAGATACATGGTGCAGCTGGAAAATAACACTGTAAGAATTCTTAACCCTGAGACTTCGGACATTTTATTCTAATTTAGCATGGACATTGTTTGGGTTTTTTAGTAATCACTAGTACTTTTGTACGCATCTTGCTAATTACTTTTGGAACCATGTTAGAGAAATTCAGAGCTTCTGAGAGGACGGTTTGTCATTACAGCTCCATCACTGAATAGATTTTAGCTGCCTGTATTCTGGGGGCTAGAAAAAGGACATCACAGATGAAATCAATGTGTCAGATGGGATTGACTCATACAATATTGTACATTATAGCATTCTCAGAGTGGGACACGTCAGCATTGCGGGGCTTGGGGTTTGCGTGCTGGAGAGGAAGATTGGAGCTATGGATATTGTGTTTCTTACCCTCACTTCCCTCTGCTAAGCTCTGGTGGCTCAGTCAAGAGATCCCTGCAGTGGCAAAGTTAAGGAGATGTGTTGACCCAACTGTCTTGCATATCATGATAATCTCTCAGCCTTTTTTTTTTATTATGTATAGAGCCAATGAAGCACTCGGCAATGCTTTCACTGCTGACACACTCCAAATTTGGTAGATTATGTATATACTTATTTCAGTAGAATGTATATACTTATTTTAGTAGAATGCTCTTGTGGATGCTGAAAACTTCTGTTCCACCTTGAGCAAGCTTCACATGGGAATTAGCACAGTTGGGCTATAGTAATCTTCCAGCTGAGGCAAAGTGGCAATTTGAAAGCAAATAGGGTTTACTTGTCTGCTGTCCTCTCCAGTACTGTCTTGTTTTCTCTCGTGTGTCTGCAGAGGCAAAAGGGCTGATGTCAGGAGGAGTGGGCCTCTCTACCAGTCTGTAGTTTAGAACAGGTACAGAGGGATGGTTTTTCCCCTTTGGCCATTGTGTAGGGCTCTGATCTTTTTTCCAATTCCTGCAGCCCATTTACTAGCTGCAGAGGGTTATGATATTGTAGCTTATTCCACCCAGCTTCATTTAGCACATGGGACCACAGGATAGACCTGTAAGATGTGCCTGGGCACATGTCTGGGCTCCAGTGTTTCAGTGCTGAGGCCTCTTCTGAACAGAGCTTTCTGGGCTTCAGAAGCTCATAGGAAAGGAGCTGGAGAATGCAAGATGCTGAGGAATTGGACATGTAGACATTGAACATTGCATGGGGCATGTAAAAGTTGCTTGGGTGCAAAAGTGAAGTAAGCTTGGAGAAAAGGAACAGAGAGGTAAGGATGTTAGGAGAGGCATTGAGTTAAAGACCAGGCGTGGAATTTAAAGGTGTGTTGAAGGAGGCGTAAAATTTGGGGGATGAAGGGTGGGAAGTCTTCTGCAAGAAAACTGTCTGTCTTTGATTCTGAATTAAAACAAAACCTGCTTCAGCTCAGTGTTCTTGTTCATCTTGTTGTCTAAGAGCATTCTGTAGCAGTACCTTTATTTTCAACATCAGCATGTTCAGCTCAAGCCAGTGGGAAATGTAGGTTTTAAATATCTGAGTATCAAGATGTTCATGATACTGATACTTCTAGTGATTCTGCTGGCACTGATGCAGTTTCTTACTTAGTTGAGTGGCTTTATAATTTTCTTTAGTATCAACATGCCTTTGGGATTGTTTATACATCCCATTTCAAGTAAGTGATAATGTCTCAATGCTATCAAAACGATTTCTCTTGCTGTCAGCTATTGTAGGAAACAGAGTAGCCTTGTCAGAAGAGAACAAGTTTTGCACGTGCATAAAATCATTGGCCTTTGTTTTCTTTATTTTTGCTGCGTTTTTTTATCTTGGACTTAAATGCCGCACAATTTCAGAGGGTCAGGAGGAGTTGTTCCACTGGTGCCTCAGTATTGTAGAAGCTCATCCTTCTGCCGATGCGTTTCAGAGATTCACCCAAGTGAAATGTTTCTATTTGTAAACTAGTAGTTTTGTGTTACCACTGAAGTGTACAATTAAAATAGTTGATCAGCTAGTTGGGAGGCTGGAGTCAGTGTCTTGCATCATAGTTATTAAACTGTGGAAGAACTCACTGCGTTAATAGAGGAACCAACTAGGTTTTGGTACTTTGTTTTAGTCTTTGAGTCTCTCCGCCTTCTTGTGAAGGCTCTGGTTATCTGACATGGCCCGCAGGGAATGCTTTATCTTCAGCCTCTTGGATGCACACCCTAGGCATGGGCTCTTTTTAGTTATTCTCTCGTAGACCTCCCAGTCTGGTTGCGTTAGGACCCCCAGGACTGGGTGGCCTTGCAGATAGCTGCCCACACTTTCCAAGTGGTAGGTGTTCAGGTACAACAGTTTGTCTTTTTAAGGGGCGTCTGGTGATTGTGGTAAAAGAGAGGGTGAGCAATGCTTGCGAGGTTTGAGAAAGCCTTCATATTCCTGGGGTTTTTTTTTCATACTTTTAGTGTTGTTTTTTTATTATACTTAATGTTATTACCATTCTATAAAAACATTGCAACTGCTTTCTTGTAATTATAGGGGGAGTTATACATTTTTAATGGAGTTTAATGTTTTTTCCATACAAATATACAGAGCCATTTTTTTCCTCAGGCTATGAACATTACTCTCATTTGAATCAATACATTTCAACTGTTAAATATGTCAGAGTGTCTGTTTTAGCAAAGAAATGCCACCTTTTGGAGCCATAAAATACAGTGAATTGAAAGCTGACACCTAATATATTTTTCATTGGATACAGATGTTCAATGCAAAACTCATTCTTTCAGCTTTCATAAAAGGGAACAGAACTAAAATACTCTGGCTTAGTGTACAATATGCAGTGACCAAACTGCTGATGCAATTCAGCATTTAAAATAATATAAATGTATCGTTAAATAGCAGAAGAAGATAGAAGAATTTTTCCATGCTGTGTAAAGAAAGAAACCTCTAAACAGGTTTTAGGTTTTTTTAATGCTTGACAAGTGAAATAATAAATCTATAAATCATAGGACAGAATAGATTTGTAGAATGTGATTTTTTCTTTTACGTCTGTAAAAAAATAATGATTTCCAAAACAAAATAAAAATCTTGAGTAGGTTAAAAGTATTTTAAATAAATTTTTAGAAGAAAATGAGTCTATTATAAAATGCAATACTGTATTAAAAATAAAGCAGTTCCTATAACGTAGTCATTTTTCAAATTTAGCTTTCTGATGGCTTTATACCTTTTGCCAAAAATGCTGATGGGGCAAAAGGGAACATATGTAGGCTAGAATGGTGGTGAAGGCTTTTGAGGTGCTGAGATGTTCAATTTTTGTATCTGTGGGCTATTACAGTTTCAGTCCTGGCTTCAGCTGAGCTGGAGGCACTGCTAAAATATTGTCAGTTATGCACAAGCTACCACTGAATGTCTGCAGGGCTGCTACTGCTCTTTTGCCTGGAGAAGTCATTTAGGTATACAGGAGCTATAAAGTGGGCTATATGGCAGAGAGAATTAAGGGGGAATAAAAAGGGGAAGAAAACTTCACATTAAACAGATATTTCTGAAGTAGAAATGTGTTAGAAAAAACAAGTTTAACTTCAACCAAAAATATAAGTCTACTGTTGTATCTGAAGGTGATTTGCTGCAAAGATCTTTATCTTAGTCTTTGATTTTTAACCGACCAAACTGAAAAGACTCACAATTTTTTGCCCAAAGCATGCTGAAGTATCTAACAGTTTTCAGGCAAGGGCCTAGAGAAATCAACTTTCCTTTAGCATTTTTGTAACCATACTGCTTTATAATACTTCTATCTTCAGTATTATAAGTGACATTGACTATCAGATTACAATGTACCAGCAATATATTGCAGAAGTACAATGTTAATTTTTGGTTATCTACTTCATTTTTGTTACTTTTGAATGTTAGTCTTCTCTTCTGAGTGAAAAGGCATAGAAAAGCTTTACTACTTTTCTCTAAATCTACTTTTCCTAGTTTTTTTTGACAAAAAAAATGTTGTGAACCTGTTCTAAACAGATTAATGTTTTCAGTTTCCAGACATCTCATGGAAGATAAATTCCCCCAAAATAACTAGAAAAACAAAAAAACTTGGTTTAGTCAGGCAGCTGCTCGTTGTTCAAAAATCTGTGGTGAAAAACCCCGACCTGCAGTGGGCAGACTTCTACCTGTTGTCCTGCTTGTAAACAAGCCAGTTTAGAGTAGCGGGAGTGGATCTGGGTAGGATGAAGAACCACTCTCACTTAAGATTTTCAGATTTTTTAATTTTTTTTTTTGGCAGGGTAGAGTATTGTTACTGATGATTGCTCTGTAACAGCCTATGAAAAATGAGTTGATAGTGTTATTCCTGTTCCCAAATGACATATGTAAATATCACCAAAAAGAAATAAATTCTGTCTTAATAGGAAGAGCAATAATTAGTCCTTGATCCTCTCTTGATATTAGTAGAAGTTAAGAGGGCTGAAAAATACAGCTGCTGGTCAAAAAAGTGTCCAAAGAGAAGGGAAATTTTCCAGTAGAAATATGAAAATGGAAAACCTTCAATAAGAAATAAGAATTATTTTTACCTGGAAATGATGTTAAGATGCTGGAAGCTTAGTTTAGGGTGGTAAGTGATTCCCTTCTCATCTGGCCAGTCCAGCCTGGTCAGAATGCACATCTCATCATGGGACTCTTGTGATCTCCTCTGCCAGGAGGATGTAATTACGGTGTAATGGAAGGTCGTCTCGCTGCTGTAGCCAGGGAGGATGATCTGTGGCAGCTGGAGTACAGTGTCATCTAGCATTGATATATTTTGAAATCAGAGTATTTTGGCTTTGTTCTTTGGTTGAAAATTTTAATCTGCGTGGCAAGTAGATACATAACATGGAAATTCACTCTCTCCTCCTTTTCTAATGTATCTAACTTTACTTCTGAAAAAGCTGTTTCAAAGGAGCATTGCAATCACTGTAGTATTTTGTCAACTTTTTGCAGGATCAAGTCTTAAAGTCTTTTTGAAAAAATACAGTCCTTCTTGACATGGTTTTCTACTTCTATTACAAAATAAGCTGCAGTAGTGTTAGCGACTCTTACACTATAGCTACCCGCAAGTACTGGTGTAAACCATTTGCCTGCTGTACTCTGTCTTTTAAAACACTATGTTAAAAGCACTGGAATTTCATAAGTAAAATGAGGTTTGAGGAGTCTGATACGCTAGAAATATTTTTCAAGTACCACGTGCCTTCCCAAAGAAAGCACGTTATTTTTTAATAATTTGCTGTATGTCTACCAGTATAGTAGTAGTGAGGTTATTTACTAAATATTCAAAGTAATGGAAGTGATTCAGTTAAAGCATATTTCAAATTGTTGTCAAGATTTCTATTGACTTCTCTTTTTGCACAAATGCAGTCTATACTATTGCACACTTTCTGCCATGTTAACTTTCTCTTTGCTGTTCAGGTAGAGAAATAACAGCAGAAACCTTTATGGAGAAATTGGATAATGGTGCCTTGCTTTGTCGGTTAGCTGAGACCCTGCAGGAGAAATTTAAAGAAAACAGCTTTGATGCAAACAAGCCTGGCAAAGTAAGTGTCGGTAAACGTTCTAGCATGTATTATCAGTATTTGAGGTATCTGACTGTTTTGGTACTGAACTTTTTCGTGCAGTTAAGAGATTTCATTTGTGGAGTCTCTGCAAATGGGCAGGGAGGCAATTGCTCTGTGTAGAAAAATTACGATATAAAATTGGGGGAATTAATACTTCTTGGGTAATTATTAAAGTAACTATGAGAGGAAGTTACTAAAAAAGTGACTTGTAACATGTGGAGGATAAGACATAGGACAAGATCTAGCAGCGTGATGTGGTAGCTAATAGAGAAAACATGATCCTTGTATTTATTTGTAAGGGGAATATTAAGTAGCTGTGGGAGGTGCCTTTTCCTTCATAAACGGCTCTAGGGAGGCCAATAATAAAATTCTATAGTTAGTTTTGGTGCCTTGAGTTTAAAGGTCCTGTTGGTGTACTGGAGGGAGTTCAATAAAGAGTTGCAGGGATGATGTGGAAAATGTGAACCTTCAGAAGATACTGAAGAGCTTTGCAAAGATCAGGTTCAGATCTTGCTTGACGGCAACCTCCCTTTAATTTAAATGATTTTCTTAGGGCAATCTTACTGGAAGAAATTAAAGAGTGCAGCAAGTTTCTTTTTGAGAGAAGTTAAATTAAGTGGTTGGCATTTACTGTGAAACTGTTTTTAATTTTTCTTATTGAATTCAGATACATCTTCCTTGAAAGCTAAAACAGGCAAATACACAACAGGTAAAAAAAGAGTTCAAGAGCAGAAGTCACAAAATGTATCTTCCATTCCTGGTGTTCTCATAACTAGTCTGTAGCAGAAATTAGGGCACAGCATAAATTTTATCAGCAGTTCTCAGAACGGACAGCCTTGTGTCAGCTGCAGCTGCGTAAGTTGTTTTTCTTGGTTCCAAGATCATAATTGTTGTTGCAGAAGAAATTGTCTGGACTAAGGCAGGCTTTATTTATTTAATTATCTTTAACCTTCTGTGGGTTGGAGTGGGTGCAGGGGGGCATTGTTTGCTTGCTTTGGGTTTTTTTTTTTTTCTCTAAAGAAAAAGGAAGAGTTAGCTGGGAAGAAAGATAAGAAGTAGAGAAGGAAGGAAACCTTCCTCTGCAAAGGAGGAAAAGACATCTGGAACTCATATTTCATATTTCGAATTGTAATCAGGGTTTGGTTAGTAGAAATACTGGATGACTTTTGAGTTCCTCTTTATCATATGGTCCAGCTTGTCTTCACCTAAGTGATGACCTGTTAGTGTTATGATAGATCCCAAGTTGAGAAATCACTTATGGCAGTCTTTTCGGTTGAGTCTACGAACTAGCTAGGCAGAAAGAAGAGTTACTTGTTGTTTTGTTTTTTTCCCTTAACAAAAAAACAAACAAACAAACAAAGGGTACTGTTATTGACAAAAACTACTAAAAGCTTCAGTGAATACCCAAAAGGTAAACTTGGCTACAGAGTTCTAAAACATTCCCTTTTCATATCTTGCCCAGCTGGTGTACTAGAAAATCAATTAAATCACAAAGTGCAAAGCATGTTTTTACAAACTGACATCTCAGAAGGCCATGTCTATTTAATATGGAAAATAATAGTCATAAATTCATCAACAACTACAAATTTCTAGTGAATATTCAGAAATTCCAACAATATGTTTTTGTTAGATATCTGAGTACTGCTTTTTGGGGTTGGGGTTTGGTGGTGTTTTTTTTTTTTTTAAATCATCAGACTTTTGTCTGATGGTGGCTCATTTGAGGAAAGCTGCTATTTGGAAAGATAACCCAGAAGTTAGTGATAGTGCCCCTGTACTCGGCACTGGTGAGGCCGCACCTCGAATACTGTGTTCAGTTTTGGGCCCCTCACTACAAGAAGGATGTTGAGATGTTGGAACGTGTCCAGAGAAGGGCAACGAGGCTGGTGAGGGGTCTGGAGAACAAGCCTTATGAGGAGCGGCTGAGGGAGCTGGGGTTGTTTAGCCTGGAGAAAAGGAGGCTGAGGGGAGACCTCATTGCTCTCTACAACTACCTGAAAGGAGGTTGTAGCGAGGTGGGTGTCGGTCTCTTCTCCCAAGTCACTGGCGAAAGGACGAGAGGAAATGGCCTCAAGTTGCGCCAGGGGAGGTTTAGATTGGATGTGAGGAAAAATTTCTTTACTGAAAGAGTGGTTAAACATTGGAAGAGGCTGCCCAGGGAAGTGGTTGAGTCACCATCCCTGGAAGTATTTAAAAGACGGGTAGATGAGGTGCTTAGGGACATGGTTTAGTGGGCATGGTGGTGTTGGGTTGACAGTTGGACTCGATGATCTTGGAGGTCTCTTCCAACCTTAATGATTCTATGATTCTATGATTCTAAGTGTACCAATGTTTGGTACTTCTGTTTTTGCCACTGAAAGGAGGTAGACCTCCTTTCTTGTATTAACTTCCTCAGCTGAGAATATGGCCTTCCTTACTTCAGTTACCTGATCCCCTTTTTTTTTTTGAACCTAAGTTACATTAGAAGCCACTTAGACATTTATAATCCCATATGTTGTAATTACTCAGATTGTTGGTCTTTTATTTGTCAAACTGGTATAACAGGCAGTGCAATTAAAGGGAAAAAAATCTGCTCCACTGCTATTTTCTGAATGTATATTATTTCATACTTAGTATAGTAAGAATTCAAAGAAATGGCAGAGTAATAGATTTGTGTCATTGTAGGCTATTAGGGAGCTATTTATCCTTTCAGATTGTAATTCCCTGTGTAGCAGTCCTAGGCAATAGGACTAGTCTACACATTGGAAAATCTGACTTGTGGTGCCAGGGAAATTTATAAGAAGACTATACCATATGAAATTGAGCATACTAAGAATTCCACAATCCTCCCCTGAATCATTATTATGCATTCTATTAATAATACATGCGGAATTTTGAAGCCGTTTGGCCATTTCTCTGCGCACAGGAAAGCGGAAACGTTATGGTCTTTCACCTAGGTGCCCTGGTGACTTCACCGGCAGCTGGAAGAAGCTGCTGACTTCTATAGAGTCCAGCCTCTATCAAAACAGATAACGTGCTTTTCTATCCATACATGTAACTTTTAGTTTTTTTAGATAGAAGCAGACTGATATAAAATGAGTGGCTGTCAGAAGGATCAGCTTGCAGGCAGCACCAGGTTGCAGCTGAGTGAGGGAGACAGGATAAGGCTATAGATAACGGGGGTGGGGTGGGGGGTGTGTGTGTGGCGCAGAATCTTACTAAGCCCCTCCACAAGCTTGAAGATTTGGTCTGTTTTCATAAGTGAAGTTTTCCCTTGTATGGGAGCTACTTCCTAGATGGCAAAGCTCCATAAAAACCTTTGGTTTTAGTTTTGTCTTAGAGGAAGATGATATATCCTCTTCTGCTTGACATGTACTACTGACAATTAATTCACTTTTGCAGCTCTTTAGGGCTGTCTGGCAAGTTTAGCAGCTATAGCAACACATGTAAGAAGACATTGAAAACTAATACTGCACGAACTGACTCATCAGTTTTTTGCCATAATTCCTTAAGTTCATATTGCAATACTCTACAGAATGGCAGAGGTTAAATCCTATTGCACAAGCAGTTAACCCAGAAGCGTAAGTTTCTAGTTGCTGTCAGTTTTGCAGCTTGTATCTTAACAGGACTGTATCGTTCCCTTTCTCATTAGGGAGGACTGAACATTCTTCAGCTTTCGGGGACCCCCTAGGTCAGCATCAGCCTTTTTGAGTGTAGAATAAATCAGGAAAGCATAAACCAAAAAATTTGTGCCTCCCAAAATTATTGTGTTTTCCAAATCTGGAAGGAACATGATGGTATTGATATAAACTCTTCCTTTTTTTTGTCACGTGGAGACAATTGTGGATAGTGGGGACATTTCAAAAGAGTTAGGAAACTACTGGTAATATGACTTGGGAATACAGCTTTAAGAAACTGAAAAGGAGATTAAAAGATGTGCGATGCAAAAGTAAAGTCTTTTTTCCTTAAGAGTCAGAGGAAGGCAATGAAGGAGTAACTTTTTATCAGCAAAGGAGATCAATGGAGTAGACTTTTTATGAGTGACTGGGTAGGTTAGGATTCTTCAGTGTGGAAAGAGGCAACATGGGGACATATGGTGGAGTCTGCAAAATCAGGAATGGCATGGTAGATGTTCAGTCTTTTCTATACAAAAACTATGGGATGGTGAATGAAGCAAGTAGGAGCCAAACAAACAAAAGAGGTCCTTGTTTATGAACTGGTTGGAAGTTTCTTGCCAATGAATGTTAAAGTTTACCTGGGTTCAAGAAAACACTGAATAAGGTGATGGAAGAGAGATCTCTTGGAAAGCTGAATACACAGAAACCCTACCTAGATGAGGAAGTCCCCATAGCTGAAAATGCTTGGAGCTTGAGAAAGGATTGAGAGGTGTAACATGTTTGCTATGGTCTTAGCCTTCCCTAGATGCTTACTTACGGCCAGTCCGGGTTGGATGAACCTTTGGCTAGCCCAGTAGTGTCACTCTTACGTTCTGTGCGTTTTTGCTTTTTGGGGCTGAATACCTTGCTGGTTGTGCAGATGGACATGGACAAATTATCATTTCACAAGGGTCAAACTTCAAAGAAATTATTTTAAATTAAATATGTACTTTTTGTTCTATATAAAGATGCCTCTTTAGGACTGAATCCCTACAGCTAAAAATAGCACCTGAGTCACACTCTGCTTTGGTATCTGTTATCCAGGGGAGTAATGTGTGATTGAGAGCACTGGAGTTTGGCAGGCTCTGGTGCCATTTACGCAGTCTCTGCTCATTGCCCTTCTGAGCTTAATGCCGTAATAGGCACTTTTGGATATCATAATAGATACTCTGAATGCACCCTCCATGAGTCTAGCTGCCTAACCCTGTGGTGTTTGATTTGTTAATCATTCAGTAATAAGTTATTAAAAGCATTTCAGTTTCTAAAGGTGAAGCATTTAACAATTGTTCATTTCAAAGACTGTTAGATGCTAGGTTCTTCTGCAAATCCCAGAAGGCAATGTTCTTCACTGTTAAGCAGCTAAACCGTGCTTTAAAACCTGATGATTCTGAAAACGTTGATGTTGTATCTGACCCTTTGCTTCAGACAGAAAAAACTTTGAGCTTTAAATGAAAATGGAAATTTTAAACAGGGAGGGCAGTATTAGACTGGTGTGACTGTATGCTCTATTTTTAAAGAAATCTTTCTTTCCCCTTTTTGGAGATTTTACAGTCATAAATAAATCTAATCGTGTACATTTATAAAATGACACGGAGATGACAGATACCAATCTTAATAAATGCTCACGATTTGTATGGTGGTTTAAGTTGTTGGAACTACCTGTGCTGCTGCTGCTAATGGTCTGCTGTCTAGAAACTACAGACTTATTATTATAGCAGGAGTTATTCCGTAAAAGTGATTCATGTCACAGGATACCATTTTGTAATTTTCTCCCATTGGCTTGGATTTCATCTCCATGCTCTCCTGGCAGTATTTTACTTTTCCTGACAGATAGTTAATTTGAGAATTTCACAGCTGTAGAAACAAATTCAAAGCATCAAGGCATGTGCAGTATGCTCAGAGCCCACATGTGCTTGGGCTTAGTTTAGTAAGCCCATTAATTAAGATTTTGAAATAAACGTAAATAAATTTTGTTAATAGTTATCACCATTTTAATAGACAGGGCATAATAATAGTCTGCCCACCATCCTTGAAGCTGCCTGGGTATTTATGAACATTCCACTGAAAACAATGTTTTCACGGCAAATGAATGAAAACAGGTTGAAGCTGAATTATCCTTTTTCTCCAAGTTCTCGGAGGTTAGTCAGATAAATCTCAACTCAAATCTCTCTTAGAAATAATTTTGAATAATGAATCAGAACCTAAAATTCAACTTCATTTTCAGGAAGCCGGGATCTAGATTTGATTTGGCCTGTAAAAGAAATAGAAGTAAGTATAAAATAAATGCAGATGCAAATATTTCTTAAGTCCTGGAAAGTTTAATGCAAATATGCATTTAATTTTATTCTTCCAATGGGAGCTGATTTAATAAGATTAAACTGAATGTACACTGAAATAAAGCTGTTGTGTAGAAAACGGTGAGTAAACTTTGTCCTTGGATGTGAACATGCACTTCCATTGAAACTGTCTATGAAAACAATAATTTATGCGCACACACATTCATGTATTCCCTAAGTTTAAGAGTTTCTGTCCACTTCTTACCCATAGTCCTAGTATCTGAAGTGTATTTTGCAATTGTTCCATATCCAAAGCTTTCATTTGCTCCTGAGAAATATACTTAGCGAAGCTGGTACTTGGTGGATGTAGATCACTATGACAGCATTGGCTTCTGAGAGTCATGCGGGTTTGCGTAAGGTGAGATTTTGGCCTAGTGAGAGCACTTTGAGAGTCACATTATGCATTTTGAGAGTTACAATTAAGAGATCCAACCTGAGATTTGGGATGGAAGTTTTTTGGCCTTATAAGTTCTGATATTGAAGTTGGATCTCGGAGGCGAAACAATTCAGCAGTTACACAACTGAAAACTCAGTTTGTTTTAAATTTCAAGATGTTTATGTTTCTAAAGAGAATTATGTATCTGTGGAAGTAGGCAGAACCCTGTAAACTAAAGGACTTAAAAAGCCAGGGAATTGACTTGATTTCTGTCAATATTGAAAGAAGGGGCTAGTGGCAAAAGAACAAGATTATAAACTGGAGGCCAAGTTAATTTCCCATCTCAGCTGTAAGCTTATTGTTTGCTTTTGGGAGAACACATCTCTGTACTGTCATTTACCACATCTGTAACCTGGGAATACTCTTCACTGTACAATAGTGGCTTGATTTGTGAACACTGTAAAGTGCTTTGAGCTGCTTTTGTGCCAAACAGTATTGCTACCCCATTTGGTGAGCTGTGATTAGTATTAGGTAGTTCCCATTATGAAAACAAATTGATATTTGACTCTGCTTATTTACAAGAAACATGGAAACTCATGGTTCTCTAAATGTAGATAGGAGACAGACCTTTGCTTGTGAATCTACTGCTTCAAAGAGCTTTGTGTCTGCTCTGCAATGGGGCCACAAGCAAATGTAGTGAACCTAGTCCTCCTAAAGTAGAGAATCTGGACCAATGGTTTAGGATTTGACCCGTCTCCCAGTGAGAACCAGTGAGAGTCGGAATTGAGTAACAGCTCTGGGATTGCTCTAACAATTTATAAGAACAAAAGATGTGTTTATGCTTGTTCTATCTTTTCAGTCATTCCTTTGCATAAAGGGAATTATGTGAACGGAGAAATTGTCAGAATCCTGGAGGTTCATGAGAAGTAACAAATGCCTCTGAGTCTCCAAGGCATGCATTGTCAAGGAAAGCAAAGTGTCTGGCAGCAGTTTAGAAATGAGGAAATTTGGTTTTAGAAATTATGATGTATCTTCATATGGATATATTGTCACATAGGTTAAATGACAAATGAATATGCTACTGTAACCCTCATCTGTAAGTAATCCAGGAAGATCCATTCAAGTCTCGGACAAGATGAGACACTTGTACAGATATTGTAAGGTTAAATTGTTGTTGTTGTTTACAGAAGACCATACACATCTGACAAATTGTAGAAGGTGTAATAGGTCATGCTAGTATATTTTCACCTAAACTGATGAAATACCAAACCAGGAAGAGAACTAGGAAAATATTTCATAATTTCCCAAGGCAGCTAGCTTGGCTGGTGGACCGGAGGCAGGCTCTGCTTGGCATAGTTCAAAGACTCAGTAGTTGGTTTAAGATCTAACTAAACCTGAATAAAGTGGTAAAGACCACAGTATTTTTGAAGAGCTCTTAAAAATGAGGAGGCTAGTAAAAAATTCTTTGGGCTAGATATTATAGTTTATAAAATCAACACCGAAGTTCTTTGACCTTCCCTTACTGTCAAAAAGTGGGTGTACATTAAAATTATTCAGGATATTAAAATGCAAAAAACAGGCCAAACCAGATAACTTTATTTTTCTTCTTCAAGTAGAAAAGGTCCTGCCCTAAGGAAGTCTTCCTCTTGACAAATGATGGAGGTGCTGTGCAATGAAAATCAGTAAATTTAATATTTCCTTTCATTTGGTCTTTCTGAAATATAATAACACTTTTTGAACTTACTGCATCAATGTATTCTCAATTAAGAATAAGACTAACAGATTCCTAAACAGAACCAGATTGCTATGTGTGATTGCTATGAGAACATCCATGGGTACAACAGAAAGAATTACTTCAATTTTTTTTAAATTTGGAAAGGGTATAAATTTTCATGCCTGAAGGTGTAATTCAAGTTCAAGCGGAAAGGGCTAAGAATAAATTTTCTCTTTGGACAGTCTCTTCTATCTTTGTGTGCTTTGAAGTATCTTCCTTTGAAGCATGTGGATCTTAGTCCTCTTAGACCCTGGGTGGCCAACCTGAAAATCTGATCTGATCAACAGGGTGGTTCTATTTTTACTGTAGGCTTCAGTTTCTCAAGTTTATCTGTGTCCTGTAGACGGGATGGATTCCCAGCAAATACAGTGTTCTGTACGCTTGGAGCCTTGGGCCTGTCTGCCCAGCATAGAGTCCTCAGCTATGGCAGAGCCATGTTCAGGTGCTCTCTGTAAGTTATAAATCTGACTCTCCAGTTGGGAATTGCATGAATGTGGTTAGGCTATGAACAGATTCTTTGTGGTCTGGGGCAGCAAGTTGCTTGTCTGCACACTTGTACTTTCTGGAGACTTTTGTTTTGCAGTAAAAGCTTGTGGAGCCAATTTCTAATCATTTACAGTACAGATATGGCCCTCAGTTACTTGGGCGGAAAAAAAAAAAGTAGAGCATTGTCTTTTTGTATATTAATCTTTATAGCGGCAGACTGTTGTGGATATGAGAGGAAAAGAATAATCTTGTGAAATGACTCACAAGTGCTAATCCATCTGGAAGGAATCATTTCCACAAGACTGTAAAGCTGTTTGTTAGAGAATTCCTTGTACCTTTCTCAGACATGTCAATAGCTTGCTGAGCTCATGTTCAACTGGATTGCTACCAGGTTTCTTGCAGATACTGTAAGATTTGCCCGCAACGGGTCATGTGGACAAACTCTATATGCCTCAGCAAATAATTCTTACAGCTAAGGCTTTTCTGCTTGCAGGACGATTGCATGGTAGGATAGAGTTCTGTTTCTCACCAGACCGCAAAAGGAGATTTCTGAACAAATTTAGGATGTTCTGTGGTTGTCTGCTTGGCACCTTCCAGGTGAATACATTGAAGAACTTTTTATAAGCTTTTAGGTGCGCTTGAAGCCATGCACTGTGTTGGGGACAGAGATACACAATCTGGAAGGAGCACTGAGACATCTCTCTCCAGATCATTCTTCCCGCTGATGCTTCTTGTCCTTGGGAGAGCATGGTTTCTTCCCTCGTTTGGCTGGAGCACATTTAATCTCCGTGTGAACTGGCCGTGCTCTTATCAGTGAACCCAAAGCAGGGATTCTCCTGCATACCCCTCCCTCTGCTCCTATTTGACATTGCAGAAATAATCAGAATTTGCATCTCAAGGTAGCTGTCATGGAAAAAGCAGTGCAGATTTAAGCAGTTAACTGCCTGTTAGATCCTGCTTTGGAAAGTATCCTAACGATTCAGACTGCAAATCAGGTCAAGAGGAGAACCAAGCTTTGATTTCTAATAATATCATCTAACTAGAAGACATCTCAAGTTTTTTTAATTAACATTGTTTTTGTATGGAATACTAATATTTAGACGCTTCATAAAATTTGTATCAAAACTGGAAGTTTTCGTAACATTTTTACCATTACTTCAGTCCAGGTATTGCCAATAGGGATGGCGCATTTTCTGAGACAACTATATAAACAGCCATTTTTAGATTTGCTGGATTTTGCCTTTTATGTGAAATGCATTGTAACAGTCCTATTATTTATTTTAAGTCTTTAAAGCAAACTGTAAAAATCTTTGTAACAGATCTTTCTACGAGGCTTTTTATTTAGACTATTAGAAATAGTCTGGAACAGAAATGCAAGATTAGGGACTTGAATGGAAATTAGCATATATTTTTAAAAGCTGGAGAAAATATAATTTAGACCAACTATCTTCAGCTTAATTGTGCAATTCTGAGGTCAGACTTATTGTTAGTAGTTTTTAGGGAATAACGAATAAGCAAGAACTACAGAATTTGGTCCATTTACCAATAGTGAGTCTTGAACTTACAATAATGAGCCAAAATTTCTGAAACAATGGGAATAGAGAATATACAGCCATAAGTGATGACCTCAATGCAGAAGAAAACAGAAGTCACTTTCAGCATAGACACCAATTTATAGATATCATAATTATGTCTAATTTGTTTATTTAAATAAACATGTATTCCCATATGGGCTTGTATATGTAAATTGGCCCCAAATGCTTCAAGTATACAGTAAAGCTTTGTTAGCAACTTCAGAGACTGATTTAAGGCTGGTTTGGAAATTTGGCTGTATAGATTAACATTCCAACATGTTTTTCAAATCACGGACATTTTTAAATTCTACGCCAGCTTAGAATTCCCAGGGCTTTAGCAGTTTCCTTGTGGTTTATAATTGGAAAACTCACAGAAAATCAGATTCTTTATCATAAAGGCAAAGATGCAATTTTTCTTAAAAATGAACATACAGGGCTTTGGAGAATCAGACTTACCTGCAGTGAGCCACGTGTGAAATTCTTTCTGAATGTTTTCAGCATCTGCATAAAAATTGTATCTTTGTTAAACATCTGGAAATCCAAAAAGCGAACAGATAAAGCATCTGAAAAAATCCTTGTCTTCGTTTGGAGCGCACAGATCTTTACCACAGTCTTCCTTGACACTTGGCTCATGTTAGGTAAAGCACCATTTGGAACTAATCTTACAGAAGGAGCTGGGAACCCCCCCACCCCTCCTCGTACTTCAAAAGGTCACCAAGTGTGAGATTGATCACTGAGAGAAAAACAGGAGGAAAAGGAAGAAGAGGCATGACTGTCATACAGCAGTATACCCAGAGTTATAATTATTACATCAAGGAATTTGAATGGCTTCTTACATTTGTTATTCAGACTGCCAGTGAAAGGTTATCCACTATAATTCCATAGATCGAAGAAATATGTTGGTTATTTGAACTATATTACATCACACTGTAAGTGAAATTATGGAAACATCTTTTGATATGAAATTTTAGAACCTATAATGTGTTGTAATGGACTTCAGCTATTCTGACTGAAATTTTCTAAGCATTGTCCCTAGCTTGGGTTCTTCTGGAATGAATAAGGGGAAAAAATGATTTTGAAATTTCTGAGACTAAAATGAGTTGTTTTTGCCAAAATTTAATATTTTTCATATTTAACTTTCTTTTGAGAGAATTATATCCCCTTCAAGAATGTGATGTTTGATAAGACATGATCGTGGGTTAATAAGATGCTTTTTGAAATGTGTCCTATGAAAATCCACTCAGATTTGACCAGTTTATATCTCATGGAAAAACTGCTGCTTATGCATGTAGTTGTCATGTTAATTCACAGGTCCTGCTGTGTGACAATGAAATAGCCACAAACAACTTACTCAAATGCAATCCTCCTGTTTTTCTTGTTAAATTACAATATAAATGATGGAAATCGAGAAACTAGGATTCTTCAGCTTCTTCAATTAACTCTACATTAATTCAACTCTGGCTTCTGTGGTTGTGATGGGGAAAAGCTCACGATCACGTATCAAAGATAAGGTGTAATTGTCCTCTGAAAGAGCAATGGTGAGAATTGCCCCATTCTGTTCTAATCAGATATTATTTAAGAAACCTATTATGAAATGCCAATTTTAAAAATCCCCATCTAAACGTAAATTCTGAAAACCAGAGGTCTAAGGACAAAGTACAGAGCATTTATTGAATGGGAATGAACTACAGAATCCCAGGCTTTGCCTCATGTTTGTTTTCAGGAACACTGCAAGGAGGTCTTTGCCATGACTTACCTCAGTGTCTCTGTCTCAGTGTCTCTGTTTATAAAATTCTAATAAACTTCTTTTTTTATTTTGATTGTAGTCTCTCTCTTCAATGTTATTTAATGGTAGTCTTTCTCTTTAATGCTATTATAGCATTAGAAAAAAAACAAACCACCTTTAATTTTTGCGTTTGGCCTGCTAGCATTTTCAGATAGTAGATAAATAGAAGTAATGGCTTTTAATTTGTGGTGTGTACATGCCTGGAGTTTGTAAATTACTTCTACAAGATCTCTGAAAGACTATTAATAAAAGTGAACTTGTCAGTATGCATAGATATGTTATACAGTTAGATGTCCGGAAATTTTGGAAGTCAATTTATAGACCTCCCCAAGACTTTGGACTATAGTGACTTAATCCCATCTTCAATTACACAAATTGAGTGGGCAGGAACAGGGTCTGACATCTGTTTAAATGGGCTCTTTGTTGTCAGCTTCCATTAGTTGTGCCTCACCTGCTCTCCAATGGAAGGTTCCTGGTTGTCGGTCTCTGTGTGTTATCCAGCTGCCCAATAGCCAGCCTCTCATAGGTGGCCTTCTGATTCATTCACAACATGTCCCACACATGTTTCCTCCTTTAGTTTCTCTTTCCAGACATTTCCAGGTAATTCAGTTGCCGACTACCAGTTGAATCTTAACAGAAATTCATCATGTGTCATATTTTACTGAGGCTTTTGCTTTCAGTTAGATAAATGTCATTTATTCTGGCAAACATTGTGATTTGCCTCCATATGTTGAAATGGACGTGTCCCTTGACTACATTTAAATTAGTTGTTAGTCAAATTATCAAATGTGCTTAAGCTGGTGAATGAAGCTTCTGCCTTGCAAATTTTTGACATTATTTACTTCGGAGTATTCCAGTTGTCTGATGCATTGTATGTGAATTGAATCATCTCCTTGTATTCCTTGGCTTTCTAACACACTCCTAGAAGTAGGAGTTGCAGTGTTTCCGTTAAATTAGTTTTTCATAACTATTTATTAACCCCATCTTTTTTTTGAATGACAACCAATGTTTTCATCTTTTGCTGTGTGACCAGTAAGCTGTGTCTTGGACAGAGCACTCAGAATAGCAAAGCCATGAACAAAATCTTAACTTTTAAAACTATATTGTTGTTGAATTAAGCTTATTCTCCATCTATGCTTACTCTTAAGAAGTTAAAACTAATGCTATGTGGAAGAAGTGGGAGAATGTATTCTACTTCGACACTAATAGCATGGCTGAACCATTCCCTTAGTTTTGTATTTATTTTAACATTGTAGTCTGTATGTTGATATAAAGCCTTGGTGATGTTAATTATTTTTATTGGCATATCACAAATCTGTTAGGTATTCCAAAGCGATCACAAATGCTTTCTTAGAATCTAGGAAGCTGATAGTGAGTGATTTTTGGCTTTTGATGATCTCTGCAGTGATTACATAGGGTAAAAATCTGGTCAACACATGATATTTAAACTTGAAATCCAACCTGCTATTCCATTAAAATGACATCTCTCTACAGTACTTAATATGACAGTGCAAAGACTGTATTTCACTGAAGGACAACGTTTCACCAATTGTTAAGCGAATTGCTTAGGGCTGCTCTCTTTGTTGTAAGTGCAATGTCATTTTTCATTAATCTGGAAGCTGTTCCTGGTTCCATGTCTGTTGAAAAGTTTGGCAATTTTTATTGATGTCTCCTAAGCCTTCAAAATTTCCATGTTGAGTTTTTGTTTTTTAAATTTTCCTGGATTTTAACTTTTATTGCAGCTTTGGGAGGGCTGGGGGCATTATATTTTTTTTTCTAGGTTTTATTTTTTGCAGTGGGAAATGCTTCATTTTAAATTCTATGTATGTATTTCTATATTCAGATTTCCGTTTATCCATTTTGCATATGCATTTAGCACATTCTTTTGATTGTTGGTCCAGTTGTTATATTTGGAAAGTGTTCTCTCCCATAGTAAATGGGGTAGGGGGAAAACAAAACTGGGCCCACCTTGACAAGGAATAGTTATTTTACCTTGTAGGTATTACAGTTTCATTTATTTAATGTCTAGTTCAGAGCTGTCTATACCTTATGGCTATTCAGTAAACCTGAATTTTGGCACTGCAAGGCAAGTCTATGGTAAACTTAATTTTCCTTTGCTGAAATGAGTGTCTGGGACACTACTTCTGTGACTTATAAATGGGATCTGAAACATTGTAGGTTTGGGTTCCTGAAGAATTAAGAATAGCAACTGAATAAATGATGGTTGGCTTGGGGTATTATCACTCTGTGGTGAGGTGAATTGGAACAGCTCAATAAAAGTAAGTTCTTGTAGCAATGAGCTTCAGTTCACTTATGTTTAACAAATTAGTAAAAGACAAGGAGAAAAATTGTATTAGAGAGAAGACTGTGGCAGAACTTCTCTTTTGTATTCCCTATCCTAAAGAGCTAATTCAGATTTTGTAAAAAATTTTTTCAGGCAAAATTGTAAAAAGTTCTGAAACAGATGCATGTTCTATCTAGCTGATATACTCAAATTTCAATATGAATTTATGCTTATGTAACACTAGTTATATGAGCGACACCACTGCAGTCAGATACTGCAGTATCCGTAGTGTAATTTTTCCCCCCTTTTTGGTTACGGTAGGTCATCAGGCGATAAAAGTAATTTTTTCCTATGAGTGCCTACCTAACTGTAATCCTCTTCCATAACAAACGAAATTGCTAATCTTTTTTTCCTTTTATTCAAGTGCAAGTGACAGTTCAAAAAGTTGTGAAATCATCTATTGAAAGAGCGGTGAGGAATCTTCAGAATATGGCTCAAGTCTGCTATAAAAAAAAAAGGGGTTTTTAACATGTGGACCCTCATTTTGGAAAAACAGTACAAAAAATACATTTTTCCATGTGATTTCAGAGCATCGGTGTAAGAGAGTCCCTTCTGGGTTTAGAAGTGAACCTGACAGCATTTTTCCAGGATTGCATCATATGTTTCACTCACACTTTCACATCCTGCATTAAACCACATGCATGCACATCAACAAGACAAGATTGTAAAAGGAGTGTAACTGGGGAACTGTTTTCATGATATTTGATAGGAGTAATTGCGGCCACTGCTGTTTCAAAGCAACTGCGGTTATACTATACTATGTCAACAAAAGTCACTTTTGCCATATGGAAACCTAATTACTTCAGAATGATCTGTTAGAAAGCACTTTTGAGATAGCCAGGCCATTTATACAAATCAGTAAAAAATATTTGTGCATGAAACCTTTCTTAAATAAGAGCTTTCATGTGTTATAGGTTGAACGTTACAGTGATAGTTTTGGAAATATTAAAAAAAGTAGACTTCTATTTAAAAGGTGGTAGGGAAATATATTAGGTGATAAGAAAATACGAGTATTTCCCTACGATTTCTGTGATAAACCTGATCGTGCTATCGTTGAATGGAGAGGAGGTTTTTTTGCTGTTTTCTTCAGCAAGACCCTAATGTTGTGGGAAATGGGATGAAATATAGAATGCTACATTTTAGTGAGATCGTGTGATGCCGGGGATATTTATCTGTGTAGTATTTGTTCCATAAAATGACTTAAAGCTTTCCCCCCCCAATAATGTAGGTTTTTTCCCTTCTGTAGTCCATGACATGCTTTGCTTTGTTTTTACATTTGGGTGTTTGTCACTTCTGAGTTGTTTAGGGCACCTGTTAATCAGACATTTTTTTTGTCACTATGAAACTAGAGAATAACACAAGTTTGATTAATTAAGTGTGATAGTTCTATACCTAGACTCTTATTATTTGCTGTCAGTAGCTGTTACTGCAAAAATGTACTTCTAAAAGACACTGTAATCTTTATAATTGTAAAAGAAACGTTGTGAGCTCCATGAATGTCTACGTTTCACAGTGAAGCCAGGTTGACTGATGTGTTTAAAGGTTTGTCCTAGTTGTCAAGGTATAGAAGCGTAATTTATGGATAGTCCATTACATACATGAAGTTTTAGATGGTTTATTTTCTGACTCTAACTGCATAGACTTCTGACATATAAACCATCTGTTCTGAATTGCTTTTCTTGAAAGCATTTCTATATTCAGTCATTATGATCTACCTAAATCAGAAGACATAAAATATTTAGAACCAGATTTTTTTACGTGTTGTTAGTACCGGGGAGCGGCAGTGACCCAGGGGAAAACTAGAGTTTTCTGTGTTCCTGCCAGGCATTGCAATGTCTTCCCGACAGCCCCTTATAAGAAAGACAGTGTAGGTTCTCCTGGCTATTTCCTCGCTTCTAGCTGCTTTTGTACTGCTGAGGGCATCTGTGCCAAGGAGCAGTTCCTGATCTCCAGGACCGGTGCTGCAGACTTGCTCATACCCTGTGGGCTCAGGGCCGAGTAGAGCAGATTGGTTGTGCCCGTGCTGGGCCCAAGTCTCCTCTGATTGCCAGATGGCAGCCACCAGCCATATAGCACAATATTTCTTTTTTTTGTGGTTTTTTTTTCCTAGTTCAAATTTCCTGAAATAATATGAAGGTTTTATCGCAGACTTCCACAGCAGTGTTTAATACCCTTCGCGTGACACAAAAGAATATAGGCTGGTTATCAGGGGATGTGGCAGGACAAAGTAATTTAAAGGCACAGAATCAGCTGCGCTGAAACTGGAGAACTGAGTGGAAGGAGACAAACCTGGTATGATTTCACTTGTAAATGCCCTTCTGAGCTGTTCCTGGGGTTATAAACAGTTTTTGTCTTGGAGAAGACTCGCTAGTTTTCTGCAAAGGACAGCCTGAGAGCAAAGTAACATATAGGCACTGTGGAAAATCCAGAGATGAGAGCTGAGGAGGGAACTAGGAGATGACATGATTTGACACTGCAGGTCTGCTTTCAAATGAAGAGTAACTGTAGCTTTATCTCCTTTCCATGCTCTCTGGTAACTTATACGCCAGTCTGCAAGTGCCAGGAATATTGGAGCTGGCTTCTGTCATCTTGTTCCTGTCACAGTGCTGCTAATCCGTTATAAGGTCATCCAGGATTTGTGCTTTAAATTGGACGTAATCATTCAAAAATTCTAAAGAGTATAGTTTTGTCAGATATAATTCGTTTGGTCTCCTTAAGTTGACCAGTTCAACTCAGTTCAATGTCTATGTATCACCTCAGATACTGTGGTCCAAGCAGAGATATCATGGGAAAAGAATTCCATTCCATTTTATTTTAACGGTGTTAAACCAATTTATAGCTGCAGGTAATTTGGTTCTGTGAGAATATGATCAAGTATGTTGTCTGTACAGTGGATGTTTTATGTAATCATATTACAGTAAAGTGCTATGAAATGGCACCTCTTTGAACCTACCAACAAGTTAGAGTTGATTATAAACTAGCTATGTATTTCTGAAGGGATTGATTCCACTGAAATACTAAAAGACAGAATAGTGCTGTCAGGACCTGAGGGAACCAAAATACCTTAATAGTCATGACCAGCTTCACCTGGGACCCCAGCCTGCACTTTCTACCCATGGCCCAGGAGCTCCCTCTGACCTCAGCCCCACTTCTTGCCCGAGCCATGTTGTGGACAGACCATCTCCAGCCTTGCTTCCTGCTGGCTGGGCTTCACGGCTGGAGCCTCAGCCTCTGCTGTAGCTTTGCGTCCAGTCTTGTCTCCTGCTGTTTCTGACTTGTCTTCCTGGACAGATGCTAGTCCTGAGTTGTCCCCTTGTCTTGTCACAGGACAGTCAGCTAAAGCTGTTATGTCACGGGCGCTGCCCTCCTCCAGTGCTGTGGGACGGCACTGTTGCTGGTGAGGGCTGCCAGCGCTTGTGCTGGGGTCACCCTGGGCTCCTGGCTTATCTTCCCTCATGGAGCAGCCCAACTCTTGCTGCTCCCTGCCTGTTTTCCATCTTGTTTCATGCTGCCACTTAGTAGAAAATCATGAAACAAAAGGCGTGTTTTGACAGCTTTTCTCCAAATGCAGGTTGGACTAGTTGACCTTCCTCCAGCAGGCTGCCAGAGAATTTTGTGTGACTCCTTTTAACTGGAGTAGGTGCTCTTTTAAGACTATTAGACTTGTCGAATTAAAATCTTCTGAGAAAGGATGTAGGGGGGGGCAGAGATGGACAAATGCTGCATTACTTCTTCCTAAAGGCTGTAAGTCACAAGGGGAAACTTAGTGTGAAGCAGTCTGTAGAGTATAATGAGAATTTGCCTCAGGGTACAGATACTCATTGTTTCTTTGAAGAAATTAGTGTGATGTGAAAAGGGTGCTAGTCTAGAAATGTGTCTAGTGCTAATCACCTTTTTTTTTTTTTTTTTTTAAAGCCCTGGTCTGTGAAGAACGGAGCACTTTTTTTTTTTTTTTTTTTTCTTTTCTGACTTTTTTCCTCCAGAAGAATGGAGAGGGATTTAAAGTAATGCTTAACGACTTCCTTGTGCTCTGATCTGTTAGGTTGTTCTATATCTAGAGCCCCTTGGATGAATTCAGCTTTCATTGTTTTTTGCTTATAC
>NW_008824186.1:5755193-5769582 GCF_000699105.1 Pygoscelis adeliae | reverse complement strand
CTTTCTTCCTTCTTCCCCTCCATAATTCCAGGATGGTCCGGGAGGTGATGTAGTGTCTATGACACAAGGTTTACTTGGATTTTTCTTTAAAATATCATGTAAAACTGGTCAGTGTTTTCTGAGGATACAATATAGAAAACTATTAATATCTCCTTTTAAATATTTTGAAACATAAGCATCATTTTTGCAAAACAAGGAAATAATGTAAAAAAGTGCAATTGGAATAAGAAACATGGGGGAATGAGAGCTAGATGATGATCTGAGGAATAGGTTTAAACATTTATAAAGCATGTGTATATGTCTAAAACAATTTATAATCTCCGATTGACATACTGATAGAATAAGTAGAATGGTGTTTATCCCTGTGGCCATTCTATTTGCAGTTTATTTGGTTTATCAGGTATATAGAGGTGAGTAGTTCTGTGCATGTAGATGTATTCTGCAATGACATTGCTGCCATCATATGTCTAATATAAAAACTTATATAAACTCTTTCTAAACTGTCTTTAAATACTGACATTAGTATGCTACCAGCAGCTGTTATAAGGGGAAGCCTACTCCTGTGTCTTTTATTCCCTCTCCGCATTTCCAAGAATTATTTTGGACTGTTAAAAACGGAATTTTGGACATAGATCTAGGAACTAGTAGAGACACCATTTTCAGTTTTCTACCTCTTAGCTCACTTGCCATTGAATAACTACTGACTCCAGAACAGAAACAAATATTTCATAAATCAGCATAATAGAAAAGCAGCACATTCAAATTGACATGGGGTCTGAATTCCTCCATGGTTTAGAGATTTCTAAAGTTACGTAGTAACAATGTTTCATTCTTTCTTCATTTTGCCATGGAGGACAGCTATTTTTCATTTGAGGAAAAGAAACCTTAAATGAGAACTAAATGCTAAAGTATTCTTTATATGTGTCTCAGTAAAGGTACCAATACAAGCAAAAAGCGTGCTGTGGTAATTACTCTGTTTGGTTCAGATATTGATATGCTATATTGGTAGCAGCTCCTCTGATATCAAAATCATGTAAACGGAACTACTCGGGTACAATGAGAGCCTGGCTCTGTGTTAAACCTTGATCTTGTAGCTACTAGATTACATTTCTGTGTTGTGCATAGGGGGCTTATGTGTGTTGTTAAATGGGAGGCAGTGGTGTTTCTGAAGTGTTTAGAAACGGTCTTTAGTCCTCCAGACCTATCGCTTTACACTACGGTTCCCTCCTAACATAGATCTGAAACGAATTAATCCTTAATTTTGCAAAAGTTCACTTCCTAGTTTAAAGTCTGTCTTTATAAATTTTTTCTTTTTCTTTTTTTTTTTTTTAATTCAGTGAACTGGACCAAACACTAAATGTCAAAATTGTAGTTGCTAATATTGCTAAAAAGTTGCTAATACTGATTCAGCTCTGAACTTCACATCGCGTAGCCAATCATGATGCTTTTGAAAAAACTTTGTGGTTGACAACTTTGTGCCATTAAATTAACTTCTCATTCTTCTTTGTTTGGAATTCTTTAATGGACAAGGGAATATGTTGGTGGCTCTGTAGTCACCCATCTGTGCAAAACTTGCATACTGATTTCAGAATACTTAAGTATTATGCTTGCAGGTATCGTTTATCTAAATAGATAACTTCTGTTTTTCAGACCTTACCAGTACGGAAGATTCCATGCAAAGCCAATGCTCCTTCAGGGTCTTTTTTTGCACGAGACAACACAGCAAATTTCTTATCCTGGTGCAGAGATGTAGGAGTGGATGATACCTGCCTGTTTGAGTCAGAAGGTTTGGGTATGTATTTGTCTATCCAGTAGTTGGTAATTCTAAATAACTTTTCTTTTGTCTTTTGCCTTGAAAGAGAGAATGGCTCTCTTAACAGATCCTGACTCCAAATCTGACAGTGTCTGACTGTGTTAGTTCTGCCCCTAATTTGAAGTATGAACAAATAAAGTACACATCACTTAAAAATCACTGAAGTCAATTTTAAGAGGAGCCTAAAGGAGACAAAAATCTTACTATAATTTCTTGCACGCAGATGATTTTTCACCCTACACACACTTTTTTGATCATGGAATGCTGTTCCTTAGCTCAATGAATAAGATAGTCCTTTTCTGTTTAGGGAGAGTAGGATACAAGTGCATTCTCAGTTTTGGCTGCAGACATCTAGCTATTCGTGCAGATTCAATGGGTTGCTCAGGAGGCAAGAAAAGATGACATTTTTCTCTGCATCCCACACTGACATTTTTTCCAGCTGATTCCCTTGTACAGCTCTAGACAAAAATTATCCAACACTAGTGCTTCAGGGTGTTCCATCAAAGAATTGGAAATTACTGTTCTAATAGTACATATTCTTCATTATTTTAACTCTTCTCTCTTCAAAGGAAAATTTATGAATCTTAGTTTGAGATTTTATTTCAGCCAAATATAATGAAATTAAGAGAATCAAATGTTTGTTTGTTATCTGAACTCAGATAAAAGTGTAAAACAGTTGTGATGGTAGACAGCTCAGTTTCTTTGGAAGACAAATGAACACACTGTACTGAATCAAGAGGCTTTTTTGTTCTGTTGCTCAAAAGGTCTTTGACTGCTCAGTTGAAGCTCTTATCTGTGTTGCACCTGACCCATTCCCCCTCTTTTACAGTCTTGCTCTTCTAGCACAACTGTTCCTGAAGCAATTTTTTTTCATTTGTCTGTTCTTTTATCCTGTGAGGTTTTTTAATTAAATTTAAATTATTTTATATCTCCAGGAGAAAATGCTTGGCAGAGAAGAAATTAGTATCACAAAGGTGACAAATAGTAAGGAGGATATATGTATTGTCTCTGTTTTGTTAACTAAATTCTCAAGATGAAATTTTTATTCGACATGCTAAATCATATGGAAGATGAACAATAATTGTATTTCCAAAGACTTGAAATTATGGACAAGTTGGACATTGCCTAGGACAAAGAGACTTGCAAACACAAGAAGGAAGGAGACACAGACCTCCAATGTCTGAGATAAGCAGAAGAACCTGTGGTTAATGCAACACTTGAATGAATTTAGACTTTGTACTGTTATGGTAAACTCAGCAGTTTACCATTGTTCCAATAATAGGTTAACTGTGTAATTGAGAGCGTGTTTGTAAGAAATTTTCTCAAGCATTGTTAAGAAACCAGATCTTGCTTAGAGGTGGAGCTGGCATAGCTGAAATACTGACGTTCCCTGGATAAGCTAATTTTTACTCATACATAATACTTTGCCTGCCACAGTATAACACTGAGTGCAAATGCACCTGGAAAGTCAATGTGCAGGATGACTTCCTCTCTCAGAAAACTGACATGAAATATGCCCAAATACACAGTGCGCAAACCTGTGCTGTATTAGATTTGTTTGATCAGTGACTGATTTTCTTCACTGTTTGAAAACTAGGTTCTGTTGTTTTCCTTCCTGAGTGTTACTGTTTATAGAATCTACTTGTTGAAAAGACTTACGGTTCTGGAAATAGGATTAGGACTTGATAATATTTTGACCTATTTTTCTGAGCTTGAGAAGGGGATAGTGACCATGCCATTTCTAAAAAAGATAAAAATATAAGCTACTATTCTCCCTCGGTTTGAGCTAGAACTCTTAAAAGTTTTGATTTCATTTGAGGTTTTTCTAATGCATTAGAAATAATGATGAATCATAACAGTTGCCATTCTAAAGCTTTTATGTTCTTCTCTCACCCACAAATGACGTCTCCACTGCATAGGAAATAATAATTCAGCAAAAGTAAGTAATATCAAAGGTTATATTCAAGTGTTGAGAAATGTGTGTGAATGACATCTAAGTGTTCGCACTGCCTCATGGAAGTCTGCTGTATTTTTGATAATATATAATTGTGGTGAAATTATGGTTATAGAGGTAACTGGTTTTTGTGTTTTCTTGTATCTTTTTTCCCCATGGCTAATAAGCTGTATTGATGTGAAAATTGCTAGTGATAAAGCAACTATTTTCTGTCTATGTTGAGGAACCTTACTGTGTTAATGTTCTTAATTGACTTGATTTTTATCCTCCTTTTTTACTCTATTCTGCTTGCCTTATGGTATGTAAATACTGTATTATTTCATTAGATGCACATAGTGATATTTTCTTCATGCCAATGTATCACATAAAACATTCCTGAGGCCTTTTTCAGGCAAATTTGTATTCTAACATTATAAGAGTAATTTTGAAGATTTATTGCACTGAAACATTTGAATGATGGATTTATGACACTACTGATTTTTTTTTTTTTGGGGGGGGTTGAAGTCCCAAGTCTATTCAGAGATCAGCAAAATTAGATATATATTAGCTAAGAAATTATTAATTGCTATTATTTCTCATTACTTAAAAATATGTTCTCATCAGGATGAGTTCTGTAGTCTTTGAAATCATGCAAGTATAACTGCACATCAGTGCATCCAACACTCCCACTTTTTTAGCACTCAGATTGATGTCATATGAAGGTATTCCTCACTGGAATGGAGCTGTGTCAAGCAGACACTATAGCAGATAGGTGCAGTCCATGCCTGAGGAGCCTGCGGGCGAGTGATATTAATGGGAATCTTGAGTGTTCCTAGAAGCTTCGTTCCGCAAAGCGTTAACATTCTAGGGCTGATCCAGACAAGGAGGTGAGTAGACCTACTCATGGCACTTTGTGTCCTTGTCCACCACTTGTGGACTGATTTAGTAATTTATTTAATTACTAAAAGTTAAGCATGGGTTCAAATGCTGCTTTGGATTTAGGCTATCCAGCTGAGCTAAACAAGGAAACAGGATCAAAGTCTTTCTTCAAAAAAAATAGAAGAAAAAAAAGCGGTATTTGTTACGCTGGTAGATATGCTTATGCCTTCTAATCAGTAGAGTTACTTTAAAGATCCTTGAAAGAGATCAGTAGAGAGCTCAGAAGTTTGAAAACAATGCACTTGTACTACTAACCTGTAGTTAGTATTCTATAATATGATATATTTTGTCTTGCTGAATGTTATGATTCTTTAACATAGTTTAAAAAACAATTTGGAAATATAGTTTTCTGTAAAGATTTACAATACAGGCAAAGCTGACTGGTAGCAATGTATTTTGCCCTTTGCACTTATCTTAATGCAGAGACATGGCAGGAAAGTCTCAGAATTAATGCCTCTGCAAAGAAAAGGTGGTTGCTGTGCCTGTTGCATGAGCTGCAGAAAAGACATTAGCATCTGTAACAAATATAGCAACACAGTATTTAGGGATAATCTTGAATGCTGCAAAATAGAGGGAGACTCTGCATGCTCCCTGCCCTCATTGACCAATCTAGCATGCTTTTCATAACTGTTATTTTTATAGTTAGTGTATTTAAAGAAGAAGGAATTAGCTTTGTTGATACCAAAACCTATGATCTAAAGTCCAAACTTTCATCAACCGGGCAAATCCTGAGATACACTGTCTTTAAATGGGGTTCTTAGATATCTCATAGGTCAAAATTTGTCCCGTATCTAGGACTTGGAACATAAAGCACTAACTCTTTTCAATCTAAGAAAAGTAATACTGTCTGTAACTCCTCTGTTCCCATGATATATATATATTTTGTAAGTTCCCCTTTGTAGGTTTTAGGGCAGGAGATCCACACAGCTATGGTAATTCATTTTATGGAAGCATTGTTGATGGAGATATTTGTAATTATGGTGCTCAGGGCTGAAGAGTGTAATATTTGAAGAAAACACTTCTTGGCCTAATAGTGAGAATGGTAAGATTTTCTATGATTGCTTTAGTTAAGTGAACTTAAAGCTTAAGTTATGAACTCTTTGTTGGTAACATAGTGTTGTTGGATGATTATAGGATTTGGAACCAATGAATATTCTGCATCTCTTCTATGACAAAGACTCTACCCGGCAAGAAAAGGGTTTGCCACCAAGTGTGCCAGCATGCTAATGTGTGTCGTTTGTTTTGGGAGTTGTTGGATGATATTGTTGGATTAATGTTCTGTGCTTGTATATTCTGTAACTGTGCGTGTGTACACACGATATGTGACTTGGACTTCTTTTGATGCAACTTATTGATTATAGAGTTTAATGGACAGGTTCCCTAAGCAAAGGCATCTAGTGTTTTAGTGGAAATAATAGACTTAAACACTAACACCTCTGATCTCTATTCTAATGTTGTTTTTTAAAAAAAACACACAAATGTTGATTGCTTAAAGATATTTTATGCATAGGGGAAAAGGATTTTTTAAAATTAATACTCTAGTTTACCTAATTTCATATTATAAGATGGAAGTATTTTGACCAGTCTTTCACAGTGACACATCTACAGCTTGTAATAACGTGTTAAATTTTACATGTAGTTGCATCAGAATAAGGCTTTGTCCCGTCTTTCACAACATTTTACTAAACAACTCATACTATTGTTGAATATGTCTTGTTTTGAGGACTATAGAAGCACCCTGGACACTGTGTTATTACCATTGGATTAGCATCTTAAATTAATGAATTCCAGTAAATTATTAATGTTTAGATGATCTCTATATTCATTCTAGATTTGTTCTTTACTATCCATAGATCTACTGTGTTTGAAACATTAATTGTTTTAAGACTTCCATAAGTGATAGTGCTGAAATGGGGGGTGGGGAAACACAGTTCTTTGATTTAAGTATGTCATAGTATAACTCTTTGCAGAAGCAAGAATATGTCTGGGATAAGTTGAACAGAGTAAGTGTTGTCAAAGCAACATTTAAAAAAAAAACAGCAAACAAACTACTGTAGGATCAGAAGAAAAAGTATTAAAGGAGAAAGTGAAAGACAATTGGAAGAAGGATCAAATGATCAACCTTTTGGAAAAACTTTCCCTAAACATGCGTGAATTCTGATGGCGATTGGAAGCCTATGATAATAAATACTAAACCCCTTCGGAAAATCTCTTCACTTCTAGTGAGCTAAAAAATGCTTTAGAAGCAGAAATCCCATTCACTTTTTTGATTCAGCTATGCCTGAGAGCTTAAAAAAAAAAAAAAAAAGTTTATGTTTAGAAGAAAAACTGACTCCACTAAGTAATGGTTTATAAAAATGTTAGGAGCCAAGGCTTGAAACTTGGCAGGGAGGTGTAAGAAGTTTGTTCCTGTGCCATGGTTGGGCATTCTGCTAACGTAAAAAAAACCCAAACAAACAAACCCAAAACAAGTCACAAACAAAACAAAAATCCTCACATTTGTTATTGTGAACACGCTTGGTTTAAACGTGCTCAGCAAACACATGGTCTCCATGTGCAGGATGTGTTCTGTCTCCTCACAGCCCCAGGGCTGATCAGCACTGAAAGCAGAGGCTGTTCCTCCTCTGGTCTCTCTGCTTCTCCTGGTAGCATCCAGGCACTGGGGAAGGGAGCGGTGAAGGATGCAGCAATGTGATGAACAGTAGGTAGGAAAGAAATGAAGTACAAGGAAGGAGAACAAGGGGTGAGTGATCGGCAGAGGAGGACCTGTAAAAGGAGAAAGGGGCAGCAACAAGACGGAAGCAGTGTGGAGAAAGAAGTTATAGCCAGAGAGGACCAGGGATAACAGCTTGCTAGAAGCTGAAAAGGAAGTATTGTTGAAAAAGAGTGGCTGGAAGTAGCTTGAAAAGATGCAGGCAATGAGGACAGCAGATAGGAAGAATTTGAAATAATGAGATGGAAAGCAAAAGGGTCTGTAACTGTCAGGACACCTAAAATAAGCTGGACTTGTATGCGCTATTTCTAAATCTTCACATTGCTCTCTTGTCAAGCAAATATCATCAGTGACATTCTCTGGCAAGGTGGATATTTCCATTCATCTTATGCAGTAGATCTGTGTAGCGCATGTGTCTTCTACATTTACAAATCGGTACTTGCTTATAGTCACCTACTTGGACGATTCACCTTGCTAATGTTTGATAGGGGGGGACTGGCCAATGATTCTCCAGGAATATTGTTTTCTTCCATATATGAAAGCGTGAAAAATTACAGGAGATGGCATACGAAAATTGTATTAATGCTGCGAAGTGAAGTACTTGGACTATAATTAAGGCTGGCTGTACTACATTAGTTAAACTATTTAACAGTTATGATATACCTATCAACTTTTCATGTGGTCATGGGCTATTTTTTCCCCTAAAAGAGCTGTGTTCTCTTTAGGATGGACCTTGCTCTGCCCACATCTTGGTGTGGTATGGTTCATGAAGTGAAGGAAGCTCTTACTGGTATGTTATTTTCTCGTCACATGCCTCATTTATTGCAAAAATCTGAAGAAGTCTGGAGAATGACGCAAGATGCTGAAGGATAGTATTTTGATGTTGCTACCAAATGGCATCGGAAGAAGTGACTATGGCTCTATCCCATAGCTCCCACATGCAACGCGAGGATCCATATCAGACTTTGTAATGCGATCACTAGTTGTGTTGGTTTTGCTTTCATACACAATGTAGCATTAGGAAACTCAAGAGTACCCTGGAGATCAGGCAGTAAGTATTTTAAAATAGCACCTAGATAAGTGTGCTTTTTTTGTGTCTTATACCTATACCTTAATTCTGTGTATGAGATGGGGATAATACTATTACTTACCTCATAGAAGTGTTAGAGAAATCTTCATTTTTTATTTTTCTTCAAATTCTTTGCAGCATGCAGTAGCACTGCTGTGGAAATGAACTGCACTGTGTTGAGTGTAGACTTAATGGTATGCAGTGACTTGTGTACATAGCCGTAGATATAATGAAGATGGCTTCTAAGAATAATTTTTCGGCTTCCAGTACTTACTGTGTCTAGCTGCCTATAAATTGCTACAATTACAGAAAATGAGTTGCTTAGTAAATGTCTGTTTGCTATGTAGTATATCTGGGATTAAGTAACTGGTCAGGTCAAAAAGTTGAGGTGGTGCCTATTACTGAAATGCAACTATTGATATAGATCATAGTAAGTAATTCAGACAATGGTAGATGTAGTTCCCACAGGATAGAGCAGAATACCATGAGTACAGGTGTGACATTTCAACCTGAGCTTGTAACCCATCACTTCAGAATGAATTGCCTGTAGTCCTCAAATGATATTAGTTATTACCATATATATTTATGTACAATTACATGTTTATAAAACTGTGCACATGTATGTAGTGTAGTTAGCCATGAACTGCTGTACAGTCAGAATTTAAATGCAAATTTAAATTACATTACAGTAAAAATTTAAATGTGAATTATGAGGACTTCTACAGATTTCCTTTTTTAGTGGCATACTTATTTTAAATAATGAAATATGATTTTGACGCTGTGTAGTAGTGCCTCTGAAATAGTTTTTGACATCTCTTCAATCGGATGTCTTGAAGTGCTTCAAAAATATTGATTAACTCAACTTCTAGATGTAAAACTAAAAAAAGAAGTGTAAGAGATGTTTCTCTTTCTGTTATCTAGATGAAAAGAAATGTAAAGGTAGCTTTTTCTCAAAAAGCTTAGGAGGCAGCCTTTTGAAAGTGACTGTAAATATCGAGTTCTTGCAGTTATTGTGAAATAGCACCAGACAAAAAGTATCTCAAAATAAGTACTCAGAAATCGAGGCACTCGAAAGTGCTACTTGTTCTAGAAGGCAATGGTCTTGATTTGCTCGCTCAAGGTTATGCTGAATGTCTGGGACCAAGACAGGTGTGGAAATGTAGTCTTGTGCCTCTGTGGCTTGTGCTGTAACTACTGACCAGTCTCTTGCGAGGTGGTAGCCCACTAAAGAGTTGTGCTTTTGGGAAAAAAACCCAAAAATTTTGGTTTGAGAATCTGAATTACTTCCAGTGAGTATTGCAGTGTACAAAATAACATTTGTTTGTCTCCAAAGTTCCCAAATACATATGCTGGTATAGTCCTCAGGAATGCTAACATTTTCTTGTTAGAAGCGCTCTGTCACCGTCGTCTTATCAGATGACCAGATGTTTGTTTTTGTGGTTGGTTATTGCCTGCACGGCTCTTCATCCTCTAACAATGATTTCACTGTGTCACGTTGTTTGATGTGAAATGCATGAAATGTGTCTAGATCATGTTGAGTCAGGTTTGCTAAAGAACTCGGAATTTTGTTTGGGTAGAAGAGCTTTAAGCATTGACAGAAAAACATTTTACCTTTCTTAATCAAATCCCCTTCCAATTCTATTTATTGATCTTTTTGTACATAATGTTACTTGAGTCTCTGTTTTCCTCCTCCCTTCCAAAAGTTATTCAGATATGCGTATGTGTAAATTGCAATTAAGAAATACTGGATTCCTTTTGCCTATTCCAAAACCGGTTTATTCCATTTATATTTTGGGGGATGCCTTATTTCTTAAAATCAACTTTTATTTTGGGGCAGTCCCAACTGGTTTAGAACCAAAGCAACAGAATACATTTCTAGACTCATGAATGTAACACTTTAAAAGTACTGATTGCTAGTAAAGGTAAATGTTTCATAAAGTTACTATGTTGTGGCAAGGAAGAATATTGAGAATAGCTGAAAGTCCAAGTCTGCATCTTTTATATTCTTAATAACAGACGGCTGAAGGATAAAAATACTTTTCCTAGTGCAGTGCCATTTTAGTTTTCATGCTCTGCAGTTTCACTTCTGGAAATATATTTAGATGAGATTAGAGGGGAAGAATGCATATGTCTCTAAGTGCTACATATACACTAGTGAAAGGCATTGGGATGAGCATTCAACTCTCGCACTTTACCATACCTTTATTCAAGTCAGTGGAGCTAGAAGTTGAAGTTGCAGAAGCTGATGATCTGCCCCAGCAGGCGTTAGTTATTTAGAGATGTTTAAGTCTGTGGATTCCCATTCTGAGTCTCATGCGTACAGTATAGGACAAAGCAATGACTTTCAGAGCTTTAACTAGACATTGAAATATCTTTTTCAGGTATGGTATTTTTTTCTTCATGCATTTGAGTTAGGTGAGTCTTTAGATAACCAAAACGTTTATACAGTGGATGTCTTGACCTTAACTCATTAAAAACAAATTAATTTTGTTGCTGTTTCTATTTTTCTGATTTATACAAATATTCACGCTATTTTTTGGTGTCAATTCAATCTAAACTAAAAGGTACAAATCTTCTGATTGTTGTGGAAATTTCTAAAACTTGAATTTTATCCACAACATGAGGGTTTTACTGCAATAGGTATTTCTGGAGACAAGGTGACAATGTACTCATAATTCCTTTTCTCTTTTTTTCTTTTTTCCTTTCTTCTTTTTGGACTTTTGGGGAGTTGATTATGCAAACAGCCACAGGCCTGTCCTCATCGGTTGATTTTGGATTTTGCTTATATATTTTGCTGGACTTCTCTACTGAATGTTACCTATACGAATTGTGGGGAAAAAAGAAAGAATTATTTTGGATTATGGTGGTATTTCTTAATGAGAAGTTCATGCTATGTTACAGCTGCTTCTGAAGCTTAAAAACTTCAGGTCTTGTGTGGAATCGAGGCATGAAAACTTGCATATACCTGTGTATATATACAAAAGAAAAGTTTTTTGTTCGGTTGAGTTTTTTTTCTGTGATGAACTGAATTCCTGAAGTATTCTAGTTTCATATTTGCTTTAAGAGTAGATGTATAATGAATTCAGGACCAAATTTATAATGATATATATATCTTTGCTAGTGCAATTTTGTTATTTTTGTCATTTAAATAGGCTAAGGAAAATAGTGATCTAAAGGATAGGAATTATCTTAGTTTGTAGAAAGAAAAGTATCACTTTAAGGTTATTAATTTATTTTTGACATTCTACTAGTTTAGTGTTCTGCCAGAGCTCTTGATTATTTTTAAATAGTTATGAACTGCAGGCTACCAAATAGCCCAAATAATTTCTCAGTGATGTAGATTTAGAATGGTATTTTCAAAGGAACTAAAGGATAACTAAATGGGAACTTCCTAAATCATCTGCACTCTGAGAACCACTCCTCAATCCCATCCTTTTTATTCCAGTAAAACTCCACTGCAAGCCAAAGAAAACCAAGTTTTATCTGAGTCAGGATTTACAGATGTTGATGATAGGTTCCATTCATCACTAAGATCTTTCAAAATAGCTTTTGTTTATAAATGTTTTCTGTCTATCATTTTGCTTTTCCAGTTCTCCACAAGCAGCCAAGAGAAGTGTGCCTTTGTTTGCTGGAACTTGGAAGGATTGCAGCAAGGTAGGTGAAAATATTTAAAGAATGAAGAAATATTTACGTTCTTGACAGCAGTGGCTATTGAGAGACTTACTAAATCAGCACATCTCAAGCTGACTTTTATACTCATTAGGTTCAAGGAGAATGCTTGTCTTGATGTCACTCAAGAATATCTTGTGGGCAGTTGTTAACAAATATAATAAAATCTCTGTACCATCACCTCAATGAAGGTATTTGTTGGCTATCCTTGTATTAGGAGGGAGAAGAGTTGAGAATTTTTTTCTAAATAAAGCTTTGAGCTGTTTCTCCTTCTAACAGTCAGATCTCTCTATAAACAACTGAGATTTCATTAACTTTACTGACAATAAATTGATCTTCACATGACATAAATCTGACCTAAGCAACACTGACTCTTATCTTATTTATTTAAATAAACTTAGCTCTGATTTTCAACAACAGAAGCAATACGAGAATTGCGGTAACGGTCTGTGTTCTATCTCTGTCAGATGATTCTAGCCAGGCTGGACCCTCAGTACATTGTAACATTACCTCTGATGTCAAGGCAACAGTGACTTTTGCTAGACAATCAAAATGACAGTAATTACAATGCGATTTTTCCCATGAACCAGATGCAGAATTAACCAGCATAGAGCATAAGATTTGCTACAAAATATATGAACAGGAGTGCTGCTGCCCAGTCTTGCATGTAAATTGCAGTTGCATTCATCCACGTGTATCAAATTGGAGTGCGTTGCTATTCAAATAGTTTCATTAATTTCAGAAGAATTCCTTGCGGTTACAATAAATGTGAAGGAGACCCCTGTTTATTCCTAGCTTCAGAACTAGTATTTTCGTGTTATAATTGCATTATGGATATTCATATTTTGTGAATGCAACTCACTTGGGAAGCTGCTTAACTAGAAATTTATCTCTTGGTCAAGTTTCATAAAAGCCCTCACTGTCAGTGGGAGCTTGCATAGGAATAGCGTTGGCCAGAAAAAAGAGTTGACTTCCAGTTTGCAGGAACTTTCTTATCTCTAAAACTTGGATTCAGTCCAACGTGGCAAAAAAAAAAAGTTAATTTAACTTTCCATGAATAAGAAAGTATTCTGATCTGTAGGTGCTCAATGAAATTGATTTTCATGAATCTTAATTTACCTCAGCAAACAAACTATGCTTGCAAGATCCCCAGCTTGGAGATAGACCTCCCAACAACCAAAGACCTTATACCCAGGGCGTAGCTGTCAGGAATGTCTGCCCCAGGTTGATTACTTGATAGTATCCAGCTTCCTCAGGGAATGCAGGTCAGTGGTTAGGCAGTGTTGGATTCTGCTAAAGTCGGTTGAGTTAGATTAATCTTGTTTTGCAATGTGATTTGATTTCTCAACAGATCTACATGGGAATTAAGATAGAATCTTACCTTTCATATTTGTCTTTTGTCTTAAGCTTCCATGTCTCAGATGTTCTCTGTTCTAGGCATGAAAACAAATACCGAACCAATAAATGAACAGTGTTTTCATTTATTATGCATATCTATCCCTTTGCCTTTAAAATATTTTTTTTAATTTTTTATTCATAATGCATGTATATTACCATATATCATTAATGTATTTTATATATTATATTTATTTTACTGTGTTTTATTTTTGTTTATAGCTTAGGGGTCAAATAACATATGTCTGTCTTCTTGTTCCTGCTCTAATACCTCTTCGAAAACAAACAAAAACCCATTCATAATCTTGTAAGTTTCCAAGGTGCACGAAAACTGTTGAAGGGGAACATCAGGTTAATATAATTGAAAAGCAAATATGCGATGCCAGTTTTGCCTGAGCTGTGATAAACTAGAACTCTATGGAAAAGGAGAATACATAGTTGCCTCCACTAAGCATAGGAAAGAGCACATTAAACTGACGTTGTTGTGCTGCTTTAAACAGGAAAGAAGTCAGATGTATTCTTGCTTTGTAAAGCAGACTGGGTCTGTTGACAGTCTTAGGGGTCTGCTTTCCAGAACAGGAGCTGCAGAGATCTTTGAAAAGGTGTCTCAGTATGTTGTTAAAGAATGAAAAGAGTAAGGGACACTGAATAACGTCTTACTTTTCTCTTCCTTTTCTGTCTTAGAAGCTGAAAGATAGGTGCAAGTGGTTTCTTCATCACAAGGAGCCAGCAATCAGCACACTTTGCCCAGCCAGATTACTGATAGTCTTCAGGGTCTATAACTCCCATAAGTCAACCTAGGCCTTCCTTCTTAATGAAAATAGGCTTGGGATTGAGGCACAAGTGAGCACGAATGGG
>NW_008824186.1:5721540-5755182 GCF_000699105.1 Pygoscelis adeliae | reverse complement strand
TGAAGAGGAGATAGAATTGAGCTCTGTTCTGCTAAACTTGAACCCATCCAACAGATACTCTGCGGATGAGGGAGACAGTTGGTAATTTACCTATGCTTTAGCAAAGCTTTTGGCATATTCTGTCATGCTGTCCTTTTAGCCAAATTAGAGAGAGGAATAGACTGGATGGATGGATTACACAGTGAGTGGGAAACTGGTGTGACCACTTGGCTCAAAGAGTGGCAGTTCAAAGCCAAGGTACTAACAAAAATAGAATAGCCTGATAAACTATCCTGGATTTCAGTTGTTTATGAAAATAAAATTCTGAGGACATCTGCGAAATTTCAATAGCTAAAATGGGCCATTGTGTGCACCGGCAGATATCATGTGAGAGAGTGAGAACATTTATGAGAGAGGGAAGTGTCCTACGGGATGAAAGTGAGCATTGACAATACACAGGGCTTTAGCAGTGGGTTGCACAGGTCCAACATTCTCCCAAAGTATTTTAAAGTAATGACTAAAGTGACGTGAAAGCAGAATCTATCACTGCTTAATCTTCGTAATCAAGACTTCATGAAGAATGTAATCATTTGGAAATAGATGTATATGTGCTGTCTGTGTGTGCGTTTAAAGAGAGATTATACAATGGAAAACAGCTAAATTATCTTTTCTGCAGAAAGAATGAAGTTCTTGGGTAACTATTAAACTCTGGGGGGTTAAACAACCCCCACAGGTCTTTTGAAATTACTGTTGAGCAATTTCAAGATCTTTCTGCTATTGTATTCAATTTTTGCCTGGTAAAAATGGGAAGTGGTGCTCTAAGAAGTCTATTGGAGATCATGTTACAGTCCAATGCTGCTTCATTTGTAGTTATGAGAAGGCAGGCTAGAAAAGAGCAGAAAAGGAAATTCTTAGCATACCTTCCAGACCAGAATTTGCACCTCTACCCCTCCCAGAAAAGATGTCGGTTTTACCATTTCAGCTTTCCAGCAACTCTGCTTCAGGTTGATACAATACATGGGAAAAAAATGTGTGTATGTTTGTTCACTTGTTTTATTTTTCAACTCATCACCAGAGGAATTCAGAATACTGGAAATACAGGGAACTTTAAAAGTCTGTCACAATGACAAAAACTGGAGATTAAGAAAAGCAGTAGAAGCAAAGAAGCAGCATTGCTTAGAGTGGAAGAGTTTTGTTTGATGAGTAAGGCTGCATGCAGGTGTAGGCTTAGAGCCCAGTGGGAACTTCATGATTTACAGCCTGTCGGCATCTGCAGACAGACAGGAAGTAAATGGATTGTATATAAGTGCTTGCTTCGATGTTGGCTGACTTTTCATTAGGCAGACTGCACCAGTTAGAAGCCAATACAAGCACAGATTTGGTTCTTGGTTTTCTTTATATTAATTTACTAGGCAGTAGTGTAACTAAATTAAAAGTTATCATAAAAATACAAAAGACAGTATATGCGCTTGTGCCCTTTCTCTGTGCGCTTTTAACATTATTATGGTATTTAGCTTAGATTTTCATAATATGTTTGTCACTGCTCAATATTTTAGTGTCCAGATCTTTACCTCGGTAACTCAGTGTAGTTCTGCATTTGGGCTATGGACTTTTCCACTACAGAAGAAAATATGGTTTCATTTATGCAAGTAGTTTGCTATGGGAAGCCTACCTGGCATGACAGCTTTTTCAAGCTGAAGTCCTTCTCTGAAAAAGGAAATCTTTCTTTTTTTCTGGTTTTTGTTCAGTGTTGGCAAATTAAAAAAACAGAGGGGAATTATCAGTTATTAGGAAAATGGGATGGGCTTTTCGACTTCTGACATCTGTCCAAGCTCTGCTGCTTGCTGTGAGATACTGACTTAGTCACTTGCCATAAAGCTTTCAAAAGCAGGCATTGTTTTAAAGAGCTTCACTCTCCAAGTGCTGTGTTTGAGACGTTCCATGCCAAAGTTGCATGTTTTTTGTTTTAGTTGGAGCTACAAATGTTTTGCCACTGTAAACGGAGATCTGAAGATTGGCTGTCAAAAATAAGTTAGAAAAAGCATTAGCCACTTCTGAAAAATATTGGCCGTGTCTCGATTTATTTATCTATAAATTCAGTGCGATTATTGAGACTGGGATAACCTTTAATCCCTTTTCATCTGGACTTCTTTGAAAAATACTAACACAAAATATAAGATGTCAAGTAATTTGAAAGGATGTTGTTGGGGGTGGGGGGGCTGGGGAGCGAATGTACTGCACTTGAACCTGTCCTACATGGTATAGCAATTCTTGAGGCCTAGTGTTGTTCCTAAATTTAGTCATTCGCCAACATATATGTTATCAGACAGAGAAGTTGGAAAAAAACCCTGTATTTCCTGTAAATTTTTCAACTGAGAGATTCCATCTCAATTAATTTTTTGTATTACTTTGGAATGATGGCATTAATGATTTGTATTTTTTTTTACATGTTTACTAATAGTAAACTAATGTAAACTAATAGCATTCTATTATTGCACAATAGTGTAATACAGAAAGTATAAATTCTTTCCACTGTTTTGTTTTAAAATATGTATGTAAAATACTTATAAATACTTATAAAGTATTTATAAGGACTAGTAATTTGTTTGCATGTTTCCAAAAGGTTTGGGGTGGAGCCTCCTGGATTAATAAAGCTGGAAAAAGAGATTGAACAAGAGGAAACACTTTCAGCCCCCCTTCCGTCTCCTTCACCATCACCAACAAAGTCTCCTGGGAAGAAGAGCACAGGGAAACTGTTGGATGATGCTGTAAGTTGTGGGGAGGAAGCTTCTTCCTATCTGACCCATTCTGGTATGCGCTTACTTGCAAAGGACACAGAAGCCTGAGTTTAACATCTCACTGTATTTTAAAGATTTGCGGACCGATAGAGTTAATTTATTTTTGACCACAATTATTTATGTCTGAAGTTTGGAAAAAATGTTGCACTGTGTAGGAGATCTGCAGTTCAGCCTAGCTTTGTGCTTAGGGCCAAGTTCCCTTCTTATTACTCCGTTTTCTTTTTCTGTTCACTTCTTATTCATCAACTCCCACTTGGTGTTTTGTCTGAGAAAGGACTGAGTCAGGACTAGGACATTTGGCCCATACTGACTTGTGTTTGTTAACAATCTGTACTTCTAAGTTATCTCAGCCTAATTTTTATGCTGCTGTTCTGCATGTTTGTCATGTGGTAAAAAAGCAAGCATTTTCTTCCTCATTGTTAGAAAGAAACTATCTTGCTTTGAATTTCATGAAACTCTCTGCACTATACTGTAGTGTTCATTTCTCTGTTGCGAACCCTAGAGGGGTTCATTTGAAACAGCTGGAATCAGATGAAAAGGACACATTTTGAGACCATGAAGAGGTTAAACTTGAAAAGTACAAATATATTCTATAAAAAGAAGCAGTTACTATAGTAACTGCTATATTACAAGGTGGATGTGCCACCTGGGAGTTACAAAGCACTTCTTGAAAAATCCGTGTGCCACTTCTTTGTTACAAAGAGCAGATGGAATATAATGTTCATTCATTTTATTGAAATACTTTGTATTATTTGATGCAAATAATTACATTTAACGTTTTTTACATTTTGTATTTCTTCCTTAACTTTGCCAAAGCACTCACTTGTGTTTCACCAGAATTGAGAAAGAACAGTTATGTGTAGAAGGAGGGTGGTGACTGCATATCTTGTAGGAACAGAACAGAGTATGAAGGTTGTCTCCAACCACCTCCTTTAATTTAGAAAGCAGTAGGGATAGAAACAGAATGGAATTAATCCAGCTAGATTCCTGACCTGCACTGCCCCAGACACTCACACCATAAAATAGCAGCAGTGCTCATATAGTCCAGACACAAAATAAAATAGGATATAATTCTTCCTTCTGCTTCCTTATTTGATTTCCAAATTCCACTCAATAATACTTTTGTGTCCTTTGGGATAGTAAGGTAATGGAAGCCTCAATAGCAGGATCAGCAGTGAAGGTCTCATTATCCTCTGTTTTACACCAGTATAAAATTGTTTTAAGCTATTTTGCTTACACAGTTCAAAATAACCTTGAACCTGGTTAGGTCCGGCTGCTCTGGGCTTTTGCTTGCTTAGATGAACCCTGGTAGATGCAGCTATTAAAGCATAGTTCACACTATCCATTTTCAGCTTCGAATTTCAAGAGTGTCTCCAGAGGCGATAATTGCCATAGGATATTACGTCAGAAATCCCTGATTATCAGGCAGCATTCAGAGGGCCGTTACCAAATAGTCCTCTAAGCACAATCCCAGTATTGGTACCACATTCCAAGAGATACAGGAAAGCACCTTTTGCATCCTCAGCAAGCTGCACTTGGATTTAAGTCACTGACCACTGACTTCATATAAGTTATTCCTGTTGTACACTGACTATCTAAATAGTTTCATTCTCCAGAAGTAGAGGCTAACACTCACCCATTTGTTGATAAAAATCACTGGAATAATTAATCTTAAAATAATTCAGTGATTGTACATTCAAACTGAGGACAACTCATCTGATACTTGAAAACACTATTTGTGTGTAAAATACACATAGACTTCCTCTGCTAAGTGTTATTTTAAAATGAATTTTTTCACAAAAACATCATGCCCTGATTAAAAAAAAGCTAAGAATAATTATTTTTAAATTGTTTCACAAATTAATAAAGTTATTCAGATAACAACATTGAACAATTTCAGAAATAATTGGAAAGCCTTTAAATCGGTCAACAGGGCTAGTTTCAAGAGCATTTTTGCTCCCCATTCTAGTATGGAAACAATAACTGGTTAACTTTTCATTTCTTTCTGGTTTATTTAACATACTATAACTTTATTCTAAAAGCAGATCTGAAAAACATTTGTTGTACTTCAGAAGCCTTTCCTGTTCAAGTATTGAAGATAACAAAACCACCTATCAGAGTGCCACAGCTTTGCCCTGTTAAGAACCATAGCTTTGTACTGTTAAGAAACAGCTTCAGACTTTAACTTGTTAGCTATTCTGAGAATATTCTTTCCCAAACCTCAGACTGTTTTTACAGGCCTTGGTTTGCAAACTGCATTTGAAAAGGTCTTTGGAATATTATTTGAAGTGGACAAAACCTCTAGGAAGTTCCTCCGGCATTTTACACTGTTTGACACTGACATACTAGGTCAGCATTCATGCAAGAAAACTGCAGTATATGAAAATGCTGCACTTGTTATTGCTGTTCCTATGCAGTAGTGCGATTTGAATGTCAAATAAGAGTTTCTCAACCAGAGCTGCTCTTCTGGCATTGATGGCTGTGCTACTTTCAGATCACTGAAGAGTACAAGATATACCTTTACTAAACATTAATGCCTTTGGTAGCACATGCAAGGCCAAGTTTTCACAAGAGGCTGAAGTCAAGCTGATGCAGCTGATAAAAAGCAGGAAAGTAGTTTTAATCTGTATTTTCTCAGTCCTTATTGTTGTCAGTGATAGAGTACTCTTGAGGCCCCTTTAAATTACCCTTGATTGAACTAATGCCCTAAGGCGGACATCATCGAAGGGTAGTTAGCAATACTGGGGAGCATCTTGGCATGAATTTCTGACTATGTCACAGTATTCTCCACAGACTTTTTTTAAGGTGTCAGCGCGCTATTTGAAAGCGCCAAGTGAAGGTATTGGGCAGGGCCTTTTATTGATAAGCAAGATGTTTCTGTACTTACTGTATTTATTTAAAAGGGAAAATATAACACTATGACATCTTCATTTTGCCTGTCAACTATATTAGCACTTTGACAGTTGAGCTGATTCACCATAAAATACTGAGAACACATCTACAAAAGTTTGATGCCAAACTCAAATTAACAAACTGTTTGACTTCAGTTAAACAGTGCAAATTTTATGTTGAACTGTGTGACATTCATCTCTATTTTTACCTCATCACAGCTGTAAAACTGTTCTTGATATTGGAAGCATCATAGTCTGGGATTACAGAAATATTAAGAAAATTAAGAAAAACTAAGAAAATATCATTAATGAAGACTTAGATTAGTGTTATTATGGCAAATGTCATCTTGACTGTTTTGCTACATGTGCTATTTTAAACGGTTTCTATTAATAGCTTCCGTGTTTTTCAGGTTAAACACATTTCTGAAGATCCACCTTGTAAATGCCCTAATAAGTTCTGTGTGGAGCGTCTTTCACAAGGAAGATACAGAGTTGGAGAGAAGATCCTCTTTATTAGGGTAAAGGTTTTATTTTTTTATTTTGTAGTGAATTGCTAGTATCTGCTACCCTCCCCTTTGCAAATGATATCACTGATTAACAGGAGAAAATATTTTCTTATTAACCAGCACTGACTCATTTTTATGATGCTGTCGGGGAATAAATAAACTGCAGTGGGTTAACTGACCCAAGGAATTCTTAGCATGTGGTAGATCCTTCTAACTTTAGGTCATTGAATTTGCTCTGTCTTTGATCAACCCAGTGTTCACAAACAGAGATGATGACTTCCTCTCGGTTTGGTTTGAAAGAACATCCACTTCATTGAAACGGCCATTCTTCCACTTTGCTTTGACTGATAGTATTTGACAGGTCAGGAAACAGATCAGAGACTGCACGATCATTGAATTGCCAAGTCATGACTAAGACACATTGCTAAAGTAGGGTCAGCAAAACATTAACGTCCATAGTACTTCATTTGATTAACAGATATTTGCAAACCCAGCACTGTATTTCAGACTTTGTATGTAGTATATTAAGTCCCATAGCACAAAGTTAATCATTAATATAAGTATTTGCTAGCATTAGTATCTGGCTGAATTTAGCACAAATATACTATCCAAACTTAATTTTGATCGTCTTAATCTTCTCTATATATGCTTATGGTAATAATAATGAAAATATGCTAATCATCTTATTCTGTAGTAGTAGGTTAAGAATCTGATTCATGCTATGCTTCTTTCCATTTTCCTCGCCACATGTACTATCCTTGAGTAATGACTTGACAAAATGATAGCTCTTGCTCTCAAATAACTGTTATTCCTATTTTGCTAAAGGCATGCAACTATGACCTGATAAAACTGAGGATTTAGCACTTGTGAGAACTAAAGAAGTCAGAGGGACTCCTTCCCATCTGTAGAAGTCAAGTTCCTAATTCAACAAAACACCAGAGTGCTTGCTCTATCATAAGCTTATGCTTAACTTACAATGAAGTCAAATTTAGATAAGGATTTAGGTTTTCTCATGTGTATAAAGTCGAGAACATGTTTAAGTACGGTGCTGAATAGGGATTGAGAACTCCCAATTAATTCAGTAATAGCTCAGAAAGAAGAAGAAATACAGGATTTGTCACAGATAGTTTGAGATTTAACATGCTAGTATAAAGGATTAATAGCTTTTCTGTTTTATAGCCAGTGAGTCTTTTTTTAATTCTGCAGCATTTTTAGGTACTAGCTTTATTACTAGCTTCAAACGACTTTGAAGAAGGTAATGTTCATTAACCAAAGATCCCAGTAATCTGGCACAGTTTAACACTTCTATGTTTTCTTCCTTTTGATTTTAATTTCAAATAACAATATCAAAGTATTTTTAATCTTCTAGTTTTTCTGCCAGAATGGTGAGTGTCAAATTCTCTTTTGTTGGCTTTTTTATTGTGCAATCTAGTCCAAGTCAGATTTCATTCCAAGTTTGCAAACAAAACACCCTTTTCATATCATGCTACCGCGTTCCAAGTTGAATTGTGCCAAAAAATAACAGTAATATAGATTAGACATTAACTGCAGTATTAGAGATCATTCCCACAACACTGATATCAATGGAAACTTGCCATGAACTTCAGTGGGAGCAAGCCCGTATTCCTAGGTTTTAAAAGACAGTTGTCTTTTGGTTTTGGTTAGTTTCAATCTCATTTTGGAATGCTTCACTGGATCACAGTAAGTTTTTACTCTTCATTCTACATGTTCTTATTGTGTACATAAGTGGATTTATTAGCCTTTCTTTGGAATCCTTTGGACGCTTGTGATAAAATACATTTGAGATGCATAGCTGACTTTTAATTGTGTTGATATTTGGCACCCTATTTGATGCCGCTGAGGTAGTACTTCCTATGTCATATGTTCTTTATATAGCATGACACAGCCAGATATATGCCACTTGTTTATAACCTAATGTGTTCCACTTGAATTGAGATTGAAAGTTTCATTGTTTTAAGCTCGCTTAATATATCCATTACTGTCTCTATTAGCTTTCTCCAGTAACCTAAATAGGACTTAAAACCTTTATAGTTTCAGTGATGCTACAAGTATGCCATGTGATAAAATGTTACAAGAGCTAAGTTTAAAGTGGAGTTAACACCTATTAATTGATGGTTAAGATTATTTTTTTCAGAAATTATTAAATAAATATTATATCTGTGACAAACTTGTTTTATTCTAGTACTATACGTTCTCTGAAAAAAAAAAAAAGAAGAAAAAGTGTCCAAGTCCCTCTTTTTGTTAATTTATATCTGCATGAAACGAGTGAAAAAGGAACAGCGAAGAAACATAAAACCTGGCAGAACACAGAATTCATGCAAAATGTCACACAAAAAATTAAACCTGTCAATGTGAAGTAATTTTAAGGAAAAAAACTTTGGAATATGTAGCAAAATGTAGGGGGAACAGTCCTTCAAAATTTATCTTGTATCATAGTAACTTCTTAAGGTAGTGGTGGCATTAAAATTACTTGAATAAAGATTTATTTTTTTTTTTAACATAGAAAAATGTTTAAATTTGAGGTGAAAATAAACCACGGGAATCCATGAAGTAATGGAAATGGTGAAAATCCATTAAAACATTAAGACGCTTAAGTCTGCTGATAAAAATGCGTGTCACAAAAGTAGTTCTTTACGCATGAAATAGTTCCGTAATGCGTAAACTGAACATGATTACCATAATGCTGTGGTGGCTTAGGTGCTAAAAATTTATTTTCAATAAAAACTTATCTGCTGGTGGATTCTTTTTCCTTCCTGCCATATAGGAATGAAAGAGTCTAAATTCCACTTACACAAAAATAATGGAAGACATGTTTTACAATAATGGATTGTGTTAATAACTTGAAGTAAATTAAATGACTAGCTTATTTAAAACTGAAACATGGGTTTAGAATTAGTGTGATGTCTATATGTGTGCCATATACAAGCAATTATTTGCCTGTTCACTCTTAGATCCTACTGTTATGCCATGAAGTGGTTTAGGGAACAAGTCTTAATCTTTCAAAGTAGAACTGAATTAATAAGCCTATTTTTAAAAATAAAGAATAACAAGTCATGAAAACTTACCTTGCACAAATGCGTGTTTTATAACTTGGAAAAAAGAGTCACAGAGTTGGAAGTGCTTACTTCTTGCAGAAGGCAGTAAAGGCGTTATTTAGATTAATAGAGATTTTTATAGTAAGAAATGTCAGTCAGGCGTTAAAAAAAAAAGGTAATTTTTAACAATTTCAGTGGCAAATATTCTTATTTCAAATTATCTTGTGTTTATTACAATGTATATGCATAAGGATGTACGCTTTCCACATACTAGCAAGCTTCTCTCAGAAAGATCTGTCCCATTGGTCCATACCCATAACAACATTCAAATCGTTGGGTTCTGCACAATGGAAAAATTATTTCGTTGTGCAACTGGAGTCAGATTAGATGATACAATGGGTCCTGGCTTCAAAGCCTATCATTTTTCCTATAACTTACAGGAGGTGGCTCAGAACAGGAGGTCAGTGTAGGGTAATCTGAAGCTATACATGTAATATCTTTAAAAGCACCACCCAAATATTAGACTGACTTCCTTAGCAATGTGATTCAGGCTTAGGAAGCTTTTCGTGTGCACTTAATGCAGCCACTGCCTGCAAGAGCTGAAGACAGCAAAGGGAGACCTCCCTGGGTGCCAGTTTCCTCTCTGGTAGGGATGTGCCAGGGTAAAATCACCCTGCACGCCAGTATCAGCAGTGTTTTCTGTGTGGTAACTAATTACACAAAAAATTTCTCAATGCCTTAAAGGTAAATAAAGATGAGTAACAAAGCTAGATAAATTTGTTATGTGTTATAGGTCTCATTATTTCAGGCTTTTTTTTTTTTCCTAGAATGCTGAGAATACAAAAATAGACCAAATTATATAACTCCCATCCTGTTTGCCCCCCCTCCCTTTTTTTTTTTCTGCTCCTCTGTCTCCTTTTATATGAAAGGTACTGGATCAGCATCTGCATATCTAAGAGCACAGATAGACTGCTAATCCACTCCGTCATTAGTCTACAGACAAAAATTACTTTGCAAATGAAAAAGCCTTTATAGTTTATTTTTGAGAACTACAGATTGGGTCCCATAAGATTATACCGACAGTGTTAATGGGGAAAGTATTTCCTTTTCGTTCAGTTATTTTCTTGTTGTGGTTCTGTTTCATAGGTTAATAATTTTGTAAGAATCCATTTTACACTTCCTAGGCATTAATACATTTTACATTAAAGATGAGACAGCAGTTAATGCTCGCAGTTTGGAACTAGTAAGCCTGATGCATTAGCACTGGAGAGGCAGCTATTTGTGGTGTTGCTCTTTAAGGAAGGTAACAACAAGCTTTGCATTTTCTTATTTAAACCTCTTTCTTGGTGAGGGGAAAAGGTCTTGTATGACAGTAGTGTAAATAATATTTAACACAGTCAAGGTGAGCACATCTGTCTTTTATAGGACGATGCTGCAATGTTTTATGGGGTGAATTAAAGTTGATATTCTTCACTGTAGTTTTAGTAATTAGTATACAATGCTAATTAAACAAAAAACTGAAACAACCTGATTCTTTGTTATGATATACTTTGTGTACAGTGTACTTTACACTATAAACATAACTTATGCTACCATCTAGAGAAATGGCAATAAATGAGGCTTATGTGGTGGCATCAGTAAACTAAAGTTTCTGCACTGTTCATCAGAGATTCTCATTGAACATTTAGGATTCAGGCATAGAAGTACATTGATTATCTATTGCAGTATTCTTTAGCTTTAGGGTAATATTCTTAAAGAACTTGTAGCTCACACGGGAATTTCCAACTGGGCTTTATATCTTGACTCGAGAATGATGGTTCTACGTAGAACTGAATTGGCCATGATTTAACAAAAATGGTATGTAAGCTTTTTAAATATTTAATACAATGTGGTTTGGCCTCTCCATTCCTGAAATAACAGGAAGAAGTTAAAGTGCATTTTAAAAAGTGTTTTATTTCTTTGTCATTCTCTTATCAGCGTGAAAGCAATGGTGTTTTTCCTCTTGTTGCATCCAGTTATACTTTGTATGCATTCATGTTGTTCACTAAAAACTATTTATATCTACTGTATTTTATTTTGAAGTTAAGCTCCATTGCACCTCTGCGGCCACATGCAAGATGCGTGTAAAGTACTTTTTACCATAAATAAAGGCAGCAGGTTTTTATCCTCTGTGTTTGTTGATGAGTTTGTCCTCTGTGCTGCCTTCTAATTCCGACCAGTAGAAAAGTAGTAAATGCTCTATTTCCAAATCCTCTTTATCATGTTGAAATATAGAACGTTGTATTTTAATGAGAGTATTCTTGACTTGCATACCAATGAATTTTTCAACCAGTCTTTTCCACTAGGATGTGTTGTTTTTTTTTTCCTAGCAGAAGTTGTAAAAAGTGACTAGAGGGCAGTTGAGGTTTTATTTCTGGTTTTTGTTCCCTTAAAAAATGAATGTTGTTTTTAGAATCTGCGATCTGGTTTTATCTCGCCTAGGTCTGACGCCTACAGGGTTGTTTTCAGTGAGAGGAACATGTAACTCCTCTCTATTTCTATTATGCTGGTTAACTGGATTTTTAATCTAACAGAGAAATAATATAATATGCCATGTAATTCTGTAAGTTGATTAACAAAGTAAACTGTACATTTGAGATATTCGTTGTTCTAAATTAAATTATGGGGAATTTTTTTTTACATTGATTTTTCAAGATTGTATCTTGAGATGTTATGTTCCAACTTTAAAAGAAAACAAAACAAAACTTCAGCTGCATCTGTGTGAGTCAATAGGAATTGATTTCTCTTTCAAAAACCAAAAAAAGTATTTATCAAGAATAATTTTTTTTTCTGGTGGAGAATGGATAAAACAATGAGACATTTATCTGTAACTGCTATGTCGTTGAATTATTTATTAACCTGTCTAGGAACCAAAGACTATAAAATAATCATGATAATTTAGTGTGTCTATCTTATATATGCAATAGTGTAGAAATAATACTTTTAGGATATATTGAACAAGTGCCGATTTTTAGATTTTATGGAACTGCAATGTAATAAATTTTTCCTTTGAAATTTAATTTGTTGTTAATAATTTAGTATAGTATTAATAGTTAATTTTACTTCATGTTTTAATATTCATTTGCTAATTTAATCATTCAAAAAACTGGTTGGTAAATGTTCTTGCTTACAGTAAAAGAAAATTAAGGAAAGAGGTTTTGAGGTTATGTGCACTCAAATTGATTGTATATTTTGCTCTCATATGATAACAACTTGCCCGTTCAAGCTGTTTGTGCTGAACATATACAAAATTTAGTTTATGATCAAAATACATGAACAGATTAAAATATAAGTTTTACTAGTTCTCCACAGGTAACTGTCAGACCCTAGACTAGACTGTATCAGTTACTGTCTCTGCTTCTTGAATGTGTGACCTCTTTGTATGTCACAAATGGAAATAGTTGCAGCAAACGACTACCCCAATTCACATGGGACCAAAATTATGCTTCCACGGCTCCTGTTCACATCAATAGAAATTGCAAATGCTGAACCAAGGTCAACAGTTGAGCCTGACTTTATTTTATGTGGTTTTGTTTAATTTCTTCTTGGCCTTGGAAGTAGCATTTTTTAAATCCAAATCTACTTATATGCTTTGTGCATCAATTATGAACTTTCACAGAAATTATTTTCTACATAGTTTTACTCCTTTAGCAATGGAACATTAAAAAAAGGCTATAATTACTGCTTTTTTGCCTTTATGAAAAGCTTATTAATTGTCACGTGAACACTACAGAGTAAGTGACAACTTAAGGAGACAGATGTAAGTTGGTAGACAAACACTGATGTCAGTGGTAGCTCACAAAAGCCAAGGGATAAAACTTCGAGCTTCTCCAAATGTGGAATTTGGAATTAAAACTGGATATGAAATTCTAATAAAACATATTCCCAGTGCCATTATGTAACCTTTTCTGAAAACAACATTGTTAACTTAAGTCCAGAAGTGATTTCTTGTGATTGTCTTGTAGTAATGAACTATTTCATTGAGGGATACCTATATATGAAAACAAATTTTACCATATATTTTGATGTTAAAAATGGTGAACACACAAATTTCTAAAACTTTTTTTAACCAGTTTTTAAAAAAACATCTTGTTTTGTAAATCTCATTGAGACCTAGTCTGTGTAAAACTGATCTAAAACTTTTGAAAAAATGCTGTGCGTATTTTAACGGACGATTAGGAGCATCTCTCCTGCTCTTTTTTTGTCATTAAGTTTTGAAACTCAGAGCAAAACAAGAAGAATCTGTTGCTGTAAGGAAGTATTAAATACAGCAAACATTTTCTTTGGCAAAGATTAGTGAACTCTGGAGATCCCGGACTCAGCTATTTATCTGAAGGGTATTTTCCAAAAAACAGCAACTATTAAAATGAAGACCAGATATAGATTGTTCCTCAGGTCATAAGTCAGCATCAGTTAATTCAGACTGCTTTGTGGTGTGCTATCATGTCTTGTTTTCAGCTCACCAGAAATGGATTTACCTTAAGGTTTAAAAAACAACTGAAAAAAACAAAGACCCACCATACCAGATCATTAAAATTGTAGTATTTTATCAAGTTAGTATTTCAATCACTGCAACAGATGCTGAAATGCTTTAGTTGTTATTAACAGTCCATTCAGATAAACACATGCTGAAATCAGAACTGATTAGATCATTGTAAGTTCTGCTGTCAAATATATGCCTTTTTGTCTACCTAACTAGATGCAACCCTATTTGCACTTTTTAAAAGTCAAAAGAGGGCCAGAACCATTGCCCTAAACATGCCATTTACTGTTACAGATTGTGACTGCTTTTGTAAACAATTAAGTAATTTTTTTAATTTGCATTAAGATCTTTTTTTAAACTCTACCACAATACAGAATAGGGAAAAGGAGCTGCTTCCCCTGCTGTATTTATGACCTAAGGTCTTTGACAGTCTGGCTTTTCTCATATCATCTTAAACACGTGACCATCTTAAATACAATAACATTCCTGTGAAGTTAAGAAAAATTATTTATTCATAAGGAGATGTGTTTATAACTATTTGTCAAATGCATAGCCATAATAAATTCCTGTCTCATTTGAAGGAAGATTTAACAATCTCAAAGACTTTCTAAATATAAAGGAAGTGGGTTTGTGCCTCAGTCTCAGTTTTGCACGTGTTAGACTACCTGTGCTTTGTGTAATGGAACTAGTTTCTACCTCGACTGTGTTCTGCCCCAGCAGCCCCCAGCCTGAAACCTTTCCTTTCCCTGAATTTTTAATTTTTCTTTTTTCCTTTGAATGAGATAAAGGTATAATCCTTGATCTCTACATATCTGAATTTCAGCCTTGATCCCAGACACAATTTGTCATCTTGCCATTAGAGCAATGCTGTATTTAAATAAGTGTGCTTGATGCAAATGGTTCTGCTGTGGCAGGGAGGCCCAAAGACATGATGTGTGGCTGGGGCCTTTTGGCTTAGCAACTGACAGCTTCCTCGTCCCCTTCTACTAGTGTTATTTTACATGGAGCATATTAATAGGCCGCCTAAAGATGACCCAGCTAAGTCATGAACTGAGAGCGTCTATTACATCTGCGTCAGATTAAAAAAAAAAAAAAAATTAACACTTTGATACCATTTTGCTCTGACACATTGCTTTCCATAGAAGACATTTGAGCTCAGCTTAACTGATATGTTATACAGTATTGCTTCAGGTTCCTAAATCACTCCTTCTTTCCTTCAAGGGAACACATTCAAAAAAGTTTAAATTGTAGTAGTTAATCTTTTTACAGCTCAGGTTTCTCTTTCAATATTGGACCTGGGAAATATTTTGCCATTAGCTAGCCTGTTACCCAACCAGTTAAACTAATATAGCTCACTTAGTTTCAAATATTGTAGTTGATCATAATATTTGAATAGTGTTTTGAAAAGTAAACTGAATTCTTTTAACTATATGATAGGATTTTAAAATTTCTAACCTAAAAAGCTTCCCAGTTAAACATTTCCTAAGTTTATCTTGCTGCCACTTCTTTTTATTTTTATTATCTGATCATCAAGACAATGACCAGTATTGTTTCATTTCTTCATCTGTCTTCACTGTGTCGGACAAGATTATTTTTTTTTAAACACCAAACAAAAGCAGCCAATATTCTGTGGAACCTAACTGACTTGCTGAGGACCTGATTCATAATGCTTCCAACTGTATTACCCTTTTAGACAGTCTTACAAAACTACTGTTGTTTTCATATTCTGTTTCCTGGCTTTGGTTTGGGTCCTGTCCTCCACGTATTTAAATCTTGTTTTAAATCCCAGGAAGGAGTATCTTAGTGAAACAGTCATGAAGAGTAGCACTTGGATGAAGCTGACCCTTCGTAAGGTTGCACACAAGGAATCACTTGGTTCCCCAGATACTCAAAAGTCAGATGGAGAATAAGTTGGCCAGAGTCCACAACGAAGTCTTTCACAAGTACTTTCATTGCTATTTCCTTGTCATTCTAGGTTAGTAAGCACTTTCCAATGCATTAAGATGGATGTTGCTGAGATCCCACAGTGTTACGATGTGAGGACCAGCAGGCAGGTAAACTTGAAATTAGAAGAAAGGAGTAACACATTTAGAAGTTTTACAATTTCAACATAGATCAGTAAAATTAAATATCAAAAGCATGGAAAAAGTGAGTCTACAGAAGATTCTTATATGGGGCAAAACGTAAAATCCAGCATAAATCCATCAGGATTATCAGTATTCCTGGTCTGATACTCTGCTAGCTGGCTGAGATTTATCAAGGAAGTGGGGAAGGTAATATACAACTGGAATGTTTTAGTTAGGCAAATGTAAACATAAAGTGAATAAAAGCAACTCCCATTTTCCCTTTTTGTTAGTATAAAACTTTCAAAATGTTTTGTTTAGCTTTTTAACAGGGTTCTTTTTCTGTTCTAGGAAAAATTATCAATGTGGAAACCAAAACAGATATTCACTAAACTTGCTGCGAAACTCATATTATGTCAGTGGATTTTTCTAACCAAACATTGATTAGACCATCTTTAATTGCCTAATCTAATTTTGCTGTATAAGGGAAAGCATAACAATAATTAAAAAGTGCAACACATTGATTTTGGGCTGCCTAAGTGTTCCTGGCTGGTAGAGCAGCCTGTTAAATGCCAACAGGTTATAATTTCCACTTGTAAATAAGGTCAATTTCTCTCTTTTGGCATGATTAGAAAAGTGTTCGTTTTCTATGTTCCATCATATATATTTCCAGTCTGTTTCCTGTTCAAATGCACAAAAAGCATAGTGAAAGCCAATGGCATCTGTGAGGGGGAAGTAAAATTAATGCCTAAAAGTAAACTCCAAGCCAGTTTACAGCTTGAGCTAAAAAACCCAAAACCACACACCCCCACACCTCCTGATGTCAAGACATAGTTACTGTTATGATTTCTTCTCTGTAAAAGAAGATATATATATTTATATATATAAAAAATACATATATTTATATTTTATATATGTAAAACACAGACATTTATTACAAAGAACATGAGGATAATCCTGGCTGGTCTAAAAAACCTTCTTTGCAAAAAGTATGTATCTTAAATATCAATATTCCGTTGTGTCTAAGATGTAGAACCACAGTGACATGCAGAATTCTGTGTAAAACCTTCTAACCAGAATCGCATAAATCAGGTAAAATGACAGGCTGGTGCTTTAGTTAAACCAGGTTTTCAGAAATGACTATGCTATTTGTGCTAGTTCCTTGGTTCATGTTACTTAACTACTTCCCCGTGATTTACTGAGGGGCAAGAGGGAGAAGGAGTCATTTGGCGTTCCGTAAGGGTACAAAGAACCCTGTTTCTGTTTCCTTCCCTCCTCCCCACCCCAGTCTCTCAAAGTATATATATTAGCAAGCCAAAGAATGATATCATGGCGCTTTCATGCTGAAAGTGTACATTGTTCTCAAGTCTCCCTCCGTCTCTTTAGTCTGCTTTGGTAGAGTTGTGGGGGCTTTTTTGTTTAAATTAAATATAGTGTTTAAATTAAAGGTAGTGTTTGCAAAAGATGCTATAGAAAGTCCTACATAAACCAGCTCTGAGCATAAGCCCTGATTTTGAAGGAGTCAATGAAAGCCTGGTCTGCATGTATTGATAATTGTGTTTCGTTGTCTTACAGATTCAGGTATAATGTAGCCAATTTGCTTAGGGTTACTGTCTTACTGGCCTAATTTTAGAACACATTTTCCAACTAAGGAAAAGTAATAATAAAGTGTTGGGAGAGGAGGGGTGGTTTGTTTAGTTTTGATTTTTTTTTTGTTCTGTTTTTAAATCAGGTATTGTAATTTAAGTATTCAGCCTTGACTTAGCCCTGATTCCCTTGCAAGCAATGCAAAAAAAAAAAAAAAAATCTCTCTGTGGAGTTAAGTTGGTTCTCAGTGCTTCGGAGAATCCCACCAGTACAAAAAAGCTAGTAAGGATAAGTAAGCTGCCAGTGGGTTAGGAGCACCTGGATATGTATAGAACAGTAGGGGAAAGACCTGTTGTTAAATGTGCTAAGCATCCAGATCCCTTCTTTCAGCTAGTGAAAAGCATTGCAAAATGTCCTTAACATACTGACTAGGCTTGTGATACTGCTTATTTAACTCCTCTGTCTTTTCTCTACTGTGGTTTCAATTTTGTCCAAAAAGCTGGCCTGAGGGTTCAGCCAGATGAGATGCCTTCAAGCTCAAAGCTTTATACTGTTTAATATGGTGTCTGTGGTATGAAGTCTTTGCTGTAGGAAATGTGGAGATCAAGTGTTTGATCCAGGTCTGGCAACGTATCTGTATCTGTTTCAGAGGTTGGTCAATGAATTCTTCTGTGAAGCCAAGAGTCTGGCTGCATTTGGCTTAGAGCCATCAAGTAATTTTTTGCAGATACTAGTGAATATTAATATATTGACATTTAATACTTCAGGAATTGTTACATAATATCCCCATTTTCCTAATACTGAAGCAGAGTCCAATACAAAAATAAGACTATACTCATAAGAAATGATGTTGACATGAAAATAGAAATCATTACATTTTCACACTGTCATCTTCACAAGAGGAATTCATTCATGTTTCTTGGCTATTAAAAATTCATAGTACCTGCTTAGGAGATGTTTTGAGCAGAAAATAGTACGGGAAGAATTTGTCAGAGCTGGTGCTTAGCACTAGCAGTGCTAGTCTAAGGAGAAGATCTCTGTAGCTTTGTCTCTGTGTAGGGCTACTGCTTGGGGTTATCCGTGACCATGTAAAAAGTTAAAACCAACAGTCTTATCCTAACAATTAGTTTCCACCTTCAAGATTAACCTAATAACAAAAACTGCTTTAAAAGAAAAGTCTTTTTAGAATGAAAGCTAAAATTAGCTTAATAGATTCTCCAGCCTGAAGAAGCTTAGTTTTACAACACACGATTCTTTGGCTTTAGTCATAATACAGAAGTGGAAAAAAATGTTATGAAAATATTTTATGAACCAGTTGACCTACCACCCAAATACATATATCTGCATTTAGGAACTCTCATGTGCTTTACACACCATGTTACCTGGCCACAGTGTACTTTGTGTATTTTATGGGGGGGGGGGGGGGGTGTGTGTGTGTACACAGCTACACATGGGTGTGTGCAAGCACACAAGTGCCACACTTTTATCAGTGAAACCATAGTCCTCTGACTAAAATTTACATGATGTCAGCTCAAAATACATCAAAGAGCAGTAGTATCCAGCTGATGGTTTGATTTACTGAACAATGACTGCAGTTCAGATTAAAGCATAAGGCAGACGCTGATCTGGAATTGCATGTCAGACTGCAGCTTCACTTACCATGTGCAGACTTATACAGGCTCCCAGGTGTAATTCCAGTGTCAGCTGGGTGGTTCTGTGTTTCCATTCTGTGCTGTACTTTGGTGGTAGCTGTAAGGCCAGTTGTGAACTTTTTAAGATAAAGGATGAGAAGACAAATACTCTCCTGCCTCTTCTTGGTGCTTGAAATTCACCGCTCCTTCTGCAATGTTTACTATTGATTTTTAGTTATTCCCCCAATCTCCCAAGCTTAGATATTTTCCTTCTGAGAAATAGCTCATTACCTATCCTCAAGACATACTTACTGCCCTAACTGTTCCACAAAATGCCTATGGCTTCAAGCAAGCTCAGGCTAGCTGACCACCTACTTCTACACATAAGCTGGTCACCTTAATGCACTGACTGACCTGAGTGTGGCCCCCTCCTCTTGGTGTCATCTAGCCCTGCCAGATTCCCACCTTGAAAAGCAATCTGTGAAATTGCATGTTTTGATTTTTATTTTTTTTCTCTCCTTCACTTCAATATGTCTTTTTAAATATTTTACAGTATTCAAGGACGGTGACATTCAATCCGCTTTATTTGTCATTTTGGGATATATATTATCTGGGTGTTTGTTAGACACCCAGGATGAATTAAAAGGGAGAACTGCGCCCTTTAAATATTGTAAATGTAAGAAGGGAATGTTGATTAAAACGTCTCTGTTTTGGCCCCGACTTGGAAATATTTATGTCTATATGCTACTTTCTAATCTATTCAAACTGCTGTGCAGAATATATACACTATAGTGAAAAGAATCAATTAAAACAGCATATGGTGAGAGACACTGTGAAGACAAAGATCAGTGCAAAAGGATTCAGTAGGAATTAATCTGCCCAGTGCCACTTGGGAAACTAATTTCTCACAAACAGTGCCCTTGAAGTAAGACCTGATTTTTTTCGTAAGGTACGTGCCACCAGGATCTGCTTTCAAGCAGATATGGCTCAGTAGCTGTATCTAACTCATCATGCAGTTGCGATGGATTTCTTTGCAGGACTCTGGGCATGAAGTCTTTGGCCTTTAGTATCTCATTTGAAAGGATGCACTCTTTCACTTTCGCTGTTTAAGTTTAATATGTTACATTTGTAAAATTTCAGTATGTGATTTCAAGACGTCGAGAATTTCATGCTTTGTGCTTAGATTATGTGTGTATATATATGTATTTATAATAATGGGAATGGATTAAGGGACCATAACAAGGCTTTAAGGATTTAGCAGATCTGTAGATTCAGCTAAGATTTTTAGGAACTGCAACAGTAGTTCCTTCTAGGCAGCTCTGACTATGTTTAGATTGTGAAATAGATGTAATTGTGGACACACGGGGTTTCTTGAATGTCCAGACTGAGTATGCAGCTAGAGCTGTTGTGGCTTCTCTTCTGTGGAAACCTGAAAGAGGAAAGATAAAGTTAAAAAAAAGTCTTGCTTTCTCATGGATTAAGATATGTCCAGGGCACGCCATACAGACGTGGAACAAAGGAATTGCTTTCTACCCCACAGTTCAGATGTAGCAGCAATGAATGAGAGAGAATATTTGAGAAGGTATTTCACCCAGGAATGTTTCCATAGCTTTTCAGGCTTTACTGGAGCATCACCTGATCACCTTAACGGGGGGGAACCAAACACAAAACCACGGAAAAAACCACCCCAAAACCCACACACATGATCATAAAATAAATGTCATCACCGTGCAAGGTTATCTTGGAAACATTCCTTAAATTGTCTATTGGAGCATTATCAAAGGAAAATCTATTATACTGACAGTAAGCAAAAAGCACTTCTCTGAAGGAAGTGAAATCTAAGGATGAAGTATTGAAGTATGCAAGTATCCTTGCATACTTGATCCCTGCATACTGGGTTCGTCTAAAGGTAGTTCTTACTTTTTTTTTTTTAAGGAGTTTTCCATAGTTCCTGCTAATGAAATCATGGTTAAAAAGCATACATGCAACAGAAGTACTGTTTCTGTCCCTATCTTGTGTGTACCTGCTCTATCTCCTGTAATGAAGGACTAAATGGTATAAAATTTATTTTTGCTTTTGAGTAAGTGAAAACTGGTTTGTGTACTCTAAGACAACAGTCACATATAGTCTAGCTGTACACAAACTAGCAGTGAGGAAAACACCTTTGCCAGGAGAGTCGGTTCTAAATCAGAAACAAGTTTACATATTAAAAGGAAAAGGATAGAAACTCCAGGCTACTCTGTTACAGTAATCAGTGCCTTTTTGGCAACTAGCACATTTTCCCATTCCAAGATCTTTGCCAGAACCTAAAAAGATCTTTCTTCTGGTATTTGCGGAAAGATATAAAACTGATGAGTGCAAAGAGATCCAACGTACTAGAATATATACAACAGGGGATTTCCATGTGACTAAATTGAAGTGCTGTCAGGTTACAGCTGGCAGCTATCAAAACTAAACTAAATTACTAATACTAACTTTAAATAATTCATTCCTGTGTCAAAAGAGTTATCAGAGTCCTAAAATTATTAAATATCCCAAAGAAAAAGAGCACTACATGAAAAATGTGTGTGCTGTTTAAGTCTGATTTCTTCTCCCTTGACCCCATCATTTTTTTTATCTTAACTTCCACACCAAGGAAGTGGCTTTTTTTGGTAGCACTCACAGCACTTAAACGGATTTCAGGGCTTGGCACCTGGTCAGCCGCTCACGAGTGTCATGAAAATACAGTACAGTAAGCTGCCCTAGAACGCATTCCAAAGATAAACTTCGAATTCTGCAGAACAAAAGTGATAGTATTACCATGATTTTTTCCTGGATCCGTCCCATGGAAAAGTGAGGATTAGGCACAAAGTTAATATCAGATGTGCTGTCAAGGTAGGGCTGAGGAGAACAAAAACATCAGTATTTTCTCTTTTATCACTCAAATTTACTGAACTGGTAAGTCTTGGCAGTTTCATGTCCAGGTAAAACGTATTGTCTTCTGTCAAAACAATTAAAAAATCAACATTACACATCAAACTAGATGAGACCATGGTTTCAGCTGAATTTCACTTTGGGCTAAACTGTTTTAAAAGAAATGCCCGATTAAAAAAAAACAAAACACCAAACCTCAGATGATTCATATGTGTACAGTTTAGAACATTAGAAAGATTTGTTCATGTTCCTGAGAACTGAAATCACTGTAATTTGTATGTTCAGTTATGCTCAGTATTGAGGGAGTTAATAGTGTAAGACTATATATGGGGTGCTGGTAAGGAGGTCCAAAAATGGGTGTAATGACTGTGACAAAGTAGTTATGTGTGTGAAATGAAGTAGTCAACTTCAATATGTAGAATTCATACATTTTGTAAGCTGAAATGCAGATCCTTCATTTCTCTATGGCACTATAATTTCAGAGTAAACCCATTTTAGGTTCAAATGCATTGGAAATTTGATTCAAGATGACTTCGAGTGCTAATCTGATTCCAGAAAGAAAGGAAAAAGATGGAGCAAGAAATGTTGGCAACAGTGAAATATCGTGCAGCCATGCTGTCATATGTTAACTTGTGCAACCCTTGTCAATGCAATTAAATCACCTCTGATTTGCATTTGGATGACCGTTTTTAGAAGCTGGGAGGGTGACCAGATGTGGATTTCCTGCTTTCACATTGTATCAGGAGTAAATTTTGTCCACTTGACGTGCTAGTTTAAATTCTCCAACCATTTGCATTCTTCTCTGGTTGTTGCACCCAGTATGTAATTTCTAGTATTATTTATACTCCCACCAAATTTGGCCCAAAGACTTCCATGCAAGCTGCAGTCACTTGAACTATGGTGGATTTGAATTTAGATAACGTACTACAGATTGCACTTGACTGGATTCGCCTCTATAGCCAAACAGTTGGATCTATAGTCGAGTGATGATTGCAGTCTCAGATAAATAATTTTTGGTATGTAATATCTTAATTTTATTTGAAATTGTTTATTCCATTCAGGTTGTTTTCACAATTTTTTAACACATTAGTATAGCTTTGGTTCGTTACTTACAATGTTGCTTTCATAGATTTGCAGTGACATCATTTCATTCCAACGTTGTAACATCATACCCCATAGACTCACACTGACATCATTTTGAAAACTTTGAGAGGATGCTTTGTACTATTTAAAGGAAATTAAGCCTAAGTATAAACATTATTGAAATTATGCTATCCTCGTTCTCCCCTCATTACCCCAGTGTAAATTAGAAGACATTTTAATGAAACCCAGGGAGTAAAGTAAGTCTATTTCAGGCCTGTTCATTTAAAAGAATAATCTTTAGTCTTAATTCAAGCAAGATCTGATAAAATAATCTGTCTCTAGATACTTTCCAAATGTAGTTTTCTCAGTTACGCATATAGCTCTGTTGATTTAAAAAACAGGGGATGGAGGTCAGAGGCAGCTTCCAAATCTCTGCATCTTACTTTAGGACATCTGTGACTGTTTTCATAATTTTGGTGTTGTCCTAAACTGTTCATACATAAGACCGTGGAAAACAAATCTTGAAACTTTTGTGTTCTTTGTCTATTAGATCTTATCTAAAAGCACAAGGACTGAGGCTTCCCGCATAACTAAGAATCACAAAACAGAAGGAATCTGAAGCACTCTATAGGCAGCCAACCAGTATCTTGGGCTACTTGTGCTTCGCACAGGTTTTCTGAAGTATCTTAGAGAATCTTGACAGTTCTTGTGAATGAAATCAGTCAGTGATGGTTGCAGGAATATTATCTGAATATTGCCAGCTCACAGACATTTTTATTGTAAGCCCTTTATCTCTGTTATAGGTGCTAGTAACTAAAAGATTATTCTTTGAGATAATTTTCCCATAAAAGCTATAGCTGTGCCGCTTCCAGTGATAGGTCAATGTAAGCAGTTATACTGCAGGTTGGAGTTGGCAGTATACTTACTGCTTCGGATCTTAGGTTTCTTAGATAATGTTTATTCCCTTATTGTGTTATTTAATTCCAATTTACATGAAACTAAAGTTTTTTTGTATTTAGACTGCACCACATAAGTGAAGGCATATTGTAATCTGAAACAAAATTGAGCTGGAATTTGACAACAGTGAGAACATCATGTTGCTAAAAGCGATAAGGGTCAATTTTTTTTGTGAATTGACATTGGAGTGAGGCCATAGGATAATTATAGTGCAGAGACTTGCTGGCACTCAGGACTAAGATGGAGAGATAGTGTGAAAAAGAGTGAAATAAAATATACAAATGATGCATTTTTCAAAGACAACTGCTGTACAAGTAAAAAGCCCATGTAAACCTGGACTGAAACTAATCAAAAGTAGTTGTTAGCATGAGTGTATAACACACTGATATTCAGTATAATTAAGTATTGTTAAATATCGATTGTTGACTACTTTCTGTTCACCAAATACATGACAAATAAGAGGAAATACAGACATATGCATATCATGATCTTTAATCTTAAATGTTGGTCAGCTCATGTATTTTACCTTACCATGCTCTGCCTACAGGATTTATGAATCTAGGAGGGCATTTTTCAAAAGAGGAAAAGGACACCTAGTTCAATGGAGCTGTAGAGGTGGAACTGTATAAATTGGGGGGGGTGTGGGGGGGGGGGGGGAGTCTTTTTCTCTTCTTAACTATTCTGTCCGTTATTTGTCCATGTACCCTTCTTTATGTACATGATGTACCCCAGATGAGGCAGGAGTGGCATTGGTTTGGAGCCCAGAGTTCCTTACTGCTTATGATAAGTAGTGAGGGTGTAAGGTGTTTAATGCAATATGGTGCTCTCCTGCAACTCATCAGGGGAAAGAGGTGGAGCCGTGGAAACATTCCTACCAGAGAGAACGTGAGTGGGAGGAGATGGGATTACAGCTCCTGCTGCACTACACCATGGGGGGAAGCAATCAGAGGCCAAGCCTTCACTCCATGGTCCAGAACTTTTTGGAAGAGAGTCAGGCTAGAAGATCTGTTTCAGTATATTGGGAATTAATTTACATCTCTATAGAGCTAGGTCATGCTACAGAGATTTTTGGGCAAATTAACCAAGTTACTTTTAGGGTGTGAGTTAGCAGCATGTCAACTACTCTACAACAAGTGTTCACATGCAGTCTTTCACCTTAAGGTAAATGTTAAGCAATAGTCCCTACTGGACTGGTACTAAAGTTATATTGCACCTATTTGAGGAATATTCTGGCCTCAGAATACCAGACAGCTAGGGGACTGGCGCAAGAACAGTTCCCCGTTTTCTTCTCCATGCCACTTTGGAGTACTGGATTGCCGTAAGGCACTTGTAAAGAGAAGGCTTGTGCCCTTCTCCATTTCTGTACTTGTTCCTTTGTGCTTTGATTCTTTGGCAGGTTTTAATTTTCTCTTGTCTATAATGCAGAGAGCAGATTTCACTAAAGCTTGTGGGTTGTGGAAAGTGAAGAAAAAACCATCCTGGAGAGAAAAGATGGAGGAAAAATGGATGGACTAAATTATTGAAATGTAACCCACCCTCAAACATGATAAACTTACCTCAGTGGTGTTTCTAATTCCTGTTGCTATTAGAAGAGATTTTGTAAGCAATATCCTCAATGTAGCCACATTTTAATGAGTCTTTTTCATAGAGAATAGTATAAAGGAATAGTTTCCTTCTAACAGACCATATTGTTAAATATATTTAATGGTAAGACTAGACAATAACATGTAACCTTTTGAATTAGTCAGAATAAAGGCCCAATGAGTTTCTTTACATCTCTTTTCTAGGATCACTAAGCAACCAAGGACAAATGGCTTTATGTCTGTCTGGTATATTGTATTGCTTTTAAAAGCTTTTTAAAAGAACATTAGTTCTTTGGCACAGGAATAAATGGATTGTAAGCATATTACAGCTCCTCTTGAATCATTTCTGGGGTTTGGCACATGATCTCCCCAGGCTGGCGTAGTCACATGGCTGGGGCTTCCCCAGTTTTAAATTTCTCGCTTTAATTAAACTTGATAGCTATCATCATTGCAGTGCATCGTGTTGGTGTTGTTCTTTTGTGTTTGCTTGTTGATTTTATTTATTTATTTATTTATTAAATAAGCTGCAGTCACAGTGAGATGGGGCTTAGTGCACACTGAAATTGTGCAGTATAGTCAGTGCATCTTTGAGCACATCTAGGCGGCTAGATAATTATAAGCACAGACCAATTTCATCTGCAAGCATTCAGTGAGGAACCATGATAATGCATGTGTTAGTCTTAAAAACTGCTTTTAATTTCAACCATAGCTACCTTCTGACTGGTTTAAATCAGTTATTGGAAAACTTTAAATCAGTTATTGGAAATCAGTTATTGGAAACTGTACTTTCTAATGGTGATGTTTTATCCACATATTGTACTTTCTAATGGTGATGTTTTATCCACATATATTCAAAGATCTATCTTTGAATAGCCGGCAAGCCAGTACACAGAAGAAATGGAAAAAATAAGTCCTGTTATGCCCAGCCTAGAGACTTGAAGTATAGAATTACAGTATATTTATTTGCTGAAGGTCATGCAAAAAGTATGTCTTGGAGCTTATAATTAAACCTACATCTCTCTCATAAATTTGAGGAAGTGAAACGGTATTATAGTCATTGTATATTATTTACTCCCATGGGTTGGATCAGACACCCCTGCCTGCACTCTGCCAGTCCTGAAAGTAATGCCACAAAGAGGTAAAAAGTCTGAGTAATAAAGGCATTATTGAACTTTTCATCAAAAGAATTCTGGACAACTTGTGCACTTGAAAGTGTGCAGATTATTCTGAGAATGTCCAGGGGCCCTCACTGCAGAGTGCTTTGTAGGGTTTTTGTTTGAGTGTTATTGTTGCTTTCCTGGAAAAAGATGTAATGAAATAACTTCCTATGTAAATTCCAAAGGCAATGTCATCTCAATATAGCACAGATTGAAGGTGATACAGAGATGCTGCTAGATGCAGCAGTGGACATTATGGTTGTGAGAACTTCCCTTGGCACAGCAGCAAGCTTTTCATGGTGGCTATTTAAGCCCAGGCACACAGCAGGAGCTGTTGCCATCAGCTCCAAGTTCAGTGTAACAGTTCTTCTGTGGTGACTGTTACTTGTGACATAATTCAGCTTGTGGAAATCAAATGTGTGGATACCGGCAGAGAGAAATAATCTTTTTCAAAAATCTCTTCAAACCTAAAGGTAAGCCTGAATGGAAACGGAAAATAGGGACAGGCCTCCCCTTTCAGGTGTCTGCTTGAAAACCAGAGACAAGATTTTCCTCTGTTTCCAATGATCAGACAGAAATGATATCTTTTGTTCCATCCTAGGAGCATACAGTCTTTGTGGTCTCTGTCTCACAGCTAAAATATATGGCATGTTGCCATTGTGCAGGCCTCCTTTCTCCAGTCTATAAAACACCTCAGACTATTGACTTTCCTTTCGCTTGCTTGATAGCGTCAAACCAAATGAGGCAGGTGCTAATACCAAATGAGCTCACGGACTGCAGACAGTTATCTAAAGTCAAGGTACTGGTTATGCTGATCAATGCAGGAGACCTCTACGGCGTCAAATATTTTTTAGTTCTTCACAAAGATAAATCTGCAAACATAAAATACATGGCATTCAGTTCCTTGTAATCTGTTAAGGTGTCTGGAGACTTTTAGTTTCTGTTAGTTTTCGTTACACAAGCAAGTGAAAAAGTTCTAACTGTCCTTTGTGAGATCTTCACTTGTCCTGAACATCCTTTTTTGTTCCTTTTTCTCATGCATTTAATTGATTGTGGTGTTTGTCTGCCTCCTTGTGATTTTCTTTATAATTGCAATCCTGATGTGTTTAGTGGGTTTGTTTTTGTGGGTTTTTCTTTTTGCACAGGCGGTGCTAAGCAATTGAATAGTATTGTGATGACTCTAGACATGCCATTTTTTATTTATTTCTCAGAAATGCATGAGTGATGCTCTTGAGAGACTCATTAATGAACAGATGAGCATGATCCCATACTTTGTCATCATTTTTTCTTTGTGGAAGTGATAGCTGATGCTATCATACCTTCCCATTGCTGACTAGGTTTTTAATCTTGTGACTCAGCAAGACATTACACTATCCTAAAAGTGACTTCATTTTGTGCATGGCCTTTTGCTACTCCAGGCAACATTTTCTATTTTAAGTAATGTTAATTTGTAGCATGGGATGCACAGCTATGAAAAGTAGCTGTTTCACTAAAAAAGGGATGAAAATAAAATGGTTAGAACCAGGCCCAACTGTAAAAAATCCTGAAATTTGGGAATTCTGAATAAATTATTCTGTTATATGTCTGTTTGTTTAAAGATAAGGACAGAGTGGTGGTGATAGTTTTACAAATTTTCGGTTTGCAGTATAGGAAAATGGGGTAGTTCTGTTTTATAACTTTATTAACATTATATGTTCTGGTTTTATTCTGCAGTGAAGTCTGCAGGACCTAACCAAGATCAGGTCTCTCATGTTAGACATTGTTAAAAACTCATACTAAAAGCTGATTCTGGTTAGGTTTTCAGATGATCAGATTAGACCAAGTAAGTGGAATGGTAGTGAAAGAAAAAAGAGTGTGTTCATGGAACTAATTTCTCAAGGTCATGGAGAAGGTCAGTCACACAAACTGGAATAATGGCCGATCACATGTCCAGTTCTTGATCCATCCTGTCTCACTGACCTGCTTGGACCTGAGGTCTGTAGAAGCTCAGAAAGTCAGCTAGGAGAAATGTTTAAAAGCACCATTTGTTGGGGTTTGTGGTTTGGGTTTTTTCTTCCAAAGTATTATGACTTTGGTCTTAACACGTTAAACTGAAATACTAACAGACAACTTGAAGACATTGCCATACCTATCTCAACTGAAATTAATTTTGAGTGTTGGGTAAATCAAAATACCTTAAACTTAATTTTAAAATTTATGGGTCATGATTTTTTACCACTAAGGGAGCTGGCAGCATCTTGATTTCAATAGGAGGCAAAAGATGGGCATATTATTTTTCAACACAACATGGGTTCAACTGGAAGAAAATCCAGGCATGCAAGTGGGAAAGGAATGGGGGAACCAGAATTATGGGGAGCAGTGTGAACTGCCTTTAGATGCTAGTGGTTTAAAACAGCCGCTAGTGAATCAAAATCTCTGTGAAATGCAGCCTGAACTCCCGTTGTTTGAGGTCAGGTAAGAGATTTCAGCTTCTGGCTCTGAGAAATTTGTGCTCATGAACGCTTTATATGAGTATCTCTGTGTGATAGGAAAAATATAATTACAGATACTGAAAGCTTTATTTCAGCAAATATGTTCAGCTACTTTACTCAGATGTTTTTCTGCTCAAGGACTTTTCAATCTCCACAACACGCCTGATTGTCATATGCTTTAATTGGAATGAATGACTTCTAATATTGAAATTTCCCTTCTTTTTCCTCTACGCTTGTGAGAAACCGCATTCGACTCGGTTCCTTTTCTGTACTTAGGGTAAGCTCCTGCCGCAACACTGCTTCTGAAAGCATCCTTTTAGGTTTACTTACTTTTAGGTCAGAGCCTGTCTTGTCCACTGAGGAAAATAGCGGTTTGGGGAAAATGGCCTACAGTCACTTTTGTGACAAATATTACAAAGATCACAACTGCAGGAAACTTATCGCTGCGTCTGCTGTACTGGTATCCCTGAGGATATGGATGCACGAAGAAGGAAGCAAATTAAACATTTTAACTCCAGCTTCTGCATTAATTTTGCATACACTTGAAAGTAGCTGTTTGAGGCAATTTGGAATGTTAAAAAAAGTAAAAATCCAGGCAGAGTGAGGGAAACATACAGGTTGCTGCAGTTGGATGCATGTGATAAGTCAAATCAATCTGTGCTAGATTTATAACGTCTGTGTCACTTATCACATGCACATCACTTCCATAGGCAGGCAGTGAGAAGAATTCTGTAGGTGAAGGTGGGGCTTTTTTATTTGGTTGCAGGAAATATTTCTTTTACTTGTCTGATTTGAGGCTGTTGTTCAGGAAATTAGGAGAGGCAGAATGAGTCTTGAGAAAATAGCTAGAAAACAGATGGCACTTTGGGTTCAAAAGAACATTTTCATGTACTTCTGCAATGCTATAACACGAGCATGTTCACATGCAACCCACGCACATTTGCATGGTGAAATCCTAGATTCGCTGAATTCAGTGGCAAAAATCTAAATGGATGATCACTCTGTGCACGAATACACTCTATAAATTACTTAATATCCTTAAAGGAATGTAAATTTGGAGAATCTTGATAGACTGGGTAAAATTAATTCCTTTTGTGCTTACAGAGGTTTCTGTTTTAAATTTGTGCACTGTTTATAAGCAGAATTCATAATTTTTTTCCTCATTAGATTTTGCCTCTCTAGCTCATTCTGAGTAGTATCTCACTGTTACAGTATATGATTTCAGTGATATTCCTTGAGGCATAAAAACTTACTTAATTTTAGAAAGTGAGACAGAATTGTCCTCTTAGCTATTTATTTTTCAGAGAGACTTTCCAGGGTTCAAAATGGTAATAGAAACATTAACTATCTACAATTAAGAATTTATTTATTTATTTATTTTTATTCAAAGGTAAGAATAAAGCCTTTTTCTTCTTTTTAAGAAGTCACTCATAGATTTATTTTGGCAGCCTCATGCTTACGTTTTTGAAACTTTTTTTTCTGAAAGACAGTCTTCCTTCCCCCCATTATTTGATCTTAGTACATCCGGTTTTCCATGTCTCCGTCCAGAGACAGCATTTGCCACTTTACACTTTCTCTTTCACTTAACCTCATAAACTCTGCCTGATTTCTTTTTCTGTATTTAATCTGTTTGCCATATCATCTCTTCTGCTGAGCGTTGCATAAAATATTTCTTATGAGTCAGTGCTGTAGCGAGAAGCAACTAGATTTCTGTTAAATATCCCACATTTCAGTTGATAGGGAATAGGTCTGCTTTGTGGCTGGCACGTGCATAAATGTCTGGGGGGGAAGCAACAAGAAAGTGTCACCCTCGTTGCCCTCATAGTCAGCCAGGTGCAGGGTCTCACCCAGATTACTTGGAAATGCACAGTCCCTTTACCTGCGAATGCCATTCTGAACATGACTCCCACATCTAATTAATTTTCCTTGCCATTATTCCTCCTTGTCCAAGAAATAAAAGCCTCCATTTGCCAGAAATTCACTTGTCTCCTAATGAATAAACAAGCATGTTTACTTCTGTCTGCATCTGTCATTTCTCGCACACAAAATGCTCGCCTACGCAGGATGCTTTCTTCAAACAGCAACCAAGGTCTAGTGTTAATTAGACACCAAATGTGTACTATTCCCAAATTCTATAAACTTGTGTCAGACAGAAACTAAAAGTAAGGTTTGAGGGAAAGTTTAATCAAGAGTGAGAATCCCAAATGTCCAAACTCTCATGTTATTTATATCAGTACATACTCAAAGATGTATCTTGATTTCAGTTAGTTAGGCAGGAATACTTTGAGTAATTATTTCAATGAGTCTGCTACATTCTGAAAACAGAAATAAAGACTTTAGTTTCATTAAGTGCAACGTTTGTGCTACAGACAATACTTTAATTTGACATTCCACAGTGCCTTCCCTTTGTAAAAATCTTTTATGCAACTTTGCCTTTTCCTTAACCTCCAGAGGTCAACAGGCTGTTGACCTTAAGGTGTCTATGCCATGCAGGATTTACGTGGCTGTGGTTTCACCCTCTAAGCCAATTCCTGGCTTCTTCAGGTATATGAAAAGTGGCTGAACTCCTGGTCTGTTACAATCTAGAGCTTTGCAAACGAGGCTGGCTCCCTGCATGTGTATTCAATCCAGAGCTGAACCAGTGGAACAGGCGATTTTCTTCATTGGTTTCCATCCACGTGCATTAGTGTTTTATGCCATTATACCACGCTTATTCACTTCATCTCTTGCCAAGAACAAATAGAGGGAGGAGGTTGCATTTTTGCAATGTGAAAGGGGAAAAATTCCAGTTTCCTCACTTGATTATTTCTTTTGCAGAAGGAGAGATGTTATTTCATGGGTTCTAAGTATCTTTAATGGTAGAATGGCTGCAGAAATGCTACTTCTCAAGCTGGGACCTCTACACTAATCAACTGTTTGTTCCTCAATGCCTCAGGCTTAATGAGATCTTCCCATTGACTCCATGGTGCCAGTGGACCTTTCTTCTTTTCTACCCCATTCCTACAAAATTCTCAGTTCCCCTGACACCACTTTCCATTCGTGTCTTTGTATGTATCTCAGGTGCTGGTGTCAGGTATCATGTGCAATTCTCTTGATCATTGCTCCATAGTTTCGATCTCTACCATCTCTTCAGATGACAGGGTGTCAGCTAAAAATCATCTCTATACTAGATCCCATAATTTATGGGACAGTGTTGTCAGTCACACTTCCAGTTTGTCCTTTGAGTCATTACATTTGTCTTTCAGTAGTTTTGGTAATTAGTGTTAGTTGCTGTGAGATCTCCCTCTCCATCCTTTACTATTCCATGTCTCACATCAGTTGAGGGTTTCAGTGTGCTGTTTGATTCTTGCTTACTGTTAGTTGCCTGCTGAAAAGAAACTTTCTTTCCCCTGGCTCTTAAGTACTGCTGTCTCTAATGTTTCAGTGGGTGTTTCTGGATCACCGGTTTGTTATCATCTCACTCATCCTCAGATCCTGGGACACCCTGTTTTCTACACTCCTATTCTGTCACCACCCTGCTGATGCTGTACTTCTGATAAATCCACAATTGCTGATCTTCATTGTTACCCATGTATGCTGTTAGCTTAGATTTACAGGAGCATTGTTTTCAGCGATTGCTGTTGCCCCTTTTGGGGGGCTGTGTGCTGTTCTAGTATGATCTGCTGAAATATCAAATGGAAAAATCTTCTGGCACATCATGCCTGGTACAAGAGTAAACATGTCATTTGCCTGTTCTCTGACTGCTTTAAGTGGAGGTCATGTCCTAGTTATCCTCTGTTATTTCCCTTGGATTGTGTGAGGCTTTAGTCATCTAGCACCCTGTTCATTCTGCTTTCTTAGACACCCCATGTCTTCATGCTCAAATATATGTTTCCTGGCTTCTTTCAGACCTTTATAAACTGCCCGCTTTGAGCAGCTGTTTGTTATAAACCCGGATGTAACTAAGAAGCCATCTCAACTTTTCCACATATGTACCTCAACTAGGGGAAAGCTCTAGGAACAATTTATAAGCTCTTTCCCCTTGGTATTGGGTTTCTAACCCGATTACATGCTCGTTTGCTGAGCTGTGACTAAATCTAAATGAATTTTTGTTTTCATTTCATATTGCTGTGATGCTTGGTAAGAAGAATTTGCCTCCTGCATAAACAGTAACAGAGGAGCAGGATTTAGCTTTATGTAAGGGTGAAAAGCAGAGACTTGAGATACTTGTTCGCGCTATCCCCGGATTTTTAAAGGGTTATAGAAGTTCCGCTTGCCTTCCTGTTAGGGGGAATTTACAGTCATGCATGAATTATATGTCACTTAAGCAGTGTTAGAGCATTTTAACTTTCTTCAGCAGGTGACCAGGTAATATATGTCATACCGACAAAGTATGTTAATATATGAAGCCTTTGTTTTTGAGCTCCGGCGGTCTGATTTCAGTCGAATCACTAGACACTTATTTT
>NW_008824186.1:5703260-5721508 GCF_000699105.1 Pygoscelis adeliae | reverse complement strand
TGTCTTCAGTTCCCAGTTGCATCATCAGCCCTGTGCTGAAAATGTGACATCTTATAACAGTGTTTCATAAGCACTATAAAGAAAGAGTTTTGACTGATAAGGTAGTTTAACAACTTGGGTAAGTATTGGAAAAATAAATTAAAAAGTTGTGAGGTGGAAATCTCAAATGAGATTCAAAGATCCCCTAGCAGGAACTTGCAAATGGAATAAAGAAGGTTTGAAAAGAAACTGAGTCCCAAGAGGCAAGGGTGTTCTCATTTCAGGTCAGCTTTATTTGCCCTCCTTTTGCTTAAGTTTTTCACAGAAAGGAGTATTTTTGCAAGTGGAAGCAATTGCCAAAGGGACAGTTGATGAATGGACAGTAAATGTCAGTCTAGAAAAAGAAGAAATCAACGTGCAAGCAAAATGACTGACTGATCAATTAAGTAAGGATGAGTTGGGTGAAAGCAATTCATTTCATATTCTAAAAGAAGAGATCTCTCTGCAGTGTGATTTAGTGAAGTAAAAAAGTTGATGATGTTATGCATCTTTTCATAGAAATACCTGTGTGATGAAAAGGAGAATGAGAGGGCTGCTTTGTAAGGAGTGTATCTAATTAACAAAGGACATGGTGGGTATGGTTTTAAAGCCCTTATCCTTGGGACTTTTTCAGAAAAGAAAAAAAAACCAACCCTTATTTTAGCAAAAGGGTCAGGTTCAGATTTCAGAAAAATATGACCCAAAATACATCCTGAAGAATTGGATAAATTCCCATTGACTTCAGTAGGAACTGGATTAGTCACTTAATGAAAATGTTGTGTAACTGCTCTCATTCGGTTTTATTAGATTTCATTATGTTTCCTCTGAGACCTTTTGGTGCATTTGTTAGTTAACTCCTGGTCTCCTAGCAGACTAACTTACGTACCTCACGTGGATTATTTTAATATCAATGTTTAAGTATTTTGAAGCTTGCAAGCATTATGCTGTAAGTATAGTTAGTGAGCCTTCTGGTTTTGTGGCAAAGTAATAATGCTTCATGCTTCAAGAACCTCTCCGTTTGCCACTGGCATTTTCATGTTGATGCAGAACAGTCTGAAGAAGTCAACTTCTATTATCACAGAAAACCCTGTAAGCAAGGGAGGATACATAAATAACACAGTCAAATAACTTAATACCTGTAATGGCCACGTTTACTACACAGTATTGAAGAACAAAAATCAGAGACAACTCTGGCTTCCAAAACTTCCTCAGTCAGACTGGCAAAGGCCTAAACTGGCGGCATAATTTTGAGGACTAAGAGTTCAGGCTAGCCAAGTCTCTGATCTTTTTGTTAACATCCTGAAAAAGAAGACATGATTTACAATTGGGCAACAGCTCTCAGTTTTGTGACCACCAGCCATTTTACAAAACCCAAGTTGGTTTTGAATAAGTAAAGTAGAAGTAAGAAAATCTCTATATACTCTCTACCCAAATTCACTGCACTGTGTGCCAAGTTTTCAATTTATTAATTCCCAGTTTAATCCTTTCTTAAAAAAAATAAAAATAAAATTCCCTTAATCAGAGAGGAGCATCAATCTCATTTATGTTCAACTTTTTTTCTTATTGGAACTCATTTTGTTTTGGCTTTTTTTTTTTTTCAGTGACAAGTGGAAACAGATACAATGTCCTACTAATTTTGGAGAAGGAATAGAGACAAAAGGGTATCTGTTATTGAGTAGGCTTCCAAAATTTGGAGATTGGATCTTCGCTTTATTTATGTATTTAAACATTTCTACTTTATTGCAAAGTCTGTTAATAGATTTAAGTGTGAAACAATAGGTAATGCCTATTTAATTTAATACTATACTATAATAATAAATTATAGTACATAATATTAGGTTGTATATTAATTTCTAAGCTGCTATCACTTTACAAATGCCGAAGAATTTCTACATCATTTTTGAGGCTCAGCTGTGTAATAGAAAACTGACAAATGTCTGGGTAGGAAAGACAATCTAATGAAAACACAATCATAACATAATTCAAAATCAAACATTTTTCCCTTCATAGAATAGTGACTGTTAGAGGTGTCTGTTGATTGCCCGCTAAACCTATGAGTCTCTCATTATGTCTTAACTTATTTGAAGACAGGTGGCTTTTTTTTTTAAAAACTAAGTCTCACTATTAACGTGAGTCTGATGTGTGTAGCTGAAGCCTTTGGAGTTGAATATGGTAAATGGTACCAAAATATGTCATTGTACCCTAAATCCTTATTTGTTGTGTGATGATGCCTTTGGGCACCAGGCACAGATCGGGGATCCTGCCATATATATAGTGAAAGAAAGTGTTTGCCTTAAAGACGTCACTATGTGTAATATATTGCACGACTAACATTCCTTCTTTTATCTTTAGCACTCTAATATAGTAACAGTTCTTACCTAGGAGAATGTGTGGAAATTAGTACTCAGCTCAGAAAGCCTTACTTACTAGATTTTTAACTTCAGAACAGATAAGTGTAAGCGTAAAACCACTGTCTTTACTGTGGCTGACCTCCTAAATGAAAGTCCTGTCTGCAGAGAGGTAAGTCTGTAGTCCTCTCTGATGAATTTTGTTTGACTGAGTGAAGTAATAGCCAAATTTTGAAAAGGAGAAAAGCAGGTACTTACACCTGCCATTTTCTGTTTCATACTTCTCATGTTTAAATTGCCTTTTGGGTATTTACATGTGTAAATGACTATTTAGATGCCTCTTGTATTTGCACACGCAAAGTCTGCTTGTTCTTTTGATCTGAAACAAACTGAAGAAATGACTCAATGAATTACAGGAGGCTTCTGATCTGTATTTAGTGTAAGGCCTGGTCTTGATATGCTTTGAAAGCTCTGTTGGTGCGAGCCTCTATGGCTGCCTCACCTGGAAAATCTGTCAGGCTTCGGTGTTATCAGCAGCCACTGAAAATCATTGCAGCTGGAACTACACTGATACAATTTTTTGTATCACCTATTTAGGTCAATACTTCTTTCAGTTCCCCCCACCCTGTATGTCAGTCGATAGACGTGGAGAATAACGTGTAGTGGTGTTGCTGAAGCGGTTGGGAACTTTATTAGGTTCTACATGAAAACTGAGCTCCTTGTTCAGTGAGGAATATCACTTGACACAAAGCAATGAAGGTTATTCTGCCCCAAAATGGAGATTTAGGGATTCTGATGAATGCCTCCATTCTGGTTTATTTTCCACCATTAATATTTACTATAAAATCAGGAATGTCTGCATTTGATTTGTTTCAGGAATATAGTCTTGAACCAATGAAGCTTATAAATAATTTATAAAGTATCATTCCATCCCATTCTTTGTTTATATAACATAGTGTAAGAGATCGTTTCAATACACTGAGTGGATACCTGTTAATGTGTTTGATACAGCCCAAGATATAACGTTAAAATAAAATTCTTTATAATTCAGAAAGTGTGGTAATTATAAGACCCAACTCTAGCACAGATAGAAATATTGTGACAAGCAATTAGTGTGCACTCTTGATGTCTTTTTTTCAAGCTGAGCTTTTTATAATGCTTTTTCCAGCTAAGTGAGATTCATTTAATGTGATTTACTACATATAAATCCCTGGAAATGAGGGGGAGATGTTAATCCAGCGAGCTGTCTATTTTCCATGTCATTATCACGGTATCTGCAGAGAGGGGAAGTGCAGGCTCCTTTATTGGGATTTTCGAACGACAACACAGAAACTCAGTGGAGGTCCCTAAACAAATCCGTATGTAATGACTGCAGTGATACAAGATGCATCATTTGGAACTTTTAAAATTAGTAGACATAATCCAAAGCAGTTTTGTATAATCCTATGTCAAGAGGCGGGGCTAGGCAAAATGTGACGTAATCAGGGATGACAAGGCAAAATGAGGAGTGCATTTTTCCTGTTTTTCAGGTGGGGAAAGATTTTTTCTTAATACAATTGGATCATAGGATAATTCAGGTTGGAAGGGACTAATATACTGTTGCCTGCCAAAATATACATTAATATACTGTAAGTAGATTACTTGAGTGTGGGTGAATAATTATTATCTGGAATTGGCTACATAATTTGCCCTTTTTCAGATTTGCAGAGCTGAGGTTTAATTTGAATTCCTTAGATGTGCGCTTCGGCACATAAGTGAGTTCTTAAAAGTCTAAAATAAGCTTTATGTTTTATCCGACTCAAACTTTTCTTTAAGAAGGCAACACACAAATTCAATGACAAAAGGAGAGTGAAAGCCAAAAAAAAAGCATAGTTGGAGGGAAGCTTTCTAGCATTCCAGCTGGAAGCTGGTTTTCTTTCATATCCTCTTGGGAATTGCTCCTACGATCCCTTGTGTCCATAAGGGTGAACTCTATGTAGGTAGCAGCAGTAATGCCTCTTACAAAATATATGCTACAGTGGCTGTAAACTTTTAAAAATAGGAATGTATCTAAATCTAACCTGGCTGGTGTTTAAATCTGATGGTACTCCAGGATTTTGCTATAAATTTTACAATGAACTCTGGAGATGAAGTTGTATAATCTCTGCTAACAAGGTATTTTTAATGTCTATAGTTACATGGCTTGCAGCAATTAATCAGGAGAATATTACACATTCTTGATGATGTTTTCAGGTCACTGAGTTCTCAGGGAAGTAGAAAAACTCCATATAGCAACAGTTACCTACAAATTTCTGAAAATTTACTTCCCTATTTGAATGTATTTAGAAGCCCTGGTGTAAATGCCTACTACCACCTACTACTGCATTTACTGCACGGGCATGTATTGGAGATGAATAAACTGTCAATATGATAACATTAATGATTATGGAAATATGAGGTTGCTAAACATCACTACTAAGTACCGCTAATCTATGATCCACAGGGCAGCACTCCAGCTCTTTTTCTTTTGTCCAAGGCCCTTGCACTTGCTGACATCGGGTCTCCTCAAAACCTCCATGGAACAAGCAGGAATCCTAACTCCAGGCTGCTACTGGCTTCCCCCATCAGAGGCCAGCCACTTTCAGCATGTGCTGCACATCTGTGTAGTTTTCCTCAATTCCTTTTTTTATGAGACCAATTGTCTGACCTTTACCAGACCAATGGTCAGGGCCCGTTCAGCTCTCCTCACTGTCCTCTTCTTGGCCAGCCCCTAGTCATGACCTGTTTGAACGGAGTGTTAGCAGTACCTGTTAACGTTAACTTTTGCATGCTTTGGTGACTGTCAAGGATGTTGAACTAGTATCATTGGAGCTTCTGTGAAGGCACACAGCTAGACAGGCTTCTCTGCACATGGCCAGTCTTTCACAGTCTTTCTCAGGGCCCCATCAGGCTAGACCTGGCTCCACATTAAATGATGGATGTGAGAATTTTCAGTGGCCAACTTCAAGAGGACCTAGGTAACTGCTAAGCATTGGAATTGCTGGGGAATTTGAGGTCTAATTTTGCTGGCTTTAGAGCTTTACTATTAAAAGCTTTTGCCATGAGAAGGAATAAAATTTTGACACTTGATGACACAAGCCTTGTTCTCTGAAGCAATAGTGCCTCAAGTCCCCAAATACTACTTTTTCCTCTTGCATATAGATATGCACACCAAATTCCAAGAAGACTTCACCTTCTGTCAGCCACACACGCAGCCACAGGCTGCCAGTTCTCTCCTAACATCACTTCTTCAGGCCGTAACTAGGAAGATGCTGAGAGAGACCACAGTCTCTTATATGGAAGAGATGTCCTACTCCATGAAAATGTCCGTGAGCTATGCACTGTGGACCAATTTGTCATTACTTGACGATACCATATTCTAGACACAGGCTCAGAGACTTGCTGGGGCAGGCTGGTAGCCCAGATCTGAGTCCTGTTCCTGGTCCAAGTTTTGCACCCTGCTCTCACCTTCTTTTTACTAAGAATGGTTAGTGAATAATACTGAGATTTGAGAAAGCCTTTTTTTTTTTTGCATAAACAGGAGGGTAGATCATCGATGTAAATGGTACAGACAAGCTGGAGCAAAATGATTCCTAAGTAGCATTAGCCGGGGTTGCAGCAAAATCATAGACGTTCCATGTCTGAGTGTACCCTGTGTGTGTACTTACCTCAGGCCTCGAAGCCTGCAGTGACAACAGTGAGATATTCCGGCTTGCTATGGGTAGTGGTCTGACACAGTAATGTGGAAAAGTCTTAACAACACTGGGATTTCCTTAGTGTTGACTTGCGATGTCTCTGGGGTCAGTGTGAAAATATATTGATCTAGAAGCCCATTTCATGGGCTGAACACCTCTCGGAGAAGGTCGCCTCAATGCTAAGATATGAGAAACAAGGGTTGTATCTACTAATGACAGTGAGTCCAAGTGTCTCACATTCAATAAAAATTAATTGAAATGTATTAAATTCTTCTCTTTCCCAATCTCGTTAACATTTTACTTTTGGAGTGCAACATTCTCTTTGCACAGTCACTGGTGTGATGCACTGCGTTATTTTGCCAAACACCTTTGGACTTTATAGTCAATATGCTCTCAGCATGTAGCCTACATAATTTCTGAAGTTGGCCTAAAATCACACCAGCTAACTCCAGGCTATGATTTGCTTTAGGTTGCTGCGTTTGGCTTCCAGAGCCCAGCGCAAGTTCCTTTCGAGTCAGTAGGATTCTTTCTGTTGCCTTTTGCAGGACTTGGATCAGATCCACAGTAATTCCTCCTCTCACTTCCCCCCCGAAATATTCTTTCAGAAAGTTATAATAGAATCTGAAGAATAACAATATTGGGCCAGATTTTCGGTTCTAATAAAACAGAATAGGTTTGGTTTTTTTTCAAGTCAGTAAAACTATACTCATTTACATGAGCTTAAATATCTTTACATACAGCCTAATATGTCTTCAATAAGCCATAAAGTTCTCTAAACTTATTTATGTGAAACCCAGAACCATTTAGACTATATTTCACTTTGATGCCAAAGTTCTATGCAATGACAGCTTAACTTTTGTTGACTATTTTTCATGCTATCTCTTGATACAGCCTTAATGCCTACTAAAACCATCTATAATTCCTCCTCCGTGATGCTATTGTCTGGTCATCTGGTTTCTCATCTGTTTGCTTCACCATAGATTCAACTGTTCTAACTTAAACACAGATTCTAGAAGGAACAGCTTTAGTGACAGCCCTGCTTCAGACACAACAGAAATAATGAAGGTTTATGGCAATCGTAAACATATGTTGGATTTTATTTTACAGAAAAGGTTTTCTCAGTTTCAGTTGGCTGGCTAGCGGTGTGAAAATACACGTATGTCATGAATTTATTTACATTGATAACTGACTAATGAACTTTATTGTAGAATCCATCTTTTTCTTTCTCAGAGATCTCATGCAATGGAAAAGCTGAATTAGGTGGATCATAAAATCTCAAAAGTTTCACCTTCAGCTGAAGTATGTTGGGGAGGAAACTGCTTTTTCAGTTAGAAAGTAGAGCAAGTTATTTTGTTTTTTTTTTTCCCCCTTGGTGAGAAATCCTTTCTACGTCTGTGAACCTGGAGCAATTCTGAAGTTAGCAGAATTATTCTGGATGTGTGCTGGTGTTACTAGCATCAAAATAAGGCCGTAGGAGTAAAATGGTGCTTTTGTGGCACAGCACAGCATGAACAATGGCTATATTTTGGATGTAGGAAAACCCAGTCTCTATAGAAAGCAAGCATTCAATGACTTTTATAACAGCATAATAGTACAAAGAGAAAGAAAATAGAGGGGAAAGACAGAAGTTGTACGTTTAACCTGAGCATCAGGAAATAACATACCAGCAGTAGGTTTTGTTTGTCTGCACAGTAGTCCCTAAGGGAAATTGAACCAAATATACTTTTTGCTAACTTTCCGTTCCTAACTCTTAATCAAAAGTCCAGATACTAGCTGGTCTTGGAACGTGAACCCCCCGTGACAGTATGTGGAAGCTGAAATTCAGCAACAGTTAACTCCTTCCCACAGCAGCATCACATGCTGTAGTGGACCGCAGTTGGGCTTAAAATGCTTTTGTGTGAAAAGTTTTGGGGGCATTTCTCAAGTGCTTTTTAGACATTCAAAGAGGAGAAAGTTGCTAAATAAAATTCTGTAGCCTCCTTTGTCTTGAGGCTGTGTCACCATTTGAACTGCAGTTTTCAAACTCGATGTAAAAACCATTTGCTTCTTTCATGATATATTGTCCAGATGAAAGACTTGATTCAAATCTCATACCGCTGAAGGCTGATCATACCATTGTCAGTTCAAAATGAAGTCTCGAAACTAAAATACAAAGCTGGAGAGGAAAGAGAAAAAGTGTGATTGGCGAAGAAGTGCGTCTGATTCTGCTTTCATATCCATGTAAATCTAGAGAAAAACCTCACTTGTGCATAGCTATTGCAGAGGCAAACTCTCCTACAGCCCAGAGCAACAGCACAGACAGTCTCAGTAGCTGAGAGATGTTAATTAAACTAAGAGTACTTGAGTGTGCTCTCGTTAGGAAGGATCAGAAGTAACTTTATTTTTCAGTATCTGTAAAGCTGAATTGATTTCCCACTGTGTTTCACATAAAAACCACAATGCAGAAGCAAGAACAATTATTTGCTGTGCATTAAAATGTTTTAAATGAAAACTTTCAAACAAGATTTCATCTGCAGCTGCCTATTCAAATGAAGAGTTTGATTCCTTATAAGCTTACCCTGATGTTCAAACTTTAGACAGCTGTACAGCTTTCCATGCTTTCTTCATTCCAGGTGAATCTGGCTCCTCATGTAACAGAAGACAAACAACATATTTTTAGGCTGAGGTGGGGTGTTTGTTGGTTGGGTTTTTTTTTGAGTTACATTTTTGCCTTTTATTATCTGTGATTTTGTTTGATGGAGAATTTTTCTTGTTTTGTTGTCTATGCTATGTGTACTAATCGGAATTGTGCTGTGTTACAAAAGGCTTATGTGCCACCTCAGTCTCAACTGCAAATACTGTCAGCCCTCGAGGGAGTTTTGGACATGCAGAAGAGCCCATATACACATCACAGCCATAAATCCAAATGTCATTACCCAGACTTCGTTAAACATCTTCTAGCGTGCCTTTTACAGGGCCAATTTTTAATTTCTGGCGCTACGGCTAAATGATGTTTAGCATTTGATGAGATGTACTAATCAAAGCATTTTTCAATGCGTGATTTATGATGTGGCTTCTATAGAATATGCTGCTTTATGATACCTCCCTGGTATTGATTTGTCTGTTCTGCATGGAGAACCGGAGGAGAGAAATTAGTGAAATTGCCAGCTGAACTCGCAGGTGCAGACATGGGAGAAGTTACATTGGTACTTGGTGAAAAATTTTATTTGAGTTTAGGCGAAAACCGAGTGTGGATCTGGAGGATATACGTTAGAGATAGGTACCTGATTTGGCAGTTAGCTGCCCCTCTCCACCTGAAATTCCTTTGTAGGTTAAGCCCCGGTGTTTCTGGAATAAAGACAGCAAGCGTAAGCAGTACTGAGCTTTCCCACTAGTAAGAGCCTGGGGACTTTTCTTGTATTTTCTTTCACAACTCAGCATGAATTTTGGTATCTCCAAACAGTTCCAGATACATTATTTCTGATAACCCTCACTAGACCGATTTCATTACAACATTAGACTATTTTAGTTAGAATGTGTGTCAGCAATTCTAAATTGTTAAACTAAATGGTACTTCATTTTCTTAAATAACTTTTTTGATGTTTTAGGAGGTAGAGGAGATTGTTTTGGTTGTTTGCCCTTCACTAGTCCTTTTTTTATAGATCCCTATCCTATAAAGAAAAGCCAGTTTCAAGACATATAAAATGGTGTCTTTACTAACATATTTTCAAAAAGTTAATCTGAAAAACATTCATGTTGCCGAATGTGTTTATACTAAACACATGAAGAACAGGATCACTCGGTGCTACAGGACTAGAAAAACATGTAGCATTGTTTACATAAAATATGCAAATCTTTAGTTTTAAATACTATCTCATTTTCTTATAGTTTTTTAAATTTACTTATTAAATTCAAAGAAAAAACATTCTACTATTTCTTTTCCTTTCCTTTTATTATAAAGCAAACTACCAACATACATCTGTGACTTTTAATTAAAAGTAAGCATAGCTTTTTCCAGTAGAAAAAAAGGTGATTTCCCAGTGAATGGTTCTCTCTCAAGAGTTTTTGGTTTGTTTGTTTTTTTTCCTGCATATGTAATTTCAGATGCTGCACAACAAACATGTGATGGTTCGTGTTGGAGGAGGATGGGAGACTTTTGCAGGTTACTTACTGAAGCATGACCCGTGCCGAATGTTGCAGATCTCCCGAGTGGATGGGAAAACTTCTCCAATCCAGAGCAAGTCTCCAACCCTCAGGGACATGAATCCAGACAATTATCTGGTTGTTTCTGCCCATTATAAAACCAAGAAGGAGATTAAGTGAAATAAGCTTCTCATGTGATTGGGTCCATGGGGTCCAAATTTTTTTCTCAAGTGTAGTAAATTTAGTTTATGCTTTACAAGGACTTTGGAAAATTTAAGACAGACTGGAAATGGCAACCCATTTTGAAGATCTTTGAATTGTAGAACTATTTATTTCTAGTACTGTATCTTTTATAGCAAATTACCCTTGATAGGCTAATTACTACAATCAGATAAGAAATAGACATATATTTTTAGCCAAATTATTACTCTTTAATATGTGAATGTATACTTAGAGTTACATAAAGGAGTGGATCCTGTTAATGGAAGAAAATAAACAATACAATATATTTGTATGAAAATCTTATTACATTGAATCCTTGACTGTTAGGCTAGTTGAAAAATATATATGCAGGTGGAAAATGAGTATTTGTGGAAATTATTTGGTAATGCCTCTTGAAATGAAATAAAAATTGACTATTTTTATGGGTTGCAAGATTTTCTTAACCAGTAGAATATAAAGACTTATTGCATGCCAAACGACTTCCCAAAGCGATTACTTTAAAAAAAAACCAAAAGCCCAAGAACCCCCCCCCCGCTCCTTCTACTCTTTAAAGCTAAAGACAATGCTCAGTGCTAGATCTGTACGTAGATCCTTCCTGTTTTTTACGAAGTTGCCCAATATAGAAGCCCGGGGAAGTTGAGAGGTTGCCCCTTCCTCTGTCAGACAATAGAGATGGCCGGTTGTACTCGCGGGGTGATGTACTGCAACCCACGAAGGGAAGCCGTAAAGGACGCACAGGCCTTTGACCCAAGGAGGAGCTTCAGAAGATGCTAGTCCCTCCTGAGTCACAAAACACTACGCTCTTCTTGAATCTGAGCTTTTCCTTCCCCTTATTTTTAATTTTGTTGGTCATGCCAAATGTGAAATATTCATTACTCTGTCAGTAGAGTGATTCACATTCTTGTAAATCGTTCACACACCTCTAAAATAGCTACAGGCATATGGGGGCTTAGTTCATTATTTTGGCTACTTTTCTATGTTTATATTTGGTAATTTATGTGCCTTGTAATGTCCTAGAAAAATCATTTTATAAGATTATTTCACTGACTGTATAAATTTGAGCAGAACTCAGTTGTTTCATTACAAATGAAATAAACTTTTTTAAAATACTCCTACATTTTGAAAGTCGTATTTATTATTTGTAATCTGTGTTCCCGCGCTTTGCTGCTACTGACTGGACGCCTGCAATACACAATACTGCTTGCTAACCTAATAATGAGCTGCGCAGTGGACGGGGCAAGCATTCACTTACTGCAGATAGCACAGAAATACCCAGATGTTATTGCAAATCAATTTTCCTTTGCAGGGAAAGAAAAAAATCGAAAGCATTCTTGAAATAATTTTTTTAAGTACCAACTGGTTATTTTTCTGTATTTTTTTGATGTTTAATTTTAAAACGTAGCCTTATGATCTGCTCCTGTGGTCTTTAAAATTAACAGCAAAATATCTACTGGCTAGACAGGATCGAGACCTTCTTCTTTCATGTTCCATGCCTTATTACAATCAGCACATTGTACCTCACTTCTGTGGAACCATTCTACCTCACCGTCTAAACATATCTGCTAAATACAAACAGTTCACAATTGCTTGGTGCACCAGACTAAGTGGCAGTACATCATTCCAAGCATGGTTTTAGAAAGAAAAATTGCAGCCTTTTATTCTTATTTTGAGACATTTTCTAGGGAGATTAAACATATACTCAAGCAGTAAATCCTTTGAAAAGCCATAGGAAGACCCAATTCTCATAGAAGCAATGTACGTAGCCCTTATGGGAGCAGAGAACAGACCATAAGCAACATTATTTGAAAAAAACGCAGCACAGCTGAAAAAAATCATGATCTTAATATATACACCAAGAGATCTGTTTTTAAATGAACAGAGAAAAAAAATCACTTCTGAAAGTGTCAGGTGTTTATTTTGAAATAATGGTTCCTTTTTTAAACATAGTTGTATTTCCATCATCCAAGATTAAGTTTGCATTACTATTATGTTTTTTCTTTAAAACATTTGAAGGTGTTTACATGTTAATAAATCAAGAGCAGATAATTATAAAAAAAGCATTCTTAGGTTTATTTTAGTATTAAACTTCAACAAATAATCCTGGTAAAGCCAAACCAAGATATTAAATTAAACATGAACTGCTTTATGTGCTTGGACTGTAGCTATCAAAACAGTCTTTTTTGATTCAGGGTACTCAAGCATCTTTTAAAAAAAAAAAAAAATCACATTAAAACACTTCCTGACTTAAAACTTGAACTTAGTCAGTTCCTGGGAACCTATAAAGGACTTTTTAAAGTATTGCCACTACCACCTAATCTGTGTAAAAAGCTTGCAGGTGGGACTTACTGCATTTGATGCACCTGCTGTGGGTGTGGATAGCAGAGGAGGAAATTAAAGCAGGAGCATCAATAAAGCAAACCAAAAAATGCAGTAAGCGAGTTAGCTCTGGAGGAAGGGGTTGGGAGAGTCTTATTTAGAAGGTAAGTGTTGCTGATCTGATAAATGATATTTTCTTAGCGTACTAGATCCTATAGCAGTGTAGGAGTTGGGGAGTTTATTAGGAGCCTAAGTCTCAATTTACAAAGCTAAAGCTGAGCAGCAAAATCTTCCTCAAAGAGGTATGGCCCTTGTTGTAGTGATGGGGGCAGAACAGGCTTCATGTAGAAAGTATTTGGGGAGAAAAAAACCCCATTGTTTGACCTGCTAGCTACAGTGAAGTTTATATACTTGAAGTTTCTGTAGCAAAATCCATGGTATTAATTTATCTCGTGTAGATTTCTAGAAGGCTGAACTGAATTGTAGAGTACCACAGGGAAGACCTGCAGCTGCTCTCTTGTTCCCCCAAGTGAGGGAGGGTCTGCTGAGACTGTGAAATAGTTTCTTGTTAAAAGGGCAGGTGATGAGATGCTGAAATGTTGAACTAGTGGTGGAAGATGATTGTAAGGAAGAGTGCCATGTAGTGATTTTTAGCTTACTCTATTGCTGTACAACTCAGCTGAATGTGAGTGTTGAGGAGGCTGAAAGTCCTAAAAAGTTGAACTGGTAGGAGCTGCAACGAAGCCTCTTCTCGAAGTCCTCGTTGGGCCATAGAGCAAACCCCATGGGAGCTCCTGCTGGCTGTGAGTAAGTAACTGTGCTAAAACTCAAGGTGGCTAAATTATGTAAGAGTACTTATAAAAACTATTATTATTGGTGTCATGGTTTAACCCCAGCTGGCAACTAAGCACCACACAGCTGCTCGCTCACTGCCCCGCAGTGGGATGGGGGAGAGAATTGGAAGAGTAAAAGTGAGAAAACTCGTGGGTTGAGATAAAGACAGTTTAATAGGGAAAGCAAAAGCCACACAGGCAAACGAAGCAAGACAAGGAATTCATTCACTCCTTCCCATGGGCAGGCAGGTGTTCAGCCATCTCCAGGAAAGCAGGGCTCCATCACACGTAACCGTTACTTGGGAAGACAAAACGCCATCACTGCAAACGTCCCTCCCTTCTTTCTTCTTCCTCAGATTTGTATGCTGAGCATGATGTCATATGGTGTGGAACATCCCTTTGGTCAGTTGGGATCAGCTGTCCCAGCTGTGTCCCCTCCCAACTTCTTGTGCACCCCCAGCCTGCTCGCTGGTGGGGTGGGGTGAGGAGCAGAAAAGGCCTTGACTCTGTGTCAGCACTGCTCAGCAATAACCAAAACATCCCTTTATTATCAGCACTGTTTTGAGCACAAACCCAAAACACAGCCCCATACCAGCTGCTGTGAAGAAAATTAACTCTATCCCAGCCAAAACCAGCACAATTGTATAATGTCAAATAAGCATCACCATACCAGAAGCAATTCAGAATTAGTTTGGAAATGTAACTGTAACATGTTATTGCTCATTACAGGAGGTACCTTCTGTCACCTTGCTGTTCATATATTACCTGGAGTTTTTTTCTAAGCAGGATTATTTACATAACTGACTGAGGATGTGTTTTTTTTCTCATCTTTATTATAGTGATAATTGCTCCTTCCTTTGGATTAACACCTTTTTTCCAACATCAATTTAGAGAGGATATGTAAAATCTATGGAAACTAGTTCAAGGGCTGTTGGTGGGGAAGAGTGAAATAAGGAGGTGTCAATGTATGTGTGTGGGAAGGTACAGCAAGTTTCTTGTAACTTCAGACCCAACACCGAATTCATTATATGTGATTTTAGATCAGGGAGATGAGCTGTTTGCCACACCACAGTGTTACAGAAGCATCTGCTAGAGACGTTTCCAAGGGTTTGGTTCTTTTTGGGCTTATGTTTTGTACTGCCTCGTTGGCTGCTGATACGCAGTACCTGACAGGGAAGGAGGTAGAGTGCTTTTTCTTTGCTCTGTGTCTCCTACCTTCTTAGCCTGTGGTATGTTAGGGATCTAAAGTAAGGTGAAACAGACACGTGGGATCACGAGAACGTTTATGGAGCTGGAGAGGTTTTTCCATCCCAGTCCAGCTGCTGGCACCGCTTGTGCCTGATGAGCTGTGTCCCAGCGATTTAGTCTGTCACTGTGCCAAATCCGCATGCTGAAGTCATCTGTTTTCCTAAGGGCCCACAGTGGTGCTACCCACCCTTATGGAGACACAGTTTCTGCGTCCTCCCAAACCTCAGGGAGTTCTGCCCCAAACACTGGCATAATCTGTGTATTTTAACAATATGCGGTAGCAGATGGCTTCATTTTCTGTTACTGCAACAAAGATTATGCTATTGCAGTCGCTGAGAATCAGCCCTTTCAGCTTACGAGCATTCATCTTTGACTGCCAGGAGTTTTTTGAGGGATCTGCAAGAAAATGCTTTCAGAAGGTGGAGAAAAAAGGTATAGTCACACTGCTGTAAAGCAAACAAAATGTCAACACTCTAGATAATCTACATGAACAGATGTATTTTAACAGCCTCTAAGGTGAAGTAAACATCTAGGATTGAGGAAAATAATGACAAAATTCCTATTATGTTTCATAGTTACTTAGTGCAGCACTAATTGGTAAGAAAGAGAGGGGAGGCGTCTATTTCTACAAGGTTAGAGCAGCTCTAATCTGCGTAGCTCCCAGCCTTACCACTTAATGATACGCTTCAGGTAGCTATCAGCCGTACACTACTGAACTGCAGTATTTTCTGCTTTCATTCTCAACTGAAATTAATGTTGTCAGAAAAACTTAAACCAACAAGAGGTGTTTTTATTTACCCAAATAATTTCCCAGATTCAGTTCAGACTGGCTGTCTGAACAGTTAGATGGCTATGGTATACAAACATCTTTGATAAAGCTGTTTTTAATCAGTGATTTGTAATATAGAACTACGCACCTCCAAATCCTCTGACGTGTTTCTTAGCTGTAAGAATAAATGTGACATTCGAAATGAGGACTCTTAAGAAGCACAGACATACCTGGTTTTTACTTAAAGGATGGAGAGAGAGAAGAGCAGTATTTTCTTCTATGGTAATTCTGAATTTCGAGAATCACCTCTTAAATACAAGGTCCACTTGATCTGAGATGGTTCAGACCTTTACTCCCACCTTCCAGAAAAGCTGCCAGGCGGAGAGCCACAAGCAAGCTCACTGTCTTTGCAGGACCAAGAGCTGGATGACGGGCAGTGTGGGTGTTCAGACAGGGTGGTAGTCTTTTACTCAAACGCAGAGTGCCTTGACTGGTGGCAGCACCCGGAGCAGAGCGGAACAGGCTTGCCTTGGGCTGCCTAGCGAGGATGGGCAGCACAGCAGTATGACTGCTTCGCACTGGGAATTCCTCCAGGTTTAACAGCATCGAAACATCAATGGGTGACCCAGGAACTGTGATTAGTTTCACTAGGTTATTTCAATGGTTTTAAATGAAAGTCTTCATATTAATGCAGGGACGGACTCCTGTTTGGTGAGCGTGCTAGCTCTTTCATACAGCAGGGGCTTGAATGAAAACAGACTGATGGTTATTCCCTCCCCTTACGCTTTTGGGGGAGCGGCATGACAGAGAGTGAAAAGAAGAATGTATTAAGTCTGAAATACCCCAAGTGACCAACCAAGCATTAAGTGCTGCTTAAGTGTCTTTGTAGGACACCCCCTGGGACAGACGTTGGATTGAAATTCACATTTCAAATTAATGTTTAGTATGTTTTATTATATTTCAGTGCGTTTTCATTAGACTTAAAATTCGCTATAACCAATTAATACACTGAAGAGAGCAACTGCCAGCAATCAAAGGAAACTGAAGGTATTCATCTGCCAAGAACAGAGCCTTTTAGCTCAAACACCATTATATTAACATTGAAAAGTCTCCCTTCTCAACTTAATTCTGAAGGCTAAGCCAGGAAACTCATTGTCTCAGGATGGGGCTCCTAAGACAGCGTGAGACACTACAGGAGGAGGAAAAAGAAGAAATACTTAGTTTAAAAAAAAAAAAAGCCTCTATAGCCTACACTAAGTCGGAAATGGGGACAGTAAGGTACTGAGGCCAAGCATAATGCTCTCTGGGGAAAACAGGAGCTAGATTCTCAGCGTTGATCAGGCTGCAACAAACATCCCTCATCTATCAAAGCAGTGGCTCGAGGCTGCTAGTTTGAAAGCCTAGTTGTAACACCGCAGTTTAGGTAGCTCTAAATAATCAAAGGCAGCTTCACGTTGGGGAAAGGGATTACAGACATTGCTGAACACAGAAGAAAAGTGACAGAGCTTTGGGCATGCGGCAAATGCTACTGTGCTGTAACAGACCCACCTAGATAGTACAGAAACTTTAGGAAACAAACCATCCATGAGATGACAGAGCAAGTCTTTTGCTTCTTGTTTTTCAAAATCCTGAGAAGTGCAGCGTTGCCCTCTTGTGGTAATAAAGGAGAACAACTAAAACCAGAGTTTTTAATTTAATGTTTAACTTCCAGTATTCATTATAAATACTTACAGACTTGAAAGAAATCCACATCAGAAAATGAGGAGAACAATTATTAAACTCATAATAAAACAGCTTTCTTGCTATAAGTATACAGGGTTTATAAAGGTTTCTATTTTTCTTTTAAACTAGTGTCACACAATGCTTCCATTTGTAAGGACCCACCATGAGTCTGCTTTCTCTTTTTGAAAAAGGCACTAAATCCCACAGCAGTTCAAAAGTTATTAGGAAACTGAAGAGAAATGCTGTCACCCACATTTTCAAATATATATATATTTATGAATGACTTTCTACACAAGGACTTAGAGAAAAGTTTAATTGTAGAGCTTGAAATAAGCATCAGAAACAACACAGGGGCACCTGAGCTGTGCCTAAGCCAGTCATACATAGACATACATACATCAACTGACCAGACAGCATACACGTACTGACTGACTACGGGTAAGGAGGCCACTTGCATGTGAGAAAACCCATCTCACTCCCTTGACAGGGAAGCAATAGAACATGCACATAAAACAAACACACAAACAAATTTGGCCAAAACTTAGTGTTCATAGTTAGTTCTTAAGTTTCTTAGTGTATGTTTCCACATCTGTCCTCCCACAATGGCAAAATACTGCTGAGTCTTCATATGCAAACAGCAAAAGCCACATGATGAGTAAGTGCCACTCAGCTGCAGAAACTGGCAAGTTATTGGCAGTAAACATCAATCTTCTCTTCAGAAGTCATACCTCTTTATCCAACCTGCCACTAAAGACAAAAACAACAAAATGCACCACAGGTTTGTATGAAGATAAGGGAAAGAAAAAAAACCCCCACAAGGTTGTTTAAAGACAATAAACTCCCTGTAACAACACCTTTTATATCCAGCAAGTGAGGAACATGCAGCCCACCAGCAGCAGCTTAAAGAAACTCCTGCCCCGAGTCACATACAGCAATG
>NW_008824186.1:5699257-5703243 GCF_000699105.1 Pygoscelis adeliae | reverse complement strand
CCTGCGTTTCAATAACCAGATGCATCTACTGCCTTGGAGAGATTCTAATTCTTAATTACATCTCTGTCTGGCCTTCTGGGACAAAGTTTATGTTAGAAAAGTAGTAGTAGCAGCAGTAAAGTTCATCAGTATCTATGCCAACACTGTATGGGTTTTTTTGTAAAGAGAGACAGACATGAAACCCAAAGCCATTACCCTACTTAGTTCAAACATTTTCTATAAACTCTGAGGGAAGAGAGACCATCTCAACCGGTACTGAAAAGGGACACTGAGTACAGGTCAGCTCAGTGAGGAGGTCCCCAGTGCTGAGAGTACTGTAAGACTGGTGCATCGTAGGTGCGGAAACTGGGGAAGAAGCAGGGGGCATGTGGAAGGGAAAAGCTCTCTGCCACCCTTGCTGTCTGTGTCCCAGGAATGCAGTCTCATTGAGAACACCGTGTGATAATGACACATGCTTCCATTTCCCTTCCTCTTGGTTTTGCTTCAAGTTATTGAAGCAATCTTGTAGATGACAACAAAACAGGATTTTCTCAGTAAACATACAAACAGCTGCATCGTGTTGTTTCTTTTTTGAACTTACCCTCAGTCCTCCTTCTCCTCCAGAACCTGAAGCTGCAATTCTTTTTTCTATTTCTTCCTGTTTCTTTTTCTTTTGCTCTACAGAGTAAGCGTTCTTAATACCTCGAGAGGAAGCCTGGGAGAAAACACATTTGGGTAAGACCACTTAACTATTTTTTTGGGTAGAAGTCAAACTGCAAGTCTTGACAACAGCGTTTTGTGAACTCCGGTTTGCATGAAAAGACTAAAACATTAAGTAATGCTACTACTACATAAACGCAGACCTTTCAGGATACTTCTTCATACCGTGAGTTCTTGGTCCCATAGGGATGTGAGGGTGCTTTTGTTTCATATTGTTATTCAATCCAGGTGAACATATTTAATGCAATTACATGTACCTGCTTTGCATCCTAAGATGCAGAACCAGAACTTCCATTCCCAGAAGTCCCATAAATTCTTAGTCTGTGGTTTTTCCAGTGTCAGGGCCTATTCTTGCCCTCACAAACAGAATTAACCGGGAAGAGACAATTTGGGCAGACAGAATTTCCAAGAACTTTAGCCGTTTCATCATCTGTTCACTTCTTCCATTTCTTTTTATCAAAAGGCTACCTAGAGATAGAATACAGATGATGGAAATCATAATGACAGAGTCTATTCTAACACTCAATAAGCAGATGGAGAAAGTCACAAGCTCTGTATAGCAGCTACAGAAATCGATGGGAACTTTACGTGCAGGGGAGGAAAAAAAGGTCATGTTAGTAGTGCTAGCCTAGGCTGTTAGAAATCCAAGTTCTAAACTGTGATCTGTGAGAAATAACCTGTGTGACAGTCTACCTTTCAAACTTCATAGATGTGTGGAAAGCAGCAGTACACAAATGAGAAACCTGTTGTCAACTGCCTGCTAATGAGCCCCTAGACTAGATGGTAGGAGTATCAGAACGACTGACAAACAGTTAACACTGTAAACCTAGAAAGAAAATGTTTTAAAAACTGATTCTTAGCCAAGTTTAGAGTTATGATACTACAGCACAAGCTACGCAAAAGATGTTAAAAATCTACCAAGGGAAAACAGCAATGCTCTCACCTGAAATTCAAGGCCCTGATGACAAGCACATTTCTCAATAGGCTACTAAGGCAAATCTTACCAAGAAATACCAACTTACTTAGACCCTGTGATTTCTAGCTTTTAGGCAACTGGCCTTCCAAGTGAGTTAGGTACCCAGACTCTCTCTACAGCACCCCAAAAGGAAGAACACCTCACACGGCTTCAGGCTGAATAATGAGCAGTTAAGAAGCATGTACAGGAAAACACCAAGCAGAGAAGGACATCTGATCTATTCCCTTGTCCCTCACGAGGGGGAAACTGAATTAGGCTACTCACAAGACATCTCCATCGCTCAACATTCAGAGGCTAAAATGCTCTCAAAGATAGTAAAAAAATTCTGGTAGATGTTTTAGCTCTTTCTCTTTTAAGAAAACAAAAAGTAACAGAGAGCGATAGTTATGTTTTTCTTTAGCAGCTTAACGGCTACCACAGAACTTCAGAGCCATCCATAACAAGTTGCTTCACTTCTCCTTCCTCCCAGGAAAGCTTTTTAGCAACTTAAGAGCTAGATGGGGACGTTCCCCTTTCAGACACTTCTCAAAAGTATATTTCCTACAGTTTTGCTTAAAAGCCCTTTGAGATTTAAGATTACATGTGGATTGCTTTTAGTACGTAGTCTGACACAAAATCAAGAGTTTTTAAAGAAGGACTCTGAAGCGTCACTCAACTGTTGCTCCAATTATTCACCAAACTCCCTTAAAACCAGATCAACACGGTCCTCATCAATAATGGTCGATTTGTAATTCAATATATAATGTCACTAACACTCATAGAAAACCCACATTCCTCTCTCTTCATAGGTCAGCTGTGATCTCCAAGATACACGTTTTACTTACTGTAGATGTTGTATGGTGTTTGTTGTAAGCCTTTTTTGAGAAGTACAGAAAGGAAGAAACAGGCTGGCTAGTTCTGCATTCTGCTAGAACATTTGCATCCTACCTCTTCTAACTTTAAGGATATTTAAGTAGTTAAAGCTTGGCAACCTTAAAAAGATAGAAGAGTAAGTTAATACTACTTCTTTGCTGGAATTTAGCTGAGAAATGTGCTCAACTGTTGCCATGTTGATAAACTGAACTTGCAAGTGCCCATAACCTGCATTTGCAAGAGAAGTCCAAGTGCAGTACCACCTGAAATTGCCACCACAATAATTGTTTGACAACTCTGGCTCGAAATATTTCTCAATCTCTTGTTTACAAGTCTTATAATGGGGGAAAAAAATAATGACAAACTTGCTCTTCAATTCTTAGGTTGTTTTTTAACTACTGCAAAACTTCTCTCATGCAAACAAGCTCAGTTATCTTGCAATGGTCTTTGAGTACCTATCTAGCTATGAAATTCTACTATAAATATATATAAAAAATGGCATAAAGGTAAAACATTAATACTATGAAAACGTTTAATCACAATTCCCAAAATCCAGGCATGACATCCAGTGTTCCCCCGGAAACCCTAGCTGTTTTCCCCATAAACCAGTTACCAAAATGTATTTTGAATAAACGGCATTTTATCAGACGTTACCTCCATCTGCCTCTTTTCAGCAGCTTCTGCTAGCTGTCTTCTTTTTATTTCCTAAATAAAACGTGAAAGACAGTGAAATTCTATTCTAATACAGTCTGTACATTCTTTTTAAAGTCTTAATTTTTAAATATGACTCAACTCTGTAATGCAAACTGCCACCAAATGCCAACCTTAAGTCAATTAGCATCATCCTTCCCTCCACTGCCAGTCTGCAAGAACAAAGTGTTTTTAGTGACTAATATGCTGGAAGAGCAGCTGCTGACAGATCTACAGTCAACCCCCACCAGAAATCTGTGTTCAGCTGTCTGCATTACGCCTTCACTCCAAAAAATTCAGACTGGAATGAGAAGGCATGCAGTATGTGAAATGCCCTTTTGGAGCGTGAAAAGGGGAAAGCTCACTCTTCCAGGCCGAATGTGCTCCTTTTCTTCTCCCCCTCAAAACCCTCAGGTGAGGGGTACAAAGACATGGAGATGGGTTCCCGCCCCCGTAAGGGAAATGTCATCCTATGGAGATTAGTTAGAAGTGAGCATCACTGTGCACTAGAGAGAAAAGCAGAGTTTTTCCCCTTTCTGGCTAAAATGAGAGTCATCTTGGCCTCGATTATGGCGCGAAGCCCCCAGCCTCCATACAAGTGCCCACCAGTGAGACGTGGGACGGAACAGAGGGAGGCTGCGGGGTGCCAGGCCCCAGGCCGCGGGGCGCCGGGTGGGGGCTGCCCCAGGCGACCTCGCCCCGGCAGCTCCCCGCTCCCGAGGCCGGGCGCCGAAGGACGAGTCTCTCCGGCATAGCCGCCGCCCCGGCA
>NW_008824186.1:5696964-5698194 GCF_000699105.1 Pygoscelis adeliae | reverse complement strand
TACGGGGCTGCCTCATCCCGCCGCTCCGGCCTTCTGGGCTTGCGCGTGGAGCCAGGGAAAACATTATTCACATTTCTTTGCTAATCATTTATGTTCATCCTGAGATGTACGTGATTTTTTTTTCCCTATTTTAATATTTTTAAATGGTCGTGTCATTTAGAAAGCTCCTGGTTTCAGATGGATTAATGCTTTATTTCACGTTCAGTCTTTTGTCCTCTTTGAAATGGTTTGCTGTGGCTTAACTGCCAGGAACTGCCATGCAAGAATTTCTGTCCTTGCTGGCCTTCATCGGTTCCCTCTGTTTACTGATACTGAGTTTTCCAAAAGTCTTTTCCTCTTTTCTGGCTCTTCCGCTATTTCTCTTTCTTAAAACTTTGCCACCTTCTCTTCTAGTTATTTATAGTAGACTCCAGCATTACCCTGTTCAACAAGGTTTCCTGGATTTGAGCGTTGGTGCGTACATCCATACCCAAGGATTACGTGAAGCGTATAATATGCATTCTTCATAAACAATGCAACATCTACCCAGCTTCTTTCCTGCCTTTGTGATTTTGAACAAGGTATATCTTTCTGCACCAATGTTCTTGTCCTGTGATTTATTCCACGAGTCCATGATGTCCTACAGTATTGTAAAGTAGTAATTTAAGTTCTTGTGTTTGTTCCCTGCAGCTATAATTAGCCATCAAGAGGATTATTGCGTTGCTGAACTGAGTGCTTTACACAAGCCACAACATGGTCCTGAGCTTTCTGAGCTGAACATCAAAAGTCTCGGTGTCATCGTGGGAGATTAATTAGGCCGGTGGAAGGGGGAGCAGAAGGAGGCTCACCTGCCACCCATCCCTGGCTGCTGATGCTGAGACTGTCTGCAGGAGTGTGCAAAAGCTCTAGCAGAGCAGCTGGGCTGTGTTGTGTTGTCCTAGGAGCCGCAGCAGAGGTGCTGCAGCTTTGCTGCTGCATGGTGTAGTGTGTTATAATTTAACTTTCTGCTTTGTAATGAAAGCATTATTTTTTTTTATGATGTTTAAAGTATCAAGATGCTATTGTTTTATGGTTATGGATTAAGTGATTAGTGTTTGTCAAGCTTCAGGTTAGAACTGGGAGGTTCTCAGCTGGTTGCAGTCCCCTGTTTGATCCATCAGATGACAATCCCTGAGTGCAGCTAAAATACACTTTGCTGCATCTAGAAGGTTTAGAGGAAGATTGAAGCACGCTTGGACAGAACTCTGCATA
>NW_008824186.1:5674443-5696939 GCF_000699105.1 Pygoscelis adeliae | reverse complement strand
CTGATAAGACATGAAACTGAGAAGGTGAGTGCTTCAAGCAAAACTTCAGTTCTTTAGAAGTGCCTGCATAAGGCAGTCAGTTATTTATTGAGAAGTAGCAGGAAATATGGTAACAACTTTTTGTTCCATAAAAAAGGGCTTACAGGTTATCACTGAGGGTTTTCAAGGCTTATGTTTTTACTGCGGAAGTTTTAGGGATAACCTTTTGGTAAAATCACTTAGTTTGAGGTTGTTTAATAACTGGGTTCTTCTTGAGACTTCCTGGAATAAGCTTAAAGAAAATCTGAGTATGTGTAATTTGAAATGAAATCAACAGGCTCTGTGTGTGTTTAGATACACTGATAACCAGTGACAGCTTCAAAATTGGATACAAAGTCACATTTTTAGGATAATTTGGGCTCTATAGGAGTGAGGAGTTAGCCTCGCTGTATTCCAAGAGCCAGGTGAGGATTGACAGAGAGCTCTCAGGCCTGGGGCACTGGGGCAGCTGATTCTCTGGGGTGGCTGTGTGATAGCACTAATAAAATGCAGACCTGTCCTGTAGTTTTTGGCTGAATTCATCTGCGTTGCCTCAGGAATCATATCTGAAAACATGCAGTGGCAGTTCACTGTCTCTCCCCTCCCTCTTAATCCTTAGCACTCAATTTCTGCTTTTCTTTCTCCCGGAAACTTACTCCCTGTGTTGGGTGTCCACAGCGCAGAGCATCCCCCTGTCCTTTGCCTGTAAAAGGGGTGAAGCTCATCTTCATAAACACAGCAGCGATCACTTGCCAGAGCAAAGCGTGCTCCGCTCCATTACGGAGCTCTTTGATTAATTGTGTGCTGAGTATTTCTTGATGCTGTGAGATCAGAAATACTAATGCCTGGTAGCTCAATAGTAACAGATGACAGGGTTTTTTTTGTTCCTTTGTTTTAGTGCTTTGGGGGCATTTTTGTCCACTTCCCGCACCCTGCCAAATAATACTGTGGTGGAACAACACTTTAGTTATGCAATCAACTTTAAAAAACACCCATACGTAACACTGACATTAATAGTAGTAGCACATTGCTTTTAAATGGGGTTGCGAAGCTGACCATTTTGAATTTTTTTATTCATGTGATGAATTGTGTGTAGTGAGTTTTGAATATCTGATTTAACAAGAAATCATCTTAAAATATCATTGACCTTTCTGCAGGTTTTTGGCAGCTCATTAGAAGATCTGGCAATTTGTTGTTAGTTCATTTGTGACGGTTTAGTTATGGTGGCATTTGTGCAAGAATGGTATTGAATTGCACCTTAATCTGACTTTTTACAGTGTTGATTAGTCTCCAGCTCTCTTATCTTCTCAAAATCCAGCAGGTGGTACTATTGACACAAAAATTTCCTGTATTTCCCAAATGTATAACCACACCTTCGATTTATTGTTTTGTTTTGATATTATGGGCAGTGTGGCTTTGAATAGGAATGAAGATGCTACTATCTGCTACATTTCTGGAAGGCTCAGAAAGCTTTTCACAATAACTGACAGGGACTGCTGGGGGGGGGGGAAAGGTCATTTTTAACCCTGCACTATTGTGTGTGCAGGATAATGCAGGTACAAGGGAAATTGCTTCAAGAACCTTGGCCGAGTAACTCACAGGTTGATGACTTCCACTTCCAGGGTGAAAATTAGTCTTTACATGTACTCAGTCTGCCCCATAAACGTCTTTTTCAATACCTCCGTCTTCTGAAACGCTTCATGTCGTTATGCCACTACAAAAGAGAATCTTTCGAGTACGAGGTCTAAAGGGGCACAGCAATTGTAGTGTTGATCTTTGAACATGGGAATTTATTGATAATGGAGGATCCATGTTGTTGTTATTGCACGTAAACCTAGAGAGAGAATCCATTTCTGTCTCCTAGTTTAGCAAGTTATCATGCTCATTTAATTATTTAAAAAGAAAAGTAAAACTTACTGGTGATTAAATTATAGTTGGGAATTAGCTCAGGAATGTTTAGTCCTAGGTAATCATACCTCTCTTCCAGCTAATGAAATATTCATTTGAATTTTAAACTTTAGGACCAAACTCCAAACACCACTCATAACTGTGGTTTGGGAATCAACAGTACTTGCTTTTGCCATAGGCAGCTTTTAAAGCAACAAAGATATGTAGCCCTTTCCAGGAAAGGCATGGAACAGCTTAGTGCAGGCTGTCTACTGGAAGAGTAATTGCAGCATCTGTGGACGTTTATATAGGCCCCGATATGTTACTCTCTAGTCGTTAGCACTCAATTTAAATATCAACAGGAAAGGACAAGCTAATCAATACAAAGGCTGTCATTGATTTCTGTGAGAGCAGGTGCAGTCCTGACGGGCAGTGATGTGCAGCGGGTGTCCGTCAGGTTTGGTTAGCAAGCCTCCAGGTCTGACGCTCTCCACAGCAGTTCTACTAAGTCAGTCCCACTTAGGCTATTTCTTCTCTGGCTGTATTGTTGCATGCCGCCATCCTCTCCGAGTAGTAAATTAAAGGGGAAAATCAATTTGTGGTTGTAGAAGAGTTCTTGTCTCTGTGTAAGTGCCACCTGCAATACAGGGGAACGTGCTTATGGAGTCCTGGCAGTTGCAGAAGAGCAGGTCGGGCTGGAAGGGAGCGCTTCCACCTCTGTCCTGTCCTCTTCAGGGCCATTCAAGTGCTCTATAAAATATTTATAATCCAGCCAATAAGTGGTTAGCTGCAAGAAACAGGCGGGCTCTGCTACGTTTCAGGCACGTTGAATGTATTGAGGTTGGCAACGGTGCTGGTTTTGGATCCTCAGCTGCTTTGTTCTGGCTCCTTTATTCTTGGGAGATTCAAGAACAGCCATGTGTGTAAAGCCTTCTGTCCAAAGCACAGTCACTGGAGACACAGGCTCTGAGTACTCGTGTAAGGAATTAATAAACAATGCAACTCTGATGGTTTTCATTCATAACGTTTTATATATATATATGGGGAGGTTGATTCCCACCACAGAGATCATGAAACCTTAAGACATAAGTTCATTCTCACCTCTGTACCTCCTTAGTAGTTCCATCAGAGTTCATGGTAGAAAAAGATAAGGATCTTTTCTTACTGTTGCCACATCAGGGTCTTAATTATAATAATTGACTGTGGGCCAAGAGAAAAGAGATGGTTGCATGGGATGAGCACAATTTATTGACTTAGTATTTTGTGTCTTTTTATAGGTCTGTATCTCAAGAGTTACATTTGCTAAGAACCTTAGATTTTTACCTGTTTGGAAACATACGACATGAAAATTTCTAGACAGTGTCTGGTTTTGGACAATTTAGAAAGCTAGCTCTTAAATCACTAACTTTAGACAAAAGATATTTTATATATGTGCATAGTAGAATACTAGCAATGAAATAATAATGAACTTTATTTTTCCCCCTCTACTGAGATGTATATAATTCTGCACAAAATGTAGGGAAGGACATGGGATCTGTAAGGAGCAGTTAGATGAAAATACACAATTAATACTTCTTAACGGATTAAATGTACTAGTTTTCAACGTCACTGAAAGTTTGAGAATGTAGCAAGGCTGGGTTTTTTTAATTTATCATTCTAACTCATTCTAACCTCAGGTGAGTGAATACGGTGTAGTGCTTAATTAGAGATTACAGACGCAGATAATTCAATGTTCACTTCATGAGTTTCTACAAATTTCTTTCTGTGTTTTAGTTTAGGGATTACTGTGAATGTCAGACTGCAATCCAAGCTCTGTATGATCTCTGAGAGTACAGCTTTTGTTGAGGTCCATGAAAGCTGAGCTTTCTTTAAGCTATGGCTTAACTTACTTCAGGAGCTTTCAGCTAATCTCGGTAGTTCTCTTTCATTAGCAATGCATCCCTTTCCATTAGTTTCCTGTCTTTCCTCATGGATTGTCACGATCTGCTCTGCAGAAGCAAGACAGCTTTTCAGATCTAAGGATGTTGCTAGTTGGTGACTAAAACCTTATGCACTGCATACAAGCCTTCTGTCTATACATTTTCCTTCTGTGCAAAAAACCATACACGTGAAGCCCTGAAATTTCTGGGAAGATTCTGTGTACAACTCAGTAGCATCATGTCCTTGAATAAAATCTGTAAAAGCATGTGGAAATCCTGCTTGACTGACTGTTCAGCATCTAGTGATAAACTCTTGAATCCTGGTGAAGCTCCTTCAGATTTCTTTTCCAGCCAAAACAAAGAATGCTCTCAGGTACTGCGCTGAGCCTGTTCATACGATGCATTTATCAGTCCAGAATACCTCAGTTAGACAGTAATTGGGGACTGCCAAAAGGAACATCTGTTTACAGTCAGCACTTCTAAGGATAAATTTGCATCATGAAATAGCTTGTGCTTGAGTACAAGGGCAATTAAAACCGAGAGGGAAGATTTCACTGCTTTTTAAGGTCAATTTGCACTCTGCTTGCCTTTGTGCTGCTACACAGCTTGAAAAATCACTGTGCAATAGATTCCTTTATAAGACGTACAGCAATGCATATGCTTTCTCCCTCTAGCATGTTAGCAGAGATAGGCTTTGAGTTATCGGGCATAAAATAACTTCTAAAACACGTAAAATGCAGACCGTTTTCCCACAATTGGACAAGGATGGGAGCAGATGATTCTTGGCCGTTGTACATTCAGCTTGGTTTCTGCAGGCACCTGATGCTCTATAGCCCTGCCTGCGGCACCAGTTTCGTATCTTGGTTACAGAATGGAATTGAGCTCTCGCACATCTGGCTTCTGCATGTTGAATAACCCTCACGAATTTGAGGAGGGGTTCACGATCTGTTCCCTACTGTAGTGTCTGTAATCCTGGAGACTGGTACAGCTTTAACGTACCTTATTAAAAGTTGATATTCTTGCTGAAATTTTGTCCTGCTCAAAATTGGCTTGATACAGCTGCTCTAACGCTTTCCTTTTACTGGTTGACCACTCACTAACGTGGGTCATATTGTAGAGTTGCCTCTTCAGACTTGAGAAATGCTTCGGCCCGTGCAAAGAGTGTGGCATATAAAGAGTAAGGCTGTGAGAGCAGGGACATCCTACAGAGTCTTCTACAAGGCTATGATATTTTCATACATAAGTGCACTTGTACTATTTGTGTGTGTTTTGTTGTTGTTGGTTTTTTTTTAAACCTCTTGCATCTGCTCAATGGGGAACACTTGGATTCACTTACATGTTTTAAATCAGTATTGTGGCGGGGGAAACCCAAAAGGTGAAGGACACAGACATGCATTTCTCTTCTTCTCATCCTGGAAATGTGACTTAAAAATTAAGACTGTACCTCATGAAAAAAGTAATACACGCTTCCTGTACCAAAACAAAGCATGAAAAATTGATGTTTGCAGTCAGCAGATGCTGGAGCGTCTGACAGCATACTTGACTGAAATTTTTTTTTTTTTTTTCTTTTTCCCTTTTTGTGCAGAGTGTCAGACTAGATCTTAAGGATAAAACTTTTAGCGATACGTAAATCATTGTGTCACCAAAACCCATGGGTGCATGTTCTGGCATGTATTTGCAACGTTGATGTTTCATGGTCTCTTCAGTCATTCGGCAACCTGTCTGTGTGATTCCATAAACGTAGCAATATTTCTTTGCCTCAATTATCTCCTTGAAACGAGAGAAGAACATACCTAAACTTCACCTAGACACATGGACTATATCTAGCAATAACTCAACAAGTAATGATTTTAAGACTTCATTAACACTGTAATGCCACATCATAGACTAATAAATAGAATTCAGAAAGCTAAAGGTAAAAATCAAGCATATAACATTATAATTGAGTTCTAGGAACCCCTAATAATTTAACTTGTCAGAGCTATATGGAAAAACAAGGACATTTGCCAAAGCCGTAGAATAAATGCATATAATTCCAGTATGCTGCTTATCAATAAATGAACTGTGGCATTTCTTTACTATTCCATTTAAAACTGCGTTTGGTAGGAAATAATATATATAAACCTTATAAAATGGTATAAACTTCTGCTTTGCGGTGTGACTGACTATATTTAATGAAAGCTCTAGGAATAATTGAACAGAAATCACTGTGCAGGCCATCCCGATAACCATAGTGAAGTTCAGGAAATAGTGAAGACATGGTTAACTCGCAGAATTTTGCCCGTGTATCATGTTGCCAACAAATCTCATTGCAGTGAGTTGTCCTTATTCACTGGTGTTTCCAGTAAATGGTTGCCATAGTTTTCAGGACACATCAGTCTCTGAGACTGTTAATGTTTTAATCCCATACTAGAAGAGAATGGCAATGGGAAGAGGATTTCATGTTCCCAGCCCTTTACTGTCCTCTGATACACATTCATGGTGAGTCAAGCGTAGTCTTATTAATTACCAGCTAAAGAGCAAACAAGCAGGCCATGAGCCAAACGAGCCTTTCCAGGGAAACACTTTTTCCACTATAGCAGAAGCCTGTGCACACGTGTATTTATAAGCACACATAAATGCTTAATGGGCACAAAAGTGGAAGGTTTGCTTGGAGGATAACGAAGGGAATTTTCATTGCTGTAGAAACACTCTGAGAATTTGCTTTGTTCCCTGGGTAGAAAGTTTACTGGTTTGAAACAGGCTGGTTGGAGCACCCTTAATTTGCTTGGGAAAGGGACACCTTGTAGCTGCTCATGAACCGAACAAGCGGTCCACTGCTTAAAGTGCTGACCACAGAAGAGGCGTGGGTACGCCTTGTCAGAAGCAGCTAACATAATAGTGTTTAATAACCTCACTCCTTTGTCCTGTGACATTTTAGCATTTATACTCCCACGTTTCGTGTCTCACCAGCATTTCAACTTTCATGATCTTTCCTCTCAGCTGCTTCTTATCTTATAATTTTCCAACCGCTTTCATCAGCGGTGATCTTGCAAAACCCTCTGTCCATATACTGACCCTGCAGAAGAATACTGTCTCAATTCTGCATTTCTACATGTGTTTATTATAGACAGAAGTGTTTGTGTCACTTGGTTAAAGTTTCCTGACACTTAGCATGACAAGATTTGGGTTTCAGCTTTTTCTAACGCTGCCAAACTTGAGCTGCTTGGACTGAAATTCTTCATGTGGGTGTTTGCCCCAGGCTGCCTTTCTTTGAGGAGCTTCAGCAAAAAAGTTTAGCTACTATGGGTAGTATTTGGGAAGCACCAAGTCGGATGCTTGATGCAAACAACTGCCCTGAGACTCATATGCCAAAGCTCTTTAGCAAAGGCCTTACCCTGGTGTCAGGGGTGTGACTTGTGCAGGGATAAGACGCCAGCCCTTGGCAACTCCAGGTATCGGTCAACATTGGGAACGCATGGGAGTTTTGATGACTGGTGGAGAAAAAGCTGTGCAGATGGAAGAGTAAGCGGGAAGCATAACTGCTTCATGCTGGCTCTCGCTTCAATATTCTTGACCGTATCTTCAGAAGCAGTGATCGCTATTTTTAACTGGCTGCAGCAATTAAAAAGAAATGCTGTCTTTTCTGTGAACTGGAGATCAAATCCGAATCTCGTTAGTATAATGTTTCCATGGCAACATTTTGCATGTTTATTCTATATAGTGGAACGCAGAATTTGGGTTCAGACAAACTTTGTGTTCTGTGCAAGTAACAAATTATCATTTTAAAAACTGAATTAAAACAATTATGCCCAGCTACTGTAGATTGATATGTACTTTTTGGTGGGATATTGGTCCTAACGCTGAATGTGAGTCACTTCCAATTGATAGTTGACTATAAACAAATGGGAATTACAAATTTCTCTTTAAGCCTGCCCAGTTATCAGTCAGACTTTCTTTGTGAGCAACTGTTCAGACTATGAAAGAAAAGTTTCTCCAAGCACTACAGATTATGCATACTCTGCTACAAGTCACAGTAATAGCATCTGTAGAGAAACATGCCTTGTAGAACTAGCAGGCTTCTCCTCCTTATCCTTAAGGACTCAAGGAATCTCAGTGAAATCCGGGCTGCAAACTAATCGTGAGTGTACATTTTGCATGATTGCGAGTTTGCAGTTTATCCCAATATATTTTCAAACCATGTATAAAATGAAGTTGCATGAAGTGTGAATTTGAGGTGCAACTGAAATGGTTGCATTATCAAAATCTCATATCGTATTACAGGAGCCATTGAACTGCAGCAGTACTGGGTACCAGAACAATCAAGCGCTAATATGGCAGCGTGGAAATTGTTAACGCTACAGGTCTTTCTGTTACTGCAGTGACTCGCTGAAAACAGACAAAATGACAAAGAAAGGACAATAATGAGCACATCATTGTAGATGAATTCTATACCTCTTTTTAACTGACTGTTGCAAAACATTTCTACTGGCTTACTGAGATACGTTTTCAATACTGCTATTATGCTTCCTATTCATCTCACTTTTTAGTTATTAACTTGTCAATGACTAATTTCAACTGGTATTTAATATATATGTAAGCAGAAAAAAATGCAACTGGATTGCCAGGGTGAGAGGTGTAACTTACAGCTGTAGTTAAGGAATTTATAAAACCAGAGACTGATCTTACAGGTATGAACTGTACACACAAGATGGTAGTTGTGCATCAGTTTAATGAGAAGTATGCCTCAGTGTCTTCCAAGGCAGTGTTATTGATATGCTATATAAATTGAAAATGATCTTCCACACCATTTTCAACCTGGTGCCTTTTAAAAATAGTATTCTAAATTAGGTTTGGAATATATTTATATTCGGTACTTGAAATGGAAATGTACAAATCTTGTAAGGGAATCTATGCATCCTACCATCTCTCTCTTTCTCTCTGTATATATATACGTGCCCACATGCACACACACACGATTGTCAAGTGTGATGTTATGACAAGTGCTGTCATAGCAGCACATCTTCTCTATTGGGTGCTGGTAAGAGCGCAAATTAAAGCAAACCAAGAGGGATGCTGGTGAGCACACTCCAGAAAGCCAAGACGTGACTTGGAAAAATACCAGTAGAAATTATGTTTCAACCGTGAAAATATAAACTGCTATGTAAGAAACAGAAGAGGAACAATACAGTACCATTAGATATCTGATTATCTGTGACAGAATTTAATGGCAAGCAAATAATCAGTGTATCATTTGAGCACAGATGTTTCTAAGCGTCTCAGGAATTACATCTAGATATTTGAAGAACGGCTTGTATCTCTATTCTTAACATGTAATTCTAAAAGCCAGCAGCTGATTGTTTGGGCAAAAGAAGAGTTTGTAATGATCAAGATCCCAGAACTCTACTTATTGTTTGACAAAAGAAGCTGTCCTGGGGACTTCATGATATAAGACCTACTATTAGGTATGAACAGTAGCACAGACCACATACTCATATCATTAAAGCAACCAGTAAGGTAAATTTATGTATTTTCTTATTTATTAGTAATAGCTGCCTGTTGGCTTCCCCCACCCTCCCAAGCTTCCTGTGGTCTCTTTAAGCACTACAATTGCCAGAAACATGTTTAGAACCTGAAGAATGTGCTTTTCTGGCTTAAAACTGAGCAGATTAAAAAGCTTGATGCCTTTTAATGGGGAAGACCTTGTCATGTGGTCCAAGTGATTTGACATGAAATGAGAAAATTCATGAAGCCCCAGTGAACTTCGGGGACTGTCAAATCCGATATTTCATGGGGAGGGGGGGAAGACTTTGCACTAACCTTCACGTGTAAGTTGCTGTTGCCCATGAGTTACAGCCCAAGCTTCTTCCACTTAGTCATGCCATTTGCTCTTTCTCAGTGTCATTCAATTTAGTTGCTTTTGGTGAAGAAATTCTATTTAATCGAGGTTTTAGTGTGTTCACATACTCCCTAGTTCCACCAGAGTTTTCTTTTATAATGAAAGAAAAGTGGGTCACGAGTTAAAGAAACTTTGTTTGACTGCTGTTCTCTTAATGAAATCCTGCAGCATATGCTCTTGAGCATGATCTTTCATATCTTTTAACTGAAATCCTGTAAGTAAAAATGTCTCCTGACTAGTTCATGTAGCAGTGTTTAAAAGCCCATACCCGCCTGATAAATTCTGTTTTCTTCTGCCAGCCACCTAAAATCTTCAGATACAAAGGTACACGCTTTTTAGAGGCATTAATTCAGCAGTGTTGAAGAATAATTCTGGTTGGTAATAATTTATTTTTACAACGTGAAAGCTTCTAAGGTCAGTGCTTCGCTTTCTGCTGTTCAGAAAGTTTCACTATATCTTTATGTACACGTGCATTCACAGGGTGGAAGTCACTGATAAATTACCCTGAAATTTAATACTTGCAGAAATTTAACATCTTCTTTGGTTACCTCCTGCTTAATGTAAAGTAGCTTGCGTTTATACATCTTGGAATCGCAGGATATTTAATTTATGACTAAGACTCTCTTCATTCACTCCTGAGATATGATAGGCAAGAAGCTATGTAACAGTACTCCTATGTTACATAGAATATCGGGACCATAAGAATAGGAGCTATTACTCTAAATGAAGAATTAGAAGTGATGAAAGGAAGAATTAACTTTCCCCATCTTTATATTCCTTATTCCTAGTATTCCTACAGGAATAACATCTTGTATCCACTGATGTCATGGTAATATTTACAATAAGATCCATTCCTGGTGAAACCAGTAAGATGTAAATGTTCATACTCATCCTCGTAAATTAATTTTATGGGGAAATTCCTAATCATGATAAGACCACTTGTTCTAATACGTTTCAGGTGTCCACCATTAACTGCACATTTTGCAGAAACGGTACAACATTACGTTAGAATAGAACCGAGGTCTTTCCCCGAGAACCCCATCTGCAAAGAGAAGCCTGCCTTTCCGTACTGCAGAAAATTGCATGTTTCTGGCATCTAGGGAGCTTGGAGGCTTGATGACAGTAACGTGTTCTTATTCTCCAAGCCTGTGCTTCCATGAGCTCTGGTGCTCTCCTTTTATCTCCCCATTAAGAAATACGGACACTGAAGACACAATACTGCTTCTTAGTGATCCTAAATAGAAATGAGGTTCCATTATACAATGTCATTATATGCATAGTTGTTACTGAGACAATATTACACCATCAAGGTTGAGAACAAGTCCAAGGACGCATGCATACAGCTTTATGGCCGGAGAACTTGAGGCAAAAAGCGTTTCACTGGACTCAGCAGGAGGCTCCTGGTGAAGTAACGGGAAACATGCAGAGCTCCTGAGGACCTGCATCCCGGCACCTACACCTCAGGACTGACTTCTTAAAACAACTACAAATTCCTTCACAGACTAACTTCTCCCACAGCCTTGTTCAGGTCTTAGTAGGTATGTTGATAAGATATGAATCCCCTCCATACGACATACACGTTAACGGCTTGCAAGTGAGAGGGTGTGAAAAAGGCTCTCATATATATTCATTTATAATATATACACATATATATAACATATTTTTAAAAGAAGGTAGTTAAGAGGTTGGAAGTTTTAACTAGACTGGAAACGGGTGATATTATTCTTCAGAAATATTATTCATTGTCTTGAGATTTTTCCAGAACGACGTATAACTGCTTTATTATGGCTGTGCATCCTGCAGGTTTATGTGATAATCCATCTAAGATATTTGGGGCTTTACTTTTCTTTTTAGAGCTCTTGCTATTTTTCTTCTCACTTAAGATGTAAAGCAAAGCAAACCTTATTTATCGAATCTGTTAATCTCTGGATTAGCAGGAGTTGTTAAACTGATTTGCAGAGCTTGTTTTGAGAGCTATTAAGTTTCACCTCTTTCCCCATACTTGATTGAATAGTGATTTTTATGATTACTGCATAGTTTAAATTCTCTTCAATGCAGAAACTGTAATTTTGGAGACTTTCTGTGAATTGTAGTAGAAGCAGTGCTGCACTTCTATTTACTTGTAAATGTACAGAGTTTATGGAATACTTTTATTGTATACTCACTATTCCAGAAGAAGAAATTGAACTTAAAGTCATATCAAGATATTGGATGCTCTAGAGTTTGTGTGAATGAAAAGATGTGGATCTGAGTTGAACTTCATGTCTAATGTTGTAGGTCTAATTAAACTAGCTGTATAATTTACAAATGAGTGAAAAAATCTCAGAGGAGTCGTGTTTTCATTTTAGGCTAGCCCCGTCCTTTTTAATGTAGGTCAGAAAATGGTTTTATTAATTCATGGGATTAAATAAATTTAAACGGTATTTTTTCTTCTGAAATTAATTCTATTATGGAGCGTCCTATGGCATTTAACAGGAATGAAACCAATAAGGTTTTCTACATAAATTACATTAGAAATGTGCATATTTTAAAGAAATTACCTGTTTTTTAAAGAGGGTTTTTGAACCCTTCTCCAGAATTGTATTGCAGGGATAGAATTCTTTCTTCAATGCCAGAAGATACTTTAGGATGACTATTCTTTTTGTGATATTTTAATAAAAGCTTCCACAAGGGTTTCCATCATAAGATGTTCTGCTATAATGCAATTTGTGACATTTTCTTTCAGGTGAGTCAGAAGTTCTGCAGATTTGAATTTAAACATGAGGTGAAAAATGTTTGTTTTATTTTAGTAGAACCATAGCAGAGCAGGGAAGGGAAGGAATGACTTTTACCTTTCAGATGTTTAAGATGTGCATGAGTCATATCTTGGCTGACCATGACCTGCTTTGAACCACACTGGGCTACGTGGAAAGTTACTGGCTGCAGGCATAGTCATTCAAGCTCTTAAACGTAATAGATGAGTGAAATGTAGCCTGGCACCCTCTCACTCGCTAATAGGCATATAGAAACACATAGCAAAAATGTCTTTTGGCGTTTCTATTAGATTATCAGAGATGCATGCATATTTTGAAATAAAAATAAATTAATGTTTTTATTCATAAGAGAAGAATTATTACTCTTTTTCTGTACGTGGCTATATTTCACTTTCCCATGTCCAGTCAACTCATGAAAATAGCTTTCCTGTCTTGCCTGTTGGTATCACAGCTGTTGTGGTTTGGCTGAGACAGCAGCCTTAAAATATTTTTGATCGATACGTACGTACTTACAGGTTTAGGGTTAGCTAACAGTTTGGACTGTTTGGCAGAAAAGAGCATAAGGTAAAGTGGGAGCCCCTGTGAGTATGTGAGCTACTTGCACCCTGGGCTTGGGTCTGTGAGGATGTCAGTTACGGGAATTAGAAAAAATACATGGTGCCTGGTGTGTGTAACAGGAAAGGGGAGAGCTTTGGTTTTGCTTTTACTCGGCAGAATTGTGGACAGAAATGAATTATTTTGTATGACGGCTCTGGGTCACGGGGGCAGTGTTGCTTCAGAGAGCAGATCCTGCATATCAGTGCTCCGTCTCTTACTTTCCCATCAGAGACCTGGTGGCAGAAAATAGTCTTGGGAGGTTGGAAGTGGTGTTTTAAATCTTAGGAAGAAGAAATTGAATCATGTCTCAGTCCTGCCCACGCTTAGTGAAAGGATGTGCGAAGCTTGCTATTTAAAAATCCATCCTGCCTTTACCCTTTTCTCCCTTACTCCCTTTAGGAGAAAAGACATAGTTCAAAACTTCTGGGAAAGGGTTGCAGATCTTTGGTCCAAGGAAAAGCCGAGGGTGAGGTGCTGAAGCTCCAGAGTATGCTTAATCCTTATTTTGTTAGCTAAGTCTCTTGCCAGATAAGTGACTGGCTTTCTCCTTGCCATAGTCTGCTTTGATGCTGAACTTACTACCCCTCTGCTTAACACAAGGCTTGGCACTCTGTTTTCAGGGTGGGTATTTTTAAGTGAGGTACTGCAATGCCATTTCTGATGTCGAAATCACTTTATAGCTATAGTCCTTATGCTACATAAAGACTGATGACAGTCTAATACAGTGTTTACAGATGTCATTATGAGTATATAATGACTTCAGCACACATGACAGCCTGCAGCTGTGGGCCTCCATTGAATAATTTTATTCTAGCGAGTCTTTTCAAAACAACTTCCTCCCAGTTCTTTCTTGTAACCAAGTTTGAGATGATAAACTGGAGATAACAATGATTTTCTGAAACATGTCTATTGTTAAAAAGCCAGCAGCAGCAGTAAAGGTTGAATATTCAGCTTGTGGGGAATTGCAGTGTCTGCAAGATAATTGTGTCAGAATAGCACAATGTGCATAGCTGCCCTGGATGCTGTTGTGCTGCTCTTTCCTTGTTAGAGAGCGAAGATCCAACAGATAAGAATAGTCCCTGCGTAACAGCTCTCTTAAACATCTCAGGAAAGGCTCCAGGCTAAAGGAAACAGAAAGTAAGTTTTGAGCCCTGGGAAGTAACAACCTTGGAACGAGGAAGGAGGGTTTTGTGGTGGTCAGATTGTCACTGGTCAACATGGCCTTGTAAAGGAGGCTTGTGCCTACAGCACGCTTTGCAGAGCAAAGCTCAGGCTGGGGCTTGTGCCAGACAGCGATCGATACCCACAGCACTTGATCAGTATCTAGTGTTACTCCCTCTCATTTGTTCATTGCATAATAAAGCTACAGGACTCAAGCAGCAGCCTGGCCCGTGTTAAGAAGCTGAAGTTCATATTAATGAAAATGAGAAGACTAGGAGCCAAATTGAGCACTTGGTGTTAGGGCAAATTTGAGTTATCAGTTTACTAACAGGCATTTTTCTATTGAAAGAGGATTCTTCCTATGAGTATGTTAGTGGAGTTTAGTCCATGCATCCAAGCAATCAATATTGTTATAGAACAGTTTGTTACAGAGTAGACCTGTGGCTAGTATAGTGGGGAAAATGACACGATACTGTATTTACAACCAGACAAAGTTGTGCTTTGTTGTTAGCCGGTGTGATGTATGGTGCTAGAATGAGAGGGCTGACTTCAATTTCATTGCGGACTCTCATGCATGTGAACCTGGGCAAGGCACTGCACTGGGTTTTTGTGTGCCCCTGTCAACTTCCGACCCCTCTGCTTTCTATATAGACCAAATCACTACCCATCTCCGCCTTCACCACTGTGCTTTCAACAGGGAGGCACCCAGGGAAATTCTTCTGCATATTAAACAATTGTAATCTTTGTTCATAAATGCAACATCCTTTAGTTGCATTGTCCCCACTATGGGTGACCTCTGGGACTCAGCTTTCTGCTGCTTGTACAAAGCTCATTCAAATTGAGAGATATTCTCTGGCTGGATTTGGTCCTGTGTTAGATTGTTTGTAAGCATCTTTTGTACCTGTGGTGCCCTGACTTAACACACAAAATGCTGAGCAAATGTTTTTGAATATCGAGGTAGAAAAAAGGTGCATCCCGTTTTCCTTGAATATTGGAGTATTCTTTGCCGGGAGACCTGAGAAGTGATCAGTATGCTATTTTAGTTTTGACTGGTAAATTGAAAAGACATATCCATTCCATCAAAAGATTACCATTTAAAAAAATGGTAATTAAGTTAGAAACTTTCAGATTAGTATCACTACTACTTTTCTTCTCAGCCTGATTTCTGTTGGATGTTTTGAGTATGCCCAATGAAAAATATTCCGTCTGTACTCGTGTGTGAACAATGTTTTTGGAGTTCATTTTTCAAAGCAGATGTGTATTAGCCTTTAATAAAATTGAAAGTTTCATCTTCTGGTTTGTACAATGTGCCCTTAATATGGAATCCTGACCTCGTACACTTGTCTTCTGTAACCTGCTCTGTGGGGTTGTATTTGGTGTGTTTGTTTTATGTCCTTCACAGAATTGCACTAACCTTGCAGCTAATTGAATATTGATTTATTTCTCAGAAGTTTATTGTTTGCAATTGGAAGTATTTTTCAGATTGGATGCTGTACTAATTTTTCACTGCAAAGGACTTGCAGTGCGTGGGTTGCTAGCTGAGACAGTGAGGACAAGAGATCTGCAAGTGCCCCAGGCCCAAGGTCCTCATCTCAGGTGTGAGCATTCCTGAAGTACACAGTCATCTCAGCCAGATTTCATAAGTACATATGTAACATAAAAGTAATTATAAGATTCCTAGTCAACATCAACATACTCATTGCAGTAGTGCAAATCATGAATTCTGTTACGCTTTTATCATGAAAAGGGAGTTGTGCCTTTTGCCCAGGAAAGCTTTAGGGGCTCGGTGGTAAGCTAGAGGCCAGGGAAAGCTACATGGAGTCTTTCCATCCATGACAGCGCTTGCTTTTCAGTCCTAGTACTTCTTGAGTATGTAATGTAGCCTTTCTGATTCAAAACTAGGAATTTTATTCCCCATTTCAATTACTTTTTAAAATGTGTCATCAATCATAGTGTTTTAGCATGTGAATAGCCCCAGTGACTGCGGATTGAATCAGATCAGGGTTTACGATAAGACATCTGTTGAGAAAATACGCTTACTGACAATGTAAATATTGTATTCAGATACAAATGTGAATCCTCTTGAAATTATGCATTGATTTAGAACAAATGAAATTATATTTATCTCTTTTCTCTCTCTCAGCACTGTATCCTACAATACAGGAATGCTTGCTACCTCCATTACGTGGCTCCCTCTAATGCCTGCATCCTGGGCTGCAGACAGGAAAAGTATGGTTTCCTGCTCCTGGACTGCCCTTTACTCCTTTGTCCTGAAATTGTTTTAGTAATTCTACCACTATGAGGAAGAGAGGACGTAGTCCTTAGTGCAAGTCCCCAGTGTTTCCAAAGAAGACTTAAGAGCTGTATACTAAAGGTTACAGCTGGGGGAGCATGCCTACAAACACGTAAGTAATTTTAATAATTCAAAGTACTGCAAGCTTCCTTGAGCAGAGGATTCATCCTCTTCAGAGTATCTAGCACTTCATACCCAAATCTATGTGGGGGCAGTCAAGCAGGTAGGCTACCCTGTTGTGTAACAGAATTATCCCTCTTTGTTTGAATGGAAATTAAAATGGAAATGGCTACAGGAGGCAAGACGTTTGTTTAGGTGCCTTACATTTAGCTTTTCCAGTAGAATATTTTGGCCTTCCACTGTGTTTCTCCTTTTCTTTCTCTTCCCCAGCAAAAGGCAAGAATAGATTAAATGACTGTTTTCTCCTGGGGGTCTGTGGGAATTCACTGGATGGTGCATGTTAGCCTTCTCTTCTCATACAGTGCTATATGATTGCATTAGGTATGTAGGTATGCAAGTGACATTCCGCTGTAATGGATTTTTCCCCATGCAGATTTTCTAAATGTACAGCCCCAGCAGCAGACCTGTCTCCTCATCCACCAGTTTCTTCTCTAGCTGTTTCTGCTGCTATTCAACCCTCCACCTTCATAACCTTTATTTTTATGTGAAGAGGAAAAAATGGTTCCTCTTCCTATGTCCAGCAGAAGCACTTGGAGTAGTCTCTTTCCTATAAAATCCTGTGCCTGGCAACTGCTTGGCTCCTGCCCTTGCGGGCTGGTGCATAGTTAGGCAGTTTAAAAGGTTGGTGCTGGTGTGGTTTTATTAGAGTGGAGGAGCTGTGAGTTAGCATATGGTTTTTGAAAGGCTGCGGTAAGCCTCTGTGTTATTATTTCTTTCAGCAGCTCATTTCTTGGTTATCTGTGTGGATTTTTTTTTTTCCTACTTCAAGAATATTCCCTACAAGCCCATTCCTTGACAAGAAAGGTGACCCTTATGATGAATGTGGAGACTCGCTTTTCAAAAGATTGCACTAAAACACCTGCTGAAATTATTTTTCTACACCTATGTATAGCTCCTTCTCCCACCTTTTTCTCTGAAACCAATGTAACATTTCAGTTGGTTCTGTCAAAAAACTGGAACAGCTATGTCAGGTTTCTGCCGCATGCTGATAAACTTCAGCTTGACAAAGTTACAGGTAACAGAAATATATTTTACAATCAAAAGTCAAAGAAAGCATATCCATTATTATCTGAATTGTTTTCTGTGTGAGTTAAAAAAAATATTTTTTTAAACAAACCAAATGCCCCCCCCAGCCCCCAAAGAACAACCTTCTGCCAAAGCAGAACTGGTCCCTGCTTAGGCTTTTCTGTTTAGACAAGTACAAGCTGTGCTCACAACCACTTCAGTTTGTGGAAGAAAGGCTCTTTCAAGCATGAATCCCTTTCTGGAACCCCTCTATACCTTGAAATACAAGGATTAAAGACACCAAATCTCAGTGAAAAGGTTTTGGTCAGCATCAGTGAGCTTTATGCTGCGTGCTCACACTCTGTTCTGCCTAAATCCAAGACTTGGAAGGGCTTTCTGTGGGTTGGGGATCCTTGCATTGTTGAGGGTGATTCCATGCTGGAGCATGGAAATCTCTAGAAACCTGGGGAGCAAAAGGAGGATTCATTTGACCCTTTGTTAGAAAGCAAGAACTCTTCATCTACAGAGTTTTCTGTATTGGCTGTACCGTAAAAGTAGACTTATTATGTATAATGTCATTAAAAATGAAATAAGCTATCCATCATAGTGACTGCTTTTTGACAAGCCATTCACAAAGCTCTGCGATATTTTGCGGCATTGCAAGTTGTTGGGTTTTTTTTTTAATGATGCTGCTGTTACATTAAACAATATGAGCTTGCAATGGCTGCTGGTCTGTGTAACACTTGTGTGCCTGCAGTTATTTTTCAGGCGCTGAAACTGTTCTGTATGCATCTTGTGCTCATGCAGATTTTCAGTCTTTTACTGGTTTTAGGCAAGTAAACCCTATAAAATAGTCTTACACTTAAATATCAAGGCCAAATCCTAGAGTGCTTTTCCACCTAAATTCCTACTGAAATCAGTAAGGCAAGTCCCGTAGCTCTTATTCAGTGAAAGGTTTGCTTATTTGAAGCTGGATCCAGCGCTGGATTAGTTATTTTCATTCAGTGGATGTACATCCCCTGCTTTCTTCGTCCCAAAGGAAATCTGGCAGCTTGTCTGTTTCAGAGGCTGTGAAATATTGGCAGGTTTCAAAACTAAATGTGTCAGCCTCTCTGACAAACAGTCGGTCAAAGGGCAGACGCGGTCCTATTGCTTTCTCTGAGACCAGCCAGCTCTGCGCTAGAGAGAAACTGGCTCCATGAAATAAGAGCTGCAACAAGACATTTCCCAAAGTGCTGCCTGTGAGCGGGCATTAATGTTGGAGACTGCGCAGGCTGCACCTCAAGCATGCTCTGCCGCCTCCAGGAAAGGAAGAAAAGTATCAGACCTGTGAGGCTGCAAGTCTTTTCTTTATGCTATGAAACCCCACGCTGGTGGTCATTCGACCAGCTCTGGACTCATATATCAAACTGCGGTGGGGGGGACCCTGATGCAGCTGCTTTTGCCTTGGTTCTGGAGAGGCAGACTCATCCAGGTTTAAATTTTTGAGTTTGCTAGTGCTGTGATGAAGGATTTGGACTTGATCAAAAAGGCAGGAGTTTTCTTTGGAGAGGAAAAAATGAAATGTGGTCTTTACATGCCTAACTTCACGCATAGACTCCTGTATCTAATACAATCATAGAATGGTTTGGGTTGGAAGGGACCTTTAAAGATGATCTAGTTCCAACCCCTCTGCCGTGGGTAGGGACATCTTTCACTAGATCGGGTTGCTCAGTGATAACACTGGTTGGGTGTGAACCGTCAGTCCCATGTGTTTGCAAGAGTGCAACATAAGAACGGTCCTTGGGATTTCAGTCCAGGCTTACGGTGATGTGGGGAGAGGAGAACACAACAGATCGTTTAACTTGTGCTTCTTGGCCTTCGCTGTGCGACCTGGACAGCCCAGGCATTTAGAGTTGTCCTGAGATCAAATCAATTGCAATTTGAAGGTTTGCAAATGGTAATCTTTTAACCCTTAGCTTTGGCCAGCTGCTGGTACTTCACTGATAAACAAATTAACTGTTTCAAGTCATAGGTGTTTTTTTCAGTTCTGACTAAGAGACCATACACCCAGGGGTTTCTAGTGATGTAGTAGTAATAATTCTGGCATAACATCATTTAATCATGCAGCCCCTGGCTTATCATTTGCATTTTCAAAGCTGTCAAAATAGCATCACTTCGGAGATTCCTCACCTCAGACGTGACGTTACTTAGTTCACGTGCCCTGTCCTTGCTACCTTTAAATGACAAGTTCCAGTGTTTCCATTAACTGGGGGATTTCTGCAGGAATGATTTTAAGTCCGCTGTGGAATGAACAGTTCATTAAACTGGGAAATGATTTTAAAGCATTCACGAGCCTGGGGCTATGATAGCAATCAAGGTTGCAAACAGTCCCCAGCTCTAAGGCATATTTCTTACTATTTAGAAGGATCAGGGATTTTAGTACTTCTTGCAACTTTGCAAACTAAGTGTTTTAGTTTTGAAGTCATCCTTTAGTGGTGCTTTCTTCCAGTAAACAAACTTAGGCTTATTCAGATATACTTTCTGAGGATGAGAAGAACCTATGTCCTTTTTTAAACCAGTTGTAACATACCTTAATAGATTAACGTGCTTTCACACAGCAGAGACTAGAAATATTAAAATACCACAAAGCAGATTGTATTTCTGATCTGCTTGGAAGCAGGAAGGGGAAATCTTTCAACAGATTGTTTTTGTGAGACTGATAGCCAAGTGCTACAGATTTTCGGAGCTCTGCTTTAAATAAAAAGAGCTCTAATTGAGGGCTTGTTCTTTTTGGTGTTTTTTTTTTTAAAGACAGAAGTTGATTTTTAGAGTTCCGTCTGTAAGTGTTTGGATTCGTAGCCATTTGAATTGTGAAGGGTACACGTAGCACTTTGGGAGCGGTTTACAGTAAAAATACATATACAATGGTGTAGTATGTAGAAATAGCTAATAAGGGATACAAAGAGTTGGGGTCCTGGAAGTAATAGAGCTGAGTTATTGTGATACCCCTCTGAAGTAATTCACTCACATTGGGAGGAGACTCAGAGAGTCATGTGTATCTGTGGGTAGATTGATGCTGTGTGTCATGCTATCTATCACGGTGTGTTCTTTGCTGCTCTTTGAACATAGAAAAGGAACTTTGAATATATCTGAAGAATCCTGATAAATATCTGGCTAATGTAAATGTTCCATAAGCCTGAAACAAGGTAGACGAGGACAGCAGGGTTGTCACGAACAAGTCTTGCCAATGTTGACCACTATGATTGCAAAGTATCAAGACTGATTTTAGGGAATTCCATTATATATAAGCGATGTTTAAAAAGATTGTCAGAGAACAGTATTTTTCACTAAAAAGAAAAGTAAGCAATGTACGTTTTAATAGGGAATGGGAGTATATTGGGAAGGAGATTTTTCTTTCTCTGTTAACACCAGGGGAAAAAAAAGTGTTTTCTAATCAATTTTGAAAGAGGATAAACTTGGCACCATGGTTCATGATCCGATTTTCAGAATACTTGAACCTCATTGGTGAATAGGCGTGTGTTATATCTTTCATCTTTCACTTCAGGGGAAAACTTGCTAGGATTTTATGCATTGAGACAAGAATCACCATAGATTCATATTCAGCAGATGATGAAAGGGTGCTGAAATGATCTCGTTTCTTCCATTATTCTACCTGATACAGGAGGTTAGCTTTGCTATTGAAGAAGTAATATTTTTCTTGAATACTCTGTATTTACATGTCAAGTTCCTTAAATCACAGAGAACAGTTTGTGTGCATCAGGAAGCTAGAAGACTTCTTAATCTAAATTTTTTTTTAATACTATCATTAACCTACAGTTTTACTACAGTTTTGATAACTTGCTTATTTGAGCTTCTGAGTGTAAGGTATAAATAAAAACCATCGTGTTTATCTTCAGCATGTGTCAAGGTAATCAGTTTCTCCAGTGACTGTGCAGAAGCTTTTAGTCTCTAATTAGTCTCTAAATTCATAACGACATTTCACTTTCCCTTCTTGCAATGAGAAGAATGTTCACACCTTGGAAGTTGTGATTATTTTATTCATTGTCTGTTTATGAATGATCACTGTCCATATTTTCTGTTTCTACATGCATTTTTTTTTTTATACGTTCTTAGTGCTTTTGAAAGTCTTGGCTATCTACTAGTGTGCAGGGTAGATGACGAATTGCAGTGATACAGTGCATGCAGCTAGCCCAGAGAAATGCAGGGCTTTTCATGGCAGGGCTCTGTGTTTAAAGGTCCTCCTCGATCTACTATTTGCGCTAAGAGAACAGTACAAATGAGCAAAGGCAGCTCAGCAAACTTATGTTCAAGTGCAGTGTAGTGCATTCTTGCACAAAATCCCTGCTAAGCAGAGGAGATGGTATATTGATGTAGTATTTTCTGTAGCCCAGTGCAAATCTAAGGTGTTGTCCTGGTTTTGGCTGGGATAGAGTTAATTTTCTTCTTAGTAGCTGGCACAGTGCTGTGTTTTGGATTTAGGATGAGAATAATGTTAATAACACACTGATGGTTTGGTTGTTGCTGAGCAGTGCTTACACTACTGAAGGACTCTTCAGCTTCCCATGCTCTGCCAGCGAGAAGCTGGGAGGGGGCACAGCCAGGACAGCTGACCCAAACTGGCCAAAGGGCTATTCCATACCGTGTGACGTCATGCTCAGTATATGAACTGGGGGGAGTTGGCCGGGGGGTGTGACCGCTGCTCAGGAACTGGCTGGGCATCGGTTGGTGGGTGGTGAGCAATTGCGTTGTGCATCACTTACTTTATATATTCTTTTATCATTATTATTATTATTCCCCCCCCC
>NW_008824186.1:5670349-5674222 GCF_000699105.1 Pygoscelis adeliae | reverse complement strand
TGATCATTATCCTATATTTATCATGTATTTCTGATAATTTGTGTGCTTCTTGCTCCGATCTGTGATCATTATGCTGATAAGATTTTGAAGTCCTGTCTGAAAATAATGTCAGTGTGGAGTAGTTGGACAAATGCAAACATGTGACGGTTTAAAAAGTTACTTTTTTTTTCCCCTCATCGTTGTGTGAGATATTAAGTGTGAAGGAAAGAAACTTTGAGCATAATTATTTTGATTGACATAAATGCCATTTTAGCAAAAGTTGAATGAGTAAAATCAAGTTTTTCAAACCAAACTGTTTTTCCATGTCAGCCAGCATGTGAATGAACACTGCGAATAGCAATAAATATGCCTATTTGCTGATGAAAGGTCGTCATAATGACTTTCAGGGCAAATTATTGTTTAAAATATGTTAAGAAACCACGTTGAAGTCCCAATAAAGATAAACAGTATTTGAAAATAACCTGTATAAGTCATCTTGGCAGCAGAAATTGCTTACAGTGGCCAGGACATCTTTAAAATTTAACTATCTTAAATGGTGTTGCTTCTGCTCCCTGTCCTGAAATGTTAGTAATTGTAAAGAACTTTAAGGAGGTGGGGAAAAATCCTCTGTAAGTAGGTTTCATGAAATCCGACTGCTGTTTTGATACACAGATAAAAAAACCTTCCACTTCTTGACAGCCCAAGGGAAATTTGGTATTCATCACGATACAGAGTAATGAAGTATCTTTTCACGCTGGATTTCTTAGTTTAGGAGACATTCTGTTTGCAGTAATAACGTGGGAAAGGAAGCAAGTCTCAAGTGGAGGCGCAGAGCTCTGAGCGGAGGCAGACTGACTCTGCTTTGGAACATTTTTCAAATCATTAGAAATAATTTTGAAGTTCCACAGCAAAAAAAAAAAAACCACTGTAAAGAGCAGATTACTAGAGTATTAAGGCACAGCATTAATTCCTTTGTTTATTCTAATATAGGCAACTGTTTCATAAAGCAAAATAGATTAAGTCAATTCAGATAAAATATACTCTGCAAAGGCGACTTCCTGCACTGTTTAGTTTCCTTAAACACTTGATTAACAAGCATTAATGTTGTCTCTTGTCACTTCAAAGCACTTAAATCCATTATTGCTTTCTTTGTTTCAAAACGACTTTAAGAAAGGAAGAAAGGCAGGAACAGGGTGTAAGAGTCAAGGGCTGAGCTTTTGTTTGCAGCTGTACCCGTGGGTTTGCTGTATGAGATGCGTTTGCTGAGCTTCTGCTTCTGCTTTTCCCAACTGCAAAATAGATAACCATCTGCACCATTTTCTTTGAGACTTGGTTTGCTTCTGTTTACACAACACTATGATAGCCTTGCGTAGGCAGTTCTGTGGCGGTGCCGATGAATCCGTAAGATGCTAAGGTGATGGTTATAAATAGCATTGATCAAGCATTGTGTAGGGCAGGTCAGAAGGACAGGTAGAAAACTTGGTCATCAGTACTGGGCTAGCACCAGTTCTTGCCAGAATTAGACTGCTACTGGCCCAAATACAGCGGTCAAAGACTGGTAGGGAGAAGGCGACCATCTGAGAGATGAGTGTGTGATAGGAGCCCTTGTCCTGACTCTCTTAGGTTATCTCCCATGCTTAGCAGGCCAGATAATGAATTTCTCTTCAGTGAGAAAGTCGATCCTCTCTACTCATTGTTAGGAGAATTACTGAGATGCCGCTCCTTGCCAATGTCTCTAGGACGTGACACGCCGTGCCTGACTCTGTCCCAACACCGCGCTCAGCTCGCCTGGTGGGTTGCTGTATTTTGTATCTGGTACCCAGGGAGTCTAGGATGCCAGTTGTTCCCTCTCCCATGAGGTGGATTGTGGACTAGCATAAAAATGATCTTCCTCACTTTCCCCTTGGTCCACTTCATGGTTTCCTTTGGTGACAAAGTGAGTCCATCTGGCCTGAAATCTGCAGTTGTTTGAAGAAAGCTAATTCGAATGTCTCTCTTTATTCGTTGTGTAAGACTAGTGTCAGTGTGGCAGTTGGGGGTTCGACGGGCCCTTTGCCAATGCTGAAGTGCACTTTTGTAGCCTAATCTCTCACGGTTCATGCTCTCTCTTCCTTTTTCATGTACCTTTGTTGACTGTACAGTAGAGAGCTCTCTTGCCGTTACTTTATTTTACAGCAAAGATCAAGTGCTTCCTTACTTGAGAAAGTTTGTGATTACTGCTTCCCCCCCCCCCGCCACAAATGTCCACCCAAGTAAATTTGTGGGCATGCCAGAATGGCCTTTCTTTTCCAGAAGTGCTATAAGCTCCTGGTCTGATGGATGTTAGCAGTCCCCAGGACTCCAGGATAGATTACATGGAATCATCCTATTAAATTTGCTACAGCTCGGCTCTACCATTTTTGCAACAGTAGCTATAAAATCAATATGGGAAAAACCATTCAGCTAAATCAACAGTTGAAAGAATGATAAATAGAAGTTCTTTGAAACAGAAATAAGCTTTAAATACACCAAATGTAAAGCGATTCCTATAGAAATAAGGAGTGTGAGCTTGCTTCAAATGAGAAATTACCCTGGAAGGCAGCAACTAAAAGGACCTGGGGGTAACAGTATCCAAGCAAGAGAATGTATGACCTCTGAGTGATGCTGTAACCAAACAAGGTGAGGTGCCCTGCAGGGGGATGAATAAGGGAGTAGTAAATAGGAGCAAGGAAGTGGTAAGTCTCTTTACAGCGCTAGTGAGAATGGTGATACTGGTATATGGCACTGAGTTTTCAGTAACTTCTTTTAATGTTGTGACATGCAATTGATGATCTAAAAGGAAAAAAAAAAGGTCTGACACTTTTGAAGGCAGATGAAAATTCATTGTAATGACAGAAGGATCAGGCTCTTTAGTACTTTAAAGTCAAAGAAGAAAGGAAAGAGGAAGTGAGAAGTGACAGAATATATATAAAACTAACAGGAGGAAAACCAATAAAAACTCCACAACCCACCCACTGACCACCAAAGCTCTTCAGTCTGGTAGTGCCCAGCAGCTGGAAGCTGAAGCCTGACAAGTTTGTGTCCCAAATGGATTTGGTTTGGTTTGGTTTGGTTTTTTCCCTTTCCATTGCAATGTGGTAATCAACCACTGGAGCTAATTACCAGGGAAGTTGTAATTCCTTTCCATGATCTCACTGTTGTTTTAAATCAAGACTGACTGCATCCATGGAAGATGCGGTTTAGCAAATGCTCATTACTGGAGTCAGTGCAGGAGCAACTGTGTGAAAGACTAAAGCCTTTGGCCTTGCTGGAGCTCAGGGTAATGAACTAATATCCCTTCCCCATTTATCTATGTTTCAGGGCCTGCATGACCTTTTCTGTCAAGTCAGCTTTGTACCCTGCCCCACACCACTCATGGTTCTGGTGTTTTTTAGAGTATGGGCTGATTAAAGGAATCTATCAACTCTGTAAAATTTTTTTGCTACATTTTTGCTTGTGAGTGACTGGAACGATAAAATTAACTATATATATTTTCCATTTCCCTATTTATTTGACTGGACAACAGATGTTCTCATAATTAAACAGGACTACCCTGCTCACTATGGTGCATAATAACTTCACATACTGGATGCTGCTTGAGTTTTTGCGCAGCTTGCACGCACACATACACACATGTGTACGCATATTAAAAATATATATGAGAAAACATAGGAAAAGTTTTTTTAAAAAAACAAACAAAATAAATACGGGTAGACTGTAGGGGGAAGGGCAATTATTAAACCACTTGCCTCACTTTTAACCTGACTACAAAGTTGGGATCTAGGTTATGTTAACTAACACTACTTTCTATGCATCTAAAACATTGCTTTGGGTGCCACTCCTTTCAATGCACAAGTACAATTTCTGAATTCCTGC
>NW_008824186.1:5654102-5670290 GCF_000699105.1 Pygoscelis adeliae | reverse complement strand
CCCTATGTTCCTCTGGACACCAGGTATTGGGCATTTAACCTTTAAAACCAGGCTTTGAGCGAGGCATGTGGGGCATGCCATAAAAATCATGGTTTCAGTTCTTTTATTTCAGTCGATTTTATGCGCCAGCGATCCCTGTCACTGTTGTCCTTCCAATTTGGGGTTTACATATTAATCTCAAGGCAAAATTCCTAGTAAACCAACAGTTTTCAAGGACAGCAGTGAATTTCTTTTTTGTTACTGGGCAATGCTTTATGAGTTCACTTGAAGCTTTGTGGACTGTTTGGTGGCCATGAGCCAGGCGTCATAGACTAGATCCTTGGCTAGTGTAAATGACTTTCACGGTTACTGCATCTGAATGAAACTACGGTGCTTTGTAAGAGCTGAGGATCCAACCTCTCTCTGGAAATTCCAGAGCCTGAAAAATTTTATATGGTTATCAGTCCGAAAAAAGACTGAATTGTATCCACCTGCTTACGGTAGCTCTTCTGAAGTGCTGCTGCGAACTACTTACCAACTACTATATGCTTAAAGTGAGTGGCCCGATGATCTGGTTGGTAGTGTCCAGATTTGTTCTGTAATACATATGGGAGGAGGAGTCCTTGGACTGTGTCCCTCCAAATTGCTTTCCTCACTGAACTATGTATTACAATCTGTGCCACATAACGGTAGAGATAAAAACAACTCTAATGGGTTTGAGTCCTTAGTCGCCATGGCTGAATTTCTGATGCCCTGGAGATATATTGCAAGAAGAAAAGGGCACATAATTTCTAGTTTATTAGTTCTGTTTCACTGATATTATATTGCTTGTTTGGTCCTGGTTTGCCTAAGTATGCAAAAAGGGGGCATGAAAATGACATTTATTAGAAATGTGTTGACTGACTTGATAAAATTTGAATTCCAGTGCACTGGAGCATTTTCTGGTCTGTGCACAAAGCTGATAGTTTGGCACAGGTTCTGCTATTTTCTACCCAGAAAACCTTTTCCTATGCTTGTGTTTTCTATCAAAAGTGATATTTCTAGAGAAAATAGTTACAATAAATTTGGATAGCAAACTACTATGGTTTTTTACATAAACATGAAGTGAATATTTATGGAAAATCTCCTATCATTCGGCTAGCTATTTGTGAACAGCTTGCAAACAGAGATAACGGGAACTAATGCAAGTCAAGCTTTTTATTCAGCAATCTGCCCAGTGGCAAAACTTATTTTGTTGTAGAACTTAATTTTCATTGTGTGCATCACTAGAGATGATCCCCAAATTACTGTTTTCTGAGCAAGTCCTTGGGGATCAAACCTACCACATTCCATCACCAAAACAGAAATAACTTTGACCATCTGGCAAAGCCAGTGTACATTCATTACAGCAGGCTTTTTTTGCATTCAGCTAGCCCTAAGAAAATAATTACAATGGCTTCTAGTTATAGCATACACAAAGATCTTTCTTTTTCTTCTCATTAGCCTAGTGAGGAAATTTAAATGTGGCTATTCCGACTACAGGGCTAGTTGTTCATTACTACGAGAAGGTTTTTCTAACACATCACATGTATGTATATTGCAGCTAATCTGAGATTTGTATGGACTATTTTTTGAGACTTGTAGGAAACTAATTTCTATATGCTGCTTCACATAAAAAATGTCAGGGTCTGTGTCATCTGCTGCTTATAAATATTGTATTATGGTAATAAGCAATCACTTGTCAGAGCTGCAGACGACATTGGTTTTTAATTTGGGATAATAAAAATAACAAGATACTTCTCTACTAATTTGCACTGTGACCAGATATGTCAACTTTTCATAAACAAGCCCATTCAGTTTGTCGGGAGGGTCGGGGGGTGGTTCTGCTTGCTTTGGTTTGGTTTTGAAATGTTTTGGTTTTGTTGGACATAGGGATATTATACTCTGAAGCATTGATAAACCCTTATAGATAGAAAGAGCATCAGTTTCCTTAACCTGATTCCCTTTGTGCGGAAGGGTTAGATAGTGTAGCAAACAGAGCTGGCATGACTCTAAAGCCCAGTGGCTGGGAGATAAGGAGACATCCATCCCCCTGTCTGTGCTGTTCAACACTTTCTTTACATTAAGCATTCAGTAGAGCAGTACAGAAAGCTGTGTTTCCCTGGCGAATAATCAGATAGCCAAACCAGTGGTCTATGAATCCTTTTTCTCCTTTTCTTGGCTCAATGAATATTCAATTCATCCCTGTGAAGTGGTTTAGCTTTGGTAGAAAAGATTGATACCATTGCCTTTCCTACCTCAGACTGGCCTGTATCTGGAGGTTTAAACATTTACTGTGGCAGGTGAAAGCTTAATTAAGACAAAGGATGGAACTGATCTCATCTGCCATATCTTCTGTCAGGGGTTCAACGCTGGCAGTAAGAGGGATGAGAAGAGAAGACAGAGCAGCACCATCACCATCTTTTTCTCTGGCACCTCGTCCACTGGGTATACTTGCGGATCAGGTGCCACATGTGGGTCCTGCAAAGGCAGTGGGTGCAAGAGAGCCCAGTTTTGGCAGAGCTGAATTTAGAAACCTAGGCACTTACCGATGGGTACTGTCAGGACTTGTGTAGCTCTTGGAAATGCTTTAGGCAGAGTTTTAGGTGCATGAAGAACCTTAATTTGCAAAATTTAGGTCGTGTGGATTTTGAACTGACTTTGCAATTGAGTAGTAGGTAAGGTGGGGAGGAACCTCGGTGTGGATTCAGTTTGTGGTGTTTGAACCTCGTTTCTCTGCCAAGGGAGCTCCTATCTCTGCCTATTCTAGAGAAAAGAGAAAATAAGACAGGAATGTTGAGACTGGCTTTGGTTCTATCGTGCACAAGAAACTGGGCTGTAGTTTTGGGTGGCTGAATACACTAGAATAACTATGTGCTACTTTAATAGCTATAGTTCAATGTGTTTTAAAGCTGTTTGCACATTGCATTGCTTTTTCTTAGCTGTGGGAGGAGAGATTTTTTTTCTTTGAAACTTCAGACTCAGGCTAGAACTTCTCAGAATCAACTTGGTTGTTAACTGATCAGGGAAGGATGTAACAAGTTCATCTGGGCTAGAGTTGCTTCAGAGAGAAGACAACACAGATGCTGTATATGGACAATGAGGAATTCAGAAAGGCTGTTTGATTGCGACACAGAGATGAGTCCAGTGTGTGCAAGCAGTGAAGAAACATTCTTGCTTCTCCTGTACAATTCAAGAGCAAAACCTTCACCAACTCAGAGGCGCAGGTTCAAAGAGGAAGATCCAGAAAGGACAAACTGGAACTTTGCTCACCAGGAATCCCGCTTAGATTTTGTTTTGCTTCCCCAGCATTAGTGCCTCACACTGCTGTGTAATCTGCGTTATCTTGGCAAAACCCATTAATCTCAGTGGGAAGAGTATTCAGTATACTATCATTCAGTATTTGTTTTGTAGCTGTACCAGCATCGCTATCAGAGCTGAGAAGAAGTAATTCAGTTTTTTCAGTTTTCCCAAATGGGGGAAGGACTATCGTTCAGATTCTGTTTTTGTAGCTGTAAAGTTCTAAGACGTAACACATCTACTTGTACTCATTTGGGATATTAAACAGAGGAAGAGCATTGGAAAATTCTCATACTAAACATTGATCTGTTGTGATTATCTCATGAAATGCTTGTACACATTTCTCTTTAGGTTAGTGGCGCTGTGCTGGAATATCTGTCATGGTAACAGCTGTCAAGCAGACAGGCAGATGCTGTTCATGTATATAAGAAAAGACTTGGAAATATTCAAAAAAATAAGTGGAATTTCTCTGAAACTTTTTTATTTCTAGTTAGGTTTAGTACCCAGCTGGCTGGGACATGATGAGTTATTTTTATCTTATGAAAAATTATTTTGAATTACTGCATTACCTGTGGTACACATGAGCTGTAGAGAAGGGAAATATAACCTTGCTCTATAGCAGAGTGGTGTTTAGAAATTTGGAGTGAGAGGCATCTAAATTCTTCTCTGCCTGATCCCACAGCGATCCATGTTCACAAGCTTCCTTACAGAAAAGAATACGACATGTACTCCATCCCCTGCCTCTAAAAGCCACTGTAGGAGGGCAGCGGCAGAGTGGGGAGTTTTTGAGCAATGTTACTCTCCCTGTCTCTGGCTCAAGTGACCTAAATCAGACATCACACACAAATTTTTCCACTTAGCTATTTCTCTTTTCTGGTGTTCTTTTGCCTAGCACTTAAATAGCTGTTTTAAGATTTTTTTCAGGGTCGACAATGCAGGTGGACAATACAGACAGCAGAGAACGTGCAATATATAACTTGGATTCTGGAAAATAAAGTAGAAGCCTTATGCCAAAATAGTGCCATAACCAGTTTATATAGCTCAAATTCCCATATGTTCGTGTGTGTAAGCCTTTTATAAAAAGTGGCAGCTTGTATCACCCGATGCATGTTACCAGTTAAACACACTTTTTCAGGCTGGTTCACAGAGAGCTTTGATTCATCAGTGAATCAGACCAGAGATAAACATTCATTCCTGGTGTTTGCAGTGCTCCAATTTCCCTACTCAAGGCAAGAAAATAAATTACATGAGCCCTGGAGCTTAACTGCAAGACGTTAGCAAAAATCTCACTGGAAGGTCTTTTAAATTTGTGATATCCTTACACTTTGTATGCTGACTTCTGTAACCAGCTCATTAGGCTTTCTGGGTTGTCTTTCTGTCTCTGGTGCTCTCTCACATTAGGTATTACATAAATTAATGCTTAAAAAGCCTGAGGTGTAATATTTTTATTATAAACACTTACATGTGTGCCTGTATAAAAATAAGTATTACATAAATATCCAGATATTTATGAGAAGTTGGATTGATGTGATCCAAATGTCCTTTTCTACAGGAGAACACTACTTCTCGGGTTGTGTGCGGGTACCTAACCAGGAAAGCCTAGCAAGCTCTGTTTTTTTCTGGAAATTATTTCATATATGTTTCGTATATGTTTTGAAGAGTATGAGAAATGTGTATATTATCAACTGCACAAAGTTTCTATTAAGCACACATTGCTTTCTACTTGGAGGTGATCAGGGATTTTTAATTTTCTTTTGTATAATGGAAATAGATCAATATTTTCTTGAAACCAACCTGAAATCAAAGGTCTATTGTTTGGGGCTTTAAAAAAAAAAAAAAAGTACTGAGGGCTGCTTAGTCATGCAAATTCATGTATAATTAAATGCCACAGCACTTTCTTGGAAGTGAACAGATTTTGAAAGTGAATAATAACATAGGCTAGAGTCCACTGGCAAAACATCACAGCAAGTCACTCCGCTGTTTTCTTCAGGCTTGTGAAAATATTCATGACCCTAGCCAGGTCCCCAGTCTTCCTTATATTTTATTTGCTTTATTCTTGCAGACTACACAATCCCTTACTTTGCCACCGTGTTTTTCGGAAATGTCTTTCTGACCTGAAGTTTGCAAACGACTCCTACATGTAAATGAAATGATAATCACCAAACTGTTTATTGCCTAACAAATGAGAAATTCAGTTACATCTAATAGTGAGTCAAGTCACGCTTGGTATTTAAAGCTTCCCTTTGTGTGTTTGTCTGTTGTAAAACAGTATATATTCCAGCGGAGGATGCTTCAAGGTTACATTAGAGTGTTTTTGCCCTATTTGAGTTCTTTAGTTCTGGGTTTTTCATTTCTGTAATGACTCACCCCTACGGTTTTCAGTGAACTTGGAAAAAATGGCATCCTATTTTGTCTTGTTCACCAATTTGATACATTACTCTATTACAGCCACAGAGAGATACAGTTCTGTCAAAATCTGCTTTCCTCTACAAAAACAGACCCTGACCCAGAGGTACCAGAGTCATAAAAAGATTTTGAAACAGGCTGCAGCACATTTATCTCTATGGCTTGGCTCAGAAAGAACACACAATTTTCCAGCATCTTCTCCTTTCTTTTTATATGGATCACATCTGAAAGAGGCCAGGTGCCTGACAAATCTAGCCTGTGGATACACCTAATACCCCTTATTTCTAAGATAGCCTATGTTTGAAAGGTGTAAATTAAGAAAACTGTGTGAAGGCACATTAAGAAAATAGTTATTTCTGGGAAGAAGCCAGTCTGCATGAGGAACAATGTGGTTGGATTTGGGTGGGCTAGATATTAAATTAATGATTGTGTAGGCATGCCTGAAAACTGTAGCAACTGAAATTGCTGTAGTTGGAATTACACAGCTGTCCGTTTTGTAAATAATATCCTGGCATTTCTTGATGTCACAGCTATTGCTTGCTCTTTCAACTATTAGTCTGTTTATGCACATTTTGGAGATGCAGACAGTTTTTCCTGTCAAGAAAACTTCCTTTAAATATGACCTTGCCAGGAATTTATCAGCATAGGTTACAGGAAAAATTTTGATTACTATTAGAGCCTGTGTGTCCTGCCTATCTTCTTGAAACAGCATAACATTGCAGGAGCTGGTAAAGTTAAAGTGACTGCCTTTTTTACAATATTATTCCATGCATGGTACATTGTCATGGTTTAGCCCCAGCTGGCAGCTAAGCCCCACACAGCCGCTCGCTCACTCCCCCCCGGTGGGATGGGGAGATAAATCAGAAGGGTAAAAATGAGAAAACTCATGGGTTGAGATAAAGACAGTTTAACAGGGAAAGCAAAAGCCGTGCACGCAAGCAAAGCAAAGCAAAGGAATCCATTCACTTCTTCCCATGGGCAGGCAGGTGTTCAGCCATCTCCAGGAAAGCAGGGCTCCATCACGTGTAATGGTTACTTGGGAAGACAAAACGCCATCACTCCAAACATCCCCCCCTTCCTTCTTCTTCTCCACATTTATACGCTGAGCATGACGTCATATGGTGTGGAATATCCCTTTGGTCAGTTGGGGTCAGCTGTCCCGGCCGTGTCCCCTCCCAACTTCTTGTGCACCCCCAGCCTGCTCGCTGGTGGGGTGGGGTGAGGAGCAGAAAAGGCCTTGACTCTGTGTCAGCCCTGCTCAGCAATAACCAAAACGTGCCTGTGTTTTCAACATTGTTTCCGGCACAAACCCAAAACACAGCCCCATACCAGCTGCTGTGAAGAAAATTAACTCTATCCCAGCCAAAACCAGCACATACATACATTCTTTTTTTTGGTTGCAATGTGAAGTCTGTTTTTTGATAAATATGAATAACTGGAAAAAAATGTAAGGTTCTTTGCTTCTTTTTGATTATTCACGCTCTACAAGGATTTCAATGTGGCTATTCTATGTAGAATGGCTTTCTACACCTATTGCAGCAGGCTTAGTAGATTCTGGTCTGACCTTATTCTTCAGAGGAATACGTAACAGGATTTTAGTATTTGAAAGGACAATAGAGAAGGGGGGATATTTATTCACGTGCATTATTCAAAGCAGAAAAGAACAATTGCAGCCCAACTCTCCTGTGCCCTGAACCATTACTGCATTTAGATACCTTCAGAAGCAAAAGTGGGTGTAAAATATTTTGATTGTAGAGCACTGTCCACCTGTTCGCTACTGTTGCACTACCAGAAGTAGGTCTGATTGATCAGCTGGCTGGTGGGAAGGGAAGAAATTAAAGGGGAGATAAGAAGGCTGTGGCTATACCAATCCTGCATAGTTATACGAATACTTTTTTACTTTTTTCAAACAAGACTCAGCAGTGTGTCTGGCATGTAAACCACTTTGCAATAGCAGGAAATACTTTGAGAGGTCTGCAATGATGTTCAGAAACCTGTTCTTACATTTAGGTGAAAGCATCTTCCTCCTGTTCTTGCTACATACGATTAGGGTGGTAGCGTAATGAACCAGTATGATGACTGTTACCTAAAATTCTAGTTAAACTGATCAAGTCTGAGTGTGATATGAATATTTTCAGATCTTGTTTTAGGAAAAACCCTGAAATATAAATAATGGCAGTTCCTAGGAGGAAAGGCTTAGGTTCAGAGCAAGTCAGAACGATGTTGTACAGACACGTGTTCGTGTGAGTGGATGAGGGTATAATATATGTAGGTCTTTTGTGCACTTTGGAACTTCCTAATTTGTAAGACACTTAAGGCAATTCTCTGCAAATACCAGATATCCCCAGAAATGCATTAGGTGTACAGCTGCACCAGAGATGGGGTTGGAAACCTTACCGTTGTGTTTAACAGTGTGGGATTAAAAACAACCTGTCGTGTCTGAAAAAGGGAGGGGGGTAAGTTCTCAGCCACTGTGTTTTTCTGTAGATCACCATATCTGTATAATTTCTTTTTTGCTTGAATTTGCTAAACAGTACTACCTTGATTAATCTAAGACAATGACTTCTTGCTTGTACCTTTTTTTTCATGTTTTCCTGAAATAGCACAAGATTTCTCAAAGGGCTGAATTGGATTAGTGACATTAGTAGTGATGTTGAACTCAGTTATTTGTGAAAGTAAAGTATTTGAGTTTGAAGATGCTGCTGTGACAAATACCCTGGGAACTTTAGTATCATTTGTCTAAATCAGTGAAGGTGCACATATTTTGTTACTAAAATTGTTAGAGCTGTAGGAAACCAAGTGAAGAAAGCTGTCTTTCAGATAAGTGTATAAAAAATCTGGATGCATAAGCATATTTTTTGGGTTTGCAAAACTGTGCCAGAAAACTGAGACTGACAAACATTCTGCTTTCTAACCGTGTTGGAAGAGCTGAGGTTGGACTCATTTTCCTTTGTGCTCCTGCAGTTCTCCTCATGCTTTGCAGAAGTTTTGTAGTGTACCAATATTGTCATTCCCTGACAGATTATGCGTTTGAGTGAGACAATATCTGCGAGAAAAGTAATATCGGATATGGTTGGAAAAAACAAAGTTTTGCATGTATGAGATTGAATTTTAAAAAAATGAGCCGGTAAAAGCTCTTTCTCTATCTATCAATTAGCATAACAAAATATACTACCTCATCCTACAAAACTCCCCATTTAATCAAGTTTCTGTGTCTATTGGAATTTTTAAGATAATCTGTAAAAAAGCAAAATGCGGTAAATAGGTACATAAAGGCCTGGGCTCTCACTATTTTGACCTCAGTGGGCCTTAATGGTTTTGTACCACAGCTGGCTTTGAATCACACAGCAGATGTAGGTGTATTACTGACTCTATATACCTTCTTTAAGTAAATGGAGAGAGAAGTAACTCTGCCCATCCCAGTTTCAAGAGCGGTATTGTGGTCTATTTTCTGCATTGCTGTTGTTTTGCTGATAGAGCATAATGACTTTTTGGGGCGGGGGTGTAAAATTAACTTTGCCCTGAAGGCTTTTAACTTGAGATGCCTTGCATGCATTTATCTGAACTATATAGCTTAGATAAAGTGCTCTAATATCTCTGCTGGCCAACAGAGTTCGCAGCAGGACTTCTGGGTTCTGGCAGTATTTTAGTTTTCATAGAAAAGGGAGAAAATGTGTAAGAGTGCCTCCCAGTAAGGTGCATCCAAGGATGAACCAAGCCTAACGAATGCAGAGGAAGGTGTACAAGCAACATGTGCCACCATACTCTGGTGACTCAGCTCAGTGGAATATTGCTTGTGGGAAGAGCTTGAGTTTAGCTATGTGTCTGTTCCTTTGTAATTCAATTTTTGCTCAGGGCAACAAAAAGGAGGGTAAAACGACAGAGAGAATAGAACAGTCTCGAATCAGTTCAGTGCTGGTTTCTGATCTGTGGGTGCTAGTGAAAATACCTATGGTATATGGTGAGAAAGGGCCTGCCTTCCTAATTATTTTTTTTCCCCTCCTTTTTCCTTTAAGGGTTTAATTAACTTAGGCACGAGAATAAAAGGCATGAGACAAGAAGGAATTCTAAACAAAAAGTAATCCCCTTTTAAGTCCTCTGACTTAAGAGACTACCTAGAAAAGTGAAGGAGATGGCCTCTTCTCCCTCCCCCTGCACCCACACAAATTTTTCCATAGTAGGCTTTCTATATAAGGCCAGTATGGAGAGAAGAAAGAATTTTTGTTGTTGTTTATCACTAGCAGCTAGCTGTCACAGCTAATCAATACAAACAACCCGTAATCAATCTAGCCCCAATTTAGGGGAAGAACTGAGCTTTCAATCATTTCATATAGTCAAAAACAGCCAAAGCAATTGGATTCTGTGATGGCAGAAGACTGAATTTCTTATCAGGATCAGACAAGATAGTTTTCCTGCCTTCCAGAATGATGTAGAAACTATAGTGTCCTGTTTTATAGATTATGATTATTTTAAAAGCTTATACAGTCTTCCTCTCTGCTTATTTCTGTGTGTTATAGGAAAACAGAAGGATTATGGATCTTTGTATGGAGTTCCCCATATGAAGCTTCCTGGTACTGCTGCTAATTTGTTATGTGAAGGGCTTTTTTCCTATTATTAGGTGAAGAATAAGTAAAATAACTCTTTTAAAACTTTACTGCAAAATTAGGTATAATTCCATAAAGCACTCTTTTTAAAAGAGAACTGATGTACATAACTCAGGTAATTTAGAGGTTACTGTGGGGTTTTCTTTTCCCGCAATGATTTGTCCTGAATATCTGGATCTCAGTTTCTGCTTTAAGACTGCAAAGGAAGGTAACGTTCTCCATTAAAAAAAAAAAAAATCTTTTTGGTATGGGTATCTCAATTTTTAATTCATATCTTTTTCCAGCCATGAAGCTTCCGTATTATTTTTGTATCAGTTTTCTCTCTTGCACTTAGATGAGCTGGTGGAGGAGATGTTAGCATACAAAGTAAATGCAGCAAGAAATGCAGTGTTCTGTGGTGTGGGGGGGTAGAGCTGTTGAGTCCAATATCAGAACTTTTTAACCAATTTTCTCTTTGAATTGGAAACCAATGAGACTGATTGGTTGTACAAAGGTAAATTTGATTTATTTTATTTATTTGTTTTGAAACTGGTTCAATCTCAACAGTAGTTGTTCTTAAAGTCCCTTCAGTGGTTGGTGCCCTGGGAGTGGGTGGCTCTAGGCAGCCTGAAGGCTCACTTGCTCGCAACAGAATTATTTTAATTTTTGTGGTGGAAATCCTAAGGCATAGAGCAGTTCTGTGCCTGGGGTCATGGAGCAAATAATCAGCAGAAATGGGAGCAGAATAAAGAGCTCCAGACTCAAGCATGTGTTTCAACCACTAAATCATTTCTCCTGCAGGAAGCCAAGAAAAGTTTGGTCCTTCCATTTGGTACCGAATCTGTATTCTCCCTGGCCTCCCTACTCTCATACAGCCTTGCTACTACATACCGTCAGCATTCATACACCTCCATACCCCTGTCACCTTTATCCGCTCCTCCTTCCACGTGGTAACTGGGGCCTTCTCCTTTGCAGCACCTGACTGCCCCTACTGCTCTCCACCTGTAGCGGTGCAAGGTGATGCCATTAGGATGCTTTGCCTTTCTTTGAATCCCTGGGTCGGCTCCCTTTTCTGCCACGGTCAGACAGATGTTTCTTTTCTATCAGCCCTTCATAACCCTTGTACTTGCCTCTCTCTATTATCCCCCCCCTCCCCCCTGCTCAGTGACACGACTCTCATTTGAAGCTTGCTTGGATTCTCACATATATGCCATCTCATCTCTTATATCTCTATCCTGTAAATACTCAGATCCCTCCCGGTGAGCTACTCTGCTGGATACTTACGAGGCTGCAAAAATTCAGAGAGAATCTAGAGACAATTTTTGGTTTGTTTCTTTTTCTTGTCTTAAATTTATTATCTTATTAGGGCCACTTTTTTTTTCCCCTACCCTGTTCTTCTCCTTTATCTTTTTCTCTGTGTTTTTGACTTCTAAGTTTATTATTTTTTAGCTCCTGGCCTCTGCTGGTCTTTCCGATCCTCCTTTCATTTGGAAGCAGCACCCCCTTGCAGTTAAATTATACTGCAATACAATAATAAAACCAGCTCCTGTGACTTCTTGAAAATATAAAGGTTTGAAAATTGACAGGCAGTCTGAATTTGTAGTTCAAGGGTGAATGAATATACCGCAAGTACATTTGAACTTCATTTTTTCCTCAAAGAATGGCGGTGAGAAGAGATGTGCTATAACTCAGGCTGAAGCTAAAAACATGAAGTGCCTGCAGGAAGTATTTGTAAATATTCCTCATTTCCAGTCAGCTTTGAAACCCCGAGTCATTCAGGGCTCCTGGAGCCCCCGACTGACTGTCACTAATCTTTCTAGCCTTTGTCTCCAAATAACTTGAACTCTCCTACTCTGGTTTCCTTTAAACTGGAGCCCTTAATGCTCCCCCTGGATCATATGTAGTGCATTTTCCTTATCTGCTTGAGATGCTGTCTAGGTGCAACCTTCTACTCAGTGCTTCAACTGGTCTGTGTAGTGTGGTTTTTTTTCCCCTGCCACCTGTACCCTTAAAAAGACCAAATGCTTCTGTAATTATTCATTCTTTTAAATTATTCATTCTTTTAAAAGATTAATGTAAAGGCAGTGTGTGTTTGTCTCTGCATCTGCTTTCTGTATGTCTGTGTATATATATGTATATATATTTTAAAAAAGTGGATGAGGTGTACCAGCAACACCGTACGTAGAAGGAAAGTAAGTCAAGCGGCTTGACTGTTTGCTTTCTGTCCCCATGCTACCGTTCCTGTAGAAATGCTTGCTTGGGTACGTGGCACCAAGGCGTCACTCTGTAGTTGCTTGTTCTTTGGAAACTAATGGTGTCCTGGTTTCGGCAGGGATAGAGTTAATTTCCTTCCTAGTTGTGTTTTGGATTTAGGATGGGAACAATGTTGATAACACACCGATGTTTTAGTTGTTGCTAGGTAGTGTTTACACTAGTCAAGGCCTTTTCAGTTTCTCCTGCTCTACCAACTGAGAAGGCTCGAGGTGCACAAGAAGCTGGGAGGGGGCACGGCCAGGACAGCTGACCCAAACTGGCCAACGGGATATTCCATACCATGGGACGTCATGCTCAGTATATAAAGCTGGGGGAAGAAGAAGGAAGGGGGGGACGTTTGGAGTGATGGCGTTTTGTCTTCCCAAGTAACCATTATGCGTGATGGACCCCTGCTTTCCTGGAGATGGCTGAACACCTGCCTGCCGATGGGAAGGCGTGAATGAATTCCTTGTTTTGCTTTGCTTGAGTGCACGGCTTTTGCTTTCCCTATTAAACTGTCTTTATCTCAACCCACGAGTTTTCTCACTTTTACCCTTCCAATTCTCTCCCCCATCCCACTGCGGGGGGAGTGAGCAAGCAGCTGCGTGGTGCTCAGTTGCCAGCTGGGGTTAAACCATGACAAATGGTCACTATTGCAGTTGGGTCTTTTAAATCAAGCGTTGACTGTGTGCTATTGTGGTTAACATCCAAGGACTAAAATTCACTAGTAACTTGCACAAAGGGGAATTATGAGAAGACTATGCCTGGTCAAGCACAGCACAGCACCTGATTTTTTTTTTTGTATGTTCAACAGAATAATTTCTGGAGACCAGTACTCATAAAGATAAATAATTAGCATGAGGCTTCAACCATGAAGCTCACTTGACATAATCAAGCTCTTAATAACCTGTGGTCCCTAATAAACCTGGTGAACTGAAATTCTTACAGACATCAAAGTGTTACACTGCCTGTGGAGAAAAATGGCTTAAAAGGGCTGAGTTGAGGAGTATATGAGATCTGACTTTGCTGTGCTGTCAGGCATATTATTTTATTTGATTTACCACATGCTTTTTAAAAATAAACCATATCTTGCCATATCTGTTGAGCACTAGAAAGGTACTTTCCAATTCTTTTATATTCAACAATTTTTAGAAATCTGGACACCATTATTAGATACAGCGCTCTGGGAATGTCTCAGTAACGATATGTCATGGCAATAAGATTTTTTGTTTGATATTCTGCCATGAACTCATTGAAGGATTGCATTTGCTCCCATTTGCATTGTCCTAGCATCTTATTTGTACTTGGCTATTCTTTATCTTGTGGTTTTTGAATTCTTAAGCTTACCTGTGATACACATTCTTGATTCCTGATACCATTTTGCATTGAACTGTATTCCACATCATTTTTTACCAAAGCTGAACATATTGTGCAATATGAGATTTCTTGGGAAATAACTGTCAGTTTGCTTCTGCATCACCTACAAGGCTTACAACCACTGCATTTCTATCCTTTTCTGTAGGATTCATAAAGATAATGAAAGTACTATTTCAAGAATAGATTTCCAAGGGAACTTCTTTAGAACAGCCTTGATTCAGTTATACTTCGACATTTTCCATTTCCGTTTTTTTGTTAATCTATCAATTAACTGTTTATTAATGAATGCAATAATAACAATTTCAGTCAGCATTTATTACAGTGCAAAAGTTATTGTTGTACGAGACCAGATTTATGAACACATTAAGACACTTATCTCCACGATAAACACTAATTCTGAATCGGAAAAGCTCTGAAATTAAGGCTGAATGGGTATTCTTTACTGATTAAAACAACTCTTGGAAGCTAAGTGATTTTCTTCAAAGCTTATTTCTTCCAGGATAAGAACAGTGAAATTTCCACTGATTGAGGGTAAAAGTAAATTAGAATGCCCTATTCTGAATTAGCTTAGCTCAAAATCAAACTTCATTTATGGCTTTTATTAAACTAAAAAATAATTAAAAAAAAAATTGCTGAGAACGAAAAATATCTTTGGGAAGATATTCACAGAGCAAGAAGCTTCAAGAGCCCAGCGAGCCCTCACTGTCTCTTTCAGGAGTGGTTCGGTTACAAACTCAAAAGACCCTGCCAAAGTGAGCGGCAGATGCAGATACCAGGTCCACACTTACCAAAGAGCAGCAATGACTACGTAAAACGCTCCACACACAGCCAAGTCAATAGGAATAGGAGAGCAAAGATGCAAAGGGAAGAACTTGTGTATTTGAAGTTGGGGAGACAGAAAGGAAAGGAAAAGAACAGCCCCCCAAAATGAGGGAGGAAGGGGGGGAGAAGAAAAAAAAAAATCAGCTACAACCTGAAAAACCGAAGTTGGAGGAAGTAAACCTCCCTCCGAAAATCATGAGGGCTTGCCCTGAAGCCGGGAGGGGCAGCTCTCCAGTTTGCAATAGACCGTGTTGGAGTTCTTGCATCGGCAACCTGTATGATTGATGTGGTCGTAACACCCTCGACAGAGTTTTAGGCATCCTTTTGCAGGAGGGTAGCAAAGCAAGCAAGGCAGAAACAAGGACATCGCTCCCATGTGCAGGTACCTAGAACAGCAGTGTGACTGGGAACAAGTGCAAGGATTATCCGTGTAAGAGTCCCCTTCATCGTCGTTAGAACAGTGGTAGAAGATCCCTTTGACCAAACACATGCAGGTGCCGTACTCCACCATGCTCTCTGCAGAGCACAAGCACTGCTGGTTGCAGGCCAAGCAAGAAGGGAGGGCCCTCGGGGCCGTGCACTCACTGCACTTGCACTTCCCACACTGTTCGCAGATAAACTTGTGCTGCGTCAAGTCCTCTTTTAAAGGACTCTTCAGATCATCTACAATCAGAGACGACTGCTTGGGCTGCGTCCGGATTGTCCGATCGGATCTGTGGCCCGAGCCCGGCCTGGATGGAGGTGACCGTCCCAGCAGTCCTTGCTCTGAGGAAGCACTGCTGTTGCTCCCAGAGCTAGCCATGCTCCCCGTGCTGGTTGACCTGCTCAAGACGGGAGCCCTCGCATTATGCTGATGTGCCACGTGGCCCACGTGACTGGGTCTGTGTTCATAATTATTATTCACATTAATTGCTATAATTTCATGAGTCCTTTCATACTTCTCTTGCCTTGGCGCTGTCTGCGGCCCAGGTTTTTTCACCACAGATGGGCTTTCGGTGTACTCATTGCTGCCCCTGATCACCTTGATCTGGTCCAGTGACAAGATAGTTGTTGGCTGGCTCTCTCTTTCATAGTCCAACCGTTGCCAGCTGTCCAAGGAGGGCTGCTGAATCACCACTAGTGAACCACCACTGCCATGGAGCCCACTCTGGGGCTCCATCTGTAGTGATCTCTACTTCTGGCATTCATTGGGAACCTGGCATGCATCTGAAATCCTAAGGCCAAGGTGAATGCCTGCTTCCCGAGGCACATTGGTGGCCCCGGCACGGAGTCCAGCCAGGGCAGTGTAGGCAGCTGCGCCGTCCCGCCGCCCGCTCTGCACTGTCCCACCGCTGTTCCAGAGTGTCTATGGGACTGGATGGGATCCACCCGAGAGTGCTGAGGGAGCTGGCGGAGGAGCTCGCCAAGCTGCTCTCCATCATCTATCAGCAGTCCTGGGTAACGGGAGCGG
>NW_008824186.1:5632318-5652940 GCF_000699105.1 Pygoscelis adeliae | reverse complement strand
CCCAGGGAAGTGGTTGAGTCACCATCCCTGGAGGTATTTAAAAGACGGGTAGATGAGGCGCTTAGGGACATGGTTTAGTGGGCATGGTGGTGTTGGGTTGATGGTTGGACTCAATGATCTTCGAGGTCTTTTCCAACCTTGATGATTCTATGATTACACTAATATTAATTAGTCAAAATAATATTCTTCTCTAAAATATTCTTCCATTTAGGTTACGAACTCAACAAAATAATTTCATCAACCAAACTTATTTTAGAAGGAAAAAATCAGCTTTGTTTAACAAAACCCGTTTGCCTTAATGTGTCACCATCCATCTCTTTAGCCAGGAGGGATGGGGCATTGCTATCAGGAGACATCTCAATATAAAGCATAGGTGCAATTTGTTTTTAGCTTTCTATTTAAGGATCTTTTCTGCAGTGGGTAAAGAAAAATAAGAATGAGCGTGGTATATCTGTAATAAAAGCTAAATTTGGACACCTTTGTTTTAGTTCGTGTGTCTACATGCTAATGTTTGGTTTGGTCTGCCTATGCTTGATGTTGGTGATGCTTGCAAACCATTAAGATGCATTGGCCCAGACCCACTCTTAAGGTGATATATCTAAATGGCACCCAAGTCAGAGCTGATCGCATCCTCCCAGCCCGGTAGAGGAGTGGAATTGGATCACAACTTTCTATGCCTGCTCCTGAAATTGTTTCATAAAGGATGAAAAAGCTTTTTGCCAAAAGTAGATGAGGTTTTTTAAAAGAAAAAAGAAGCATATAACGTTGCAGAAAGATGTTTATGAGAATTTTCAGAATCATTTAAGTGCTTCATTTTTTAAAATCTGATAATATGCCTAGTTCCTTTTAAAAAATCTTACTAAATAAATTCTAAGGTTGAATATAAACAATGAAATACTGATTAAAACTGGCCTTCCGCTTGACTTCTTTGATGTTTTCTTCAGCTCCAGGTGATATTTTTTCCTGTTTCATGACAGCGGATTATAGCTGAACGAAAAAACCCATACAGGCAAACTGATCAGGTGCCTTTCAAGCTTTCAGTGAAACTGCTTCTTCTGACATAGCTGGCTAAGAGCCTGGGGAGACTGATGAAAATTCATCTTACAAAAAGCAGATCCACTTCTGTAGTTTGTATGGATTATGGAGTATACTCTCTCTCTTCTTTTTTTTTTTTTTTTTTTTTTTCCCCCCCCCCTGTTTTTTTTTTTTTGTTGTTGTTTTTCTTTTTTTTTTTTGTGGTGAAAGAGCCTGCTGCTAGGGGTCTGGATAAATCAAAAGCAGGCAGGATTGAGAGGTAACTGTTGAGAGCTGTTGGATTGCTCTGGCAGCAGAGATGTTGGGCTCCACTCTGTGTGTGCCCTTTGGAGCCCGAGAAGTTGGTTCAGGGTATCGATCGGAGATCAATTTTATTATACATTAGTAATAATATAACTGAAATGTTGTATTTTCTTTAAAAATAGAGAAGCTGCTGACTGACCTTTCTTACTGTGCAGGCTTCAAAATGTCTTCTGTTTCTAATGAGGAGTGTGACACTTTGATATAGGATCATTACAAGAGAAATAAAAATAGGGCTTTTTTCTCAGTAAAATAGAATGGGTCAGTCTGTCCTACTTAGCAGCTTTTTCTTAAAATATTGTTTTTTAAATAAAAAAAAAGTATCTTATGTACTTCCTCCCTATGCATAGTTGTGGGCACTATTTGAAATAGGTCACTGGGCCACTCTTATGCTAAGAAAGTAAAATACAAACCCCTTCACCTATTTAACGCATTACAATATCTGTATTGTTGTTAAATTACAGTGAAGTACAATTTTACTAAATACAAAAGTACAAAGAATAGGTGTGCTTGTAATCATATTTCAAGCTGAAAACTCTTAATAACTTTGGGAATGTAAGTTACATAAAGAAAAACATTAATACACTTCGTATGTTTGGAAAAATCAGCAGCGGCAAATAGGTGAATTTGTAATTTTGAGGAAGTTTCAGTAAACAGACTTGTAGGTGAACCATATCAGGTTACAATAACCAGGTTTATGATAAACTGGCAGTAGCATTATGTTCTCTTAAAATGTTATTGAAGAGCAGCTGATGGAGAAATCCTCATAGTCACCTAATCTTTATTCATGTCTTTTTTGAAACACGCTGTGCTGAGCATAAAGGTCAGCTTTATCTACTTTGAAATGATTGAAATTCTATTAAATATGCTGTTATAATCAGAAGAAGAACAAGATGTTCTTTCCTCTTGCTGGAATCCTATCCTGTTTCTAAGAAAAAGCATAGTTTATAGCAGAAATAACTGAATGAATAATATTGTCTCCTATTTTTTTAACTAAAATTCTTTACATGACGATTCAAGAGGTTTAACTTCTGAGGCTTGCACAACAAATATAAAGTGAGTGGGACCACAGCAAATGAAGGTAGCTGGACTTGTACGGTGGAGCTGGGATGAGCTGTCTTGGCTTATAACCAAACTTTTTCATCCCACTGATTTCTTTCTATTATTACTGTAAGAGAAAATTGTTGTAAGCAAACCAAAGCAGTTCAACAAGGAAAGTGTCTTGGCAGACATGCCCAGACATGGACAACCCCCATGAGAGAAATAGTTCAGAGCAGGTTTATAATTTGTTCTGTCCCAAAGAATATTTTAGGAATAAAAAAGATGCTTTCCTGTGGGAAATTGTGAGCATCTGGGCATTTTTAAGAACCAAACAGATAATTTCAAGATTAGAGATAAGATTTCTGTCATAGCACTATCTAAATGAAGTAATATTTTTGTAATTTTGCTGACATTTTAAAAATTAATTAGGCACACATGATTCTGTTTAGACATTCTTGAAAAGCTGAATTACAGAAACTGCAAACCTTTTATTAATTGGAGCACTGATAAATAGAGACAAATTGAGGTCAACACTGTTTCTGGCAAAATGTTGCAATAGTATTTATGAATATTCAAAAATTACATAATAACTTTACTAATACTGGTGACTTTTCTTTGTAAATCGTGTTAAAGCAAATTATCCAATAGATTTGGTATTTACAGGACTATTCAGACTTGTGGCATACACAGCTATTTTGTCGGAGGAGACATCCAATTAATGTTCATATATGCTACTGCATTACTTTATACAGAGTATCAGGAATAGGAATAACAGAGGATTATTTTTTTTCTCTTTAGAATACATTCACTTCAGATCCCAGCTGGAGCTATTGTTGTTCAGGATGGTAGAGAGAAGAGAGTTCTGGTCTTTTGAAAAATTAGTAATAATTTTGATAAGAATGGGCCTTATTTGGACTATACGTATTATTTTTTATTTTATTTAATTTTCAGTTCTGAAAAAATACCAGCAAACTAGCTGCTATTGGAAAAAACACTGTAAAAATGGCTACCAAACACTGCGGTGATTCAGACCTCCTTTGTGAACGATATCCATATTCCATCTCAAATGTTCCTCCATTTCATCACTCAGCGTTCTTATTGTAAGTGCAACTTATGATGATGAGGTAAAACTAGTTATAGAGAAAGATATTAGAGTTGTTAATATTGAAAAGCTACAAGCTCATGTGGAAAGAGTCCTTGTATTTCCAGACAAGACCTTTCCTGGAACGTAATAACTTTGAAATTACCCTACAGGAAAGAATACCACCTAGATTACCAAGCAGAAGTAAATTTTTTCAGTCCAATACCTGGGTTCAGCAAAAGAGGTGGAAATAGCAACAGATGTGTAGTAACGGTATCCTTCTACTGTGCATAAAATAGACACAAAAATTGCTGTCTGGAACAAGTCACCATCCCTGGAGGTATTTAAAAGATGTGTAGATGAGGTGCTTAGGGACATGGTTTAGTGGGCATGGTGGTGTTGGGTTGATGGTTGGACTCGATGATCTTCGAGGTCTTTTCCAACCTTAATGATTCTATGATTCTAAGGCAGCAATACCAAACCGCTTTATGGTGTCCAGTCCAGTTGTAAAGACAAACCATCAGCTTTATAATGGACAAATTTTTATAGCACAGAGGTGAAGAAGAAATTCAAGAGATTTTCACTGAGGAAGATAAGGAATATTACATATTTTCTTTTAGTTCCTTGGTCATTAAATAGTTAAATATATATATATTTTATATTACATGAAAACATTTGTTCTTAATAAATGAAGTCACACTACTTAAAAAAAAAAAAAAAAAAAGGTGCCCTGAACTAAATATGGAGGAGAAAATGAACATAGAGTGTATGCAAAATATACAGTGATCAGAGTTCTTTATTACTCTGGCAACTAAAGAAAATGGAGGTATTTCTGTGTCTGGTTTAAAAAAAAAAGAAAAAAGAAAGAAGCTTTGAGAACTGTGGAAAAACACAAGCAAAAGAGCCATTTCTTCTTGTCTTGAAACTTTTTAATCTTCAAACACTTTGGCTTGAAAAAGTTTTCTCCCTTGTGACAAGCAGGCAGACAAGAACCGGAGCAACAGCTGTGTTGGCCTAATAAAAACTGAAGTGCAGCTACATTTACAGTACATTGAGAACTGCTAAGAAATTAATGCAAAGATTGTACAGGGCATTGCTGAAAACACCAGAGGGGCACTCCTGGGAACAGCAATCAGCTACTTGGCATTAACCTTGCTGCAGAAGGAGAGCTGAAGTGTTCCGCATTTGAAGTTGCTAGTGTTCGTCTCGGCGCTCCGGTGCGAAAGCTGAGAGAGGCAGAGAAGGAAGACGGCAGATTTGGGATCACTGCCCTGCCTCCTCCGCCGCAGCAGGATTAAGTGCAGAATCTGAAGGAGAAAGGAAATAAAATCCTCCAACCTGCAGCAGTGGAGATGCAAAGGAGCCTGGGGTCTCGCTCTACCCCTTGCCCAGAGGGAGTGGGTGGTGGGGAGGCAGGGATGCAGCCGTGATGTGCCGTGCCGGCTCTGGAGCGAGGTCCATGAAGTCAAAGACCAAGCTTTTCCAACTATTGACAATTAGCTCTGTGCCAGGCTTGGTACAATTGTACCTCTGTGAGCTGGTACAATTAAATATCTGCAGTAGCTGGAGCAAATAAGAAATTACTCAAGCCAGACAGCTAGCATTTCAAACTTGAACAAATCCGCTATGCTTTATAGAGAATAATTCAGCTATGCAGTTTTGAAATGAAAGTGTTGTATAAATTGGAGATAATGGGACAAGCTAGATGTTGCAGAATACCTATAACAGCTTTCTCAAATTTGGCATTAGTATCTTGATAACAAGTATTTGGGAGCTACTGTTTATAAATAACCAGGATCTGAAAAATGTGTCTAAATGGGTTGGCGTCTTCAGAAAAACATTTATATTTATGTAAACACTCTCAGACATGTAAGACGTGAACTCAATATACACTTTAATTTTCTCTATATCCCTTATGTTCATTCATCAGAAGAAAACAGCCTCCCCACCCACCTCCGATGTCTGCTCTGAAATGTTAAAGACCCATTTATGCACCATAGACGTGTATTTATTTGTGCTTCTCTGACAACTTTGCAAACAGTTCGTGTTCCCTGGGTCACTCCCCAGGGAGCCGGAGGATGATTAGGAGCAGCATTTAGCTGGTGGGAAGAGCGAAGCAGAGGCAGGTGGAGCATCCTGCGTGGTGTTGCATAGGAGGTCTCTAGCAGAACCGGCAATAAAATGTAGCTGTCTTCGCTCACGGATCTCTGTGGCATTTGAAACATCAGTGCACACATGGGAGCATCACAGACTAATGTGACTGACAGTTAAAATCATCCGCTGATTTGCAGGCAAGCATTCAAGTAATGCGTTCGTCTGATGGGTCTGAAATTTAACAAATTTTAAAAGTTTTCTATTGTATTCCCCTACTCCCCCCACCCTCCCCAAGGCTTCCAGACTCAGTCTTCTATTTCCAATTTACTACTTCAAACTTCTACTGAAAGCAGCATAGATTTCTATTATCAATGAACAGTTCTGGGCATTGAGAACAGCCTTTGAAATGTTTCCTCCTGTATTAATTTAATGGACAATATTTCTGACTATGCTTCCTGAAAAAGGACATTGCATGTTTGATTAAATTTTAGGAAGGAATTGCAAAATACCTTCCGTGACATATTGCCTCCAAAAAAAAGCAAATCAGAGTGAAGTGGACTGAGTGGGATAAATTCTTGGCTCTGCCTGAAATGGGTTGAAAAAAAAAAAGGGGGGGGGGATGGATGAAGGATCTTCCATATGAGTGCCGGTCCTTGGCCCATTTACCGTAGAGAAGATGAGAGCAGTTTCTGGTTTGATGTCTTTTTGTTTCTAACTACTCAGGTTTTGGGATCACTGAAGTACCCTTCAGACTATCTGAAGCAGGATCTATGCACAGCCGGCTGGTTAAATGGGCTTTTCATTCGGTTTGCTGGCTGAGCAGCAAAGAAGCCATCGTAGGGTGAGTAGCTGGCCCATTAATTCATCACATCTTTACTGGAGTGTGCACCGTAAGTTTTTAGAGACATGTTAATGTTAATGATCTGCCATTTTTCATTATGATAAATGAAAACCCTCTGCATGTAGAGCTTATCTGAAGAGTGAGTCTCTGAAGGAAAGCGTCACTTCAGTGTTTCACATTTATTCTCCCTCACTGATTCCCAGACAAAATATATTGAATTACAGTACAAAAAATATGACATTGTGTTTTAACTGTGAGCTTCACCTGAATCGAGGAATCAATCCCCAGATTTTTGGCATTATGGATTAACGATGATGATAAAGACTGTGGCAGAAGCATTGGTAATTCTGATAATCATGTTAAAAAGAAAGGAGGCCAGCTTGTTCTTCAGCCAGTCTGGCTCTGCAGAGCAGACAGCAGGAAGAGCTCATTTGCTGTTTTCTATAAATAAAGCAATTACAGCAGGAGTAGAGTGATAACTTGCAGTGAATAATAGATGCAAGTACATATATGTAGATATGTAATCATCTTTCTGTTCACAAATTGTTTGCAGTTCGTAATTTTTGGGGTGGGGTTGTTTGGGTTTTTTTGGGGTGTGGGGTTGTTTTTTCCAGATTACTTGCAAAATAATTTGACTGATTTTTGGTTTGTTGACCTGACCTTAGAATGAGGTTTTTACAGAGAAAATTCCTCTGCAGCTAGTTAAGATGTCATTTTTGCAAACATAGGCATTACAATTTGATATAAAATGCTCCAGAGGAGTAGCTGAGATGATCCTGTTCCAGAAAAGCAGAGGAGCATATGCCTGTGCTGGTAGTCATAATATCGATTTGACTTGGAGCTGAAATTAATTATTTTGTTGAGCAAAGGTCTGTGAGAATGTTTTATAATACTATTTGCAGCTGCAGGGATGTTATCACATTGTATGCAAAATAGATACGTGGGTATGGGACAGATTGGAATCCAGTCAGTGCTGTTTCATGTACCGGATAATATTTTGCAGTTATTTTTCAACAGATGTCCACACCTTGCTACTCTTTTGAAGCATTAACTTGTTCCAAAAAGCAGTGATCAAAGGGAAAAACCTGTGTAATTGTGAAAAATACTGGGCTGGGACTCAGGAGAACTGAGTTCTTTTTATACCAATACTCTTCTTCACTTTCTCTTTCCTGAAAACAAAGATCGTTCTCTGTGAACCATTTAGCCACCTATTGATGAAAAGCGATTTTTAAGGGCTCAGGAGTTAAGACTACTAGAAAACTACGCAGAACTTACAGTTTTTTAAGACAAATACAATGCATGTCCTTAAGATACATTTCCCAAAATTTTGGAACTAGTGAAGTTCCAAAATGTGATATCCACAGGCATCAGAAACTCAGCCGTAATCTTTTCTCAATTCTGCAAAGGAGGAGATGGATGTATGGAGAACTGGAAGTGATTTTTCTGACATTATGCTTCAGGGGCCTGACATCCTGAAAGTAGGTAGAATTTTTCTGTTAGATATATCAGAATTAGGATTGGGTTTTATCACTGGATTTAGCAAAATCCGTAGACAGAAGTTCAATTCATGGCTCTTGAGGTATCTCACTATAAGGTAAGCTTTCGTTCACCTGTGTTAGACAAGTAGTTTGACTGGAAAAAACCTCAAATGATGCTGACTGTGCAACACAGCCTCGTTGCAATGGGCTGCTTCAAGGACTCGAGTGAATTGCTCTGTTGTACTTTGCTGTGATGGCTTGCCCTCTTATTAGCTTTGTCACTTCACCTTGATTTGTTTCTGAGTTTCTGTCTGCAGTTAAAATCAATAGACTTTTTTCTCCTTAGCTTTCAAAACATCATAAATAAAATTCATTTCTTAAAATAGATGCCCTGTGTTTTCTGAAAACACCATAATAGTATAGGGGAAAAACCTCAAATGCTAGTAGCTGTTTGAAGTTTAAATATCCATGCTCAGTCGTCTTTTGTCATTCAATGCTTGTTTATAAAATTTTGTTTTACAGCCTAAGCACTTAATCTTTGTGGGTTTTTTGGTGGTGTTTCTTCTTCTCTCTGGGTTCATCACATTATTTGTCCAGTCATGGTTTCAATAGTCTCGCATTCATCATGTCCTGCTCCCAGCATAGTTTTACAGTCTGCAGTCGTAATAAGAATAAAAATGTTCTGCTTGTCTGTAGCAGGTATTTCTGCAACACCTAGCTAAGCATTTTTATCTCCATGCTACTAATAAACTGATTTGACAAAGATGACACTTCAATTTATTGGCAGAATTGAGAGAAAAGGTAAAGAAAAGAAAACAAGCCAGCGTTGTGTTTAACCTGTAGCCCAGGATGCCAGCCAGAGTGTGGTTTAAAATCCAGATTTTTCAGTACAAGGGGAGCTGGGTTCCTTGTGCAGTGGCTATGTGTGTAGTCACTTAACTACTCCGATTTTACAAATAGCCGGGTACCTGTTAGATCCCACTGAGAATAACCATCTCATAGATGGAAAAAAAAATCTTATGCAAGGAAATTTCCTTGGGCATTAAATCCATCCTAGACAAAAGAAGATTGGAGGGTCTTATGGAGTTGGGTTGGTTTGCATAGCAAAGCTGTGGCTATAGTTCAGAGAGCTGCCAGGTTGATACTGAGACAAAGATAATGTGAAAGAAGGGAGAACAGCCAGGTGGTGAGGAGGTAGTGCTGGGGGTGACCGTGAGCAGCAGTCCAAGATGGACAAATGCCATGGGGAAGGGTAAGCCCACTTCCAACACCAGCTTTTGAAAAGACTGGGTCTTCTCCTGTAGCAAAACCACCGTCTTATCTCCTCTCAGTATCAGTACTGCCTTTGTAAAAAATTTTTGTAAATCAGACTTTTCCAGCTAAGATAATTTCCTTGGGAAATTTGTGGTTGGCTGTAATAGTTTCAAACTCTAACCACATGCTAGTGAAAAAAATCAAATTATGAATGGAAATATGAAAATGCATTGTGAGACCTTTCTTCCCCGTCATTAAAATATGTTTTGTTTTCTTCACTGGAAGTGCAATTCACTGTCAATAAGAAGTCTGTGATAGTAGCCCCATGTTATACATCTAATTATAGTATGGCAATGCCTTGTTTTGTAGGAACTTTTAAATAGGATTGAAATTTTAATGACTGCTTTTAAAAAAAATCAAACATTAGATTAAAACAACCTGTTTATTCTTCCATTCTATTGTTCCATTATCTCTTTATGTTTTTCTGATGTAGTCATATACATAGATAAAGAAAATGACACTCTGTTTTCCCTTCCAGAATTTATATTCTTTTTCAGTTGTCTAGATAGCTGGAAGAAATTACTAAATCTGTCTTTTAACTGTTTTGTGTATTGGGCAAACGAAAAGCTTTTAGAGTAACAGTAGTTCTGAAAAGCATATAACAGAAATTTTCCCTTAATCAGAAGAAGTCTGCAATGTTTTGGCATTCCCTATATCTGAAACTCATCCTAGAATAAAAGACGGAGTCAGTTTAATAGCTGTGCTGGAATGATCCTGTGGCTGACACTAATATAATTCAGTGAGTTTGCTGGAAGCAACTGGACTGTAGGAGGATGTTTAAGCAGATCCAGTGGAAAACTCTAAGTGTGGTTTACATTGGACCAGGTATGTGCTTTTGAAGGAAATCTCATAGTTGTCCCTATCGCTGTGCCGTGGTCTGTATCTCAGAGCACACCTCATGCACCCCGGCCACAAATGGGCCGTCTGTCGAGGGTAGAGGCTGGAGCTCAGTTGAGGTAACTCCCTAAAATGTAGGTATTGTGGACGTCAGGCCCTCCACATCAGCTCCTACATGTGCCTTTTGCTAATGTAGACGTACATTTAGTCACCATGACGCCGGATGATCTCAGTTTTGTTGTGGTTTGGTTTTTGCAGCAGTGCATCCTGGCATGGAGGCATAACCTCAATAATACCTTGAGGTACAGCAGATTTTAAGCTTTCTTAGCTATAATGATTTCTAAATGTAAAGTGTGGTTTTGGTCATATGGCTAAACCTGTGGCCTTTGCATTAGGAGGAACTATTCTGCAGGTTGTCACTGGAATTGGAAGCTGATTTGAATAGGTGACAGCACCTCCTTTGCTGACGCATCAGAGTTGGTTTCTGTTCCTGCTGTACCAAGGTTGCATTTCAGGTGCCCAGTCCTCTCATGAGCCTGCCTCGAGAATAATGGCATCTCTTAGCATGCAGTCATAGACCCGACTGGCCAAAGGGAGTGACATGGTCCCACCAGGAAATATGATGCACAGGAAAAAAAAATGCGTGCCAGGTTACTTCTGTAGAGTATGCCTTTTATAAGACAGAAAAATACTGGCAATACTGGTCTGAAATAAAATGCAAAGTTTCTGCTTGATTGAAGAAATGGAACATAAGTATCGACATCTTATAGCAGTTAAAATGCAACATAAACTCTTTTTAAAAGCAACATTTTCTGGAGTTAGTGTTCCTGATAAAATATTTAAAATCGCACATTAAAAAAAAACCAAACAAACCACCCCCCCCCAAAAAAAAAACCCAATCAAACAAAAATCAAACAAATCCCAAACAGTAAGAATTTACCACAGCAGGGAAGCTTTGATTTATGTTTTTTCTCTTTTTTTTTAAATGATTGTGCAGGATAAAACTGGATTAATGTGATTAATGCCATAAAAAAAAAAAAAGGATGATGTTAACAATATGTAGGAGAAGCTTCATTTACTGATGTTCTTGAGACCACAAAGGACCAATCCGACAGCTTTATTTACTCTAAGTAAAAATAAAGAGTAGATAAATTCTTAAAAATAGTAAATGAAACCATTTGCTTATATTAATTAGATAAAGATGTGTAAAATCTTCTTCTCTGAGGAGGTCTGCATCTACTTAACTTCAGAGAATCCTTCTTAAGTAAAATGAGTCCTTAATCAGCAATTCAAGGAGCCTAAATTAATCATCAGGCAACTACTTTAAATCCCTACTTGATGATGCTTTGATCCACAGTAAATATTTAAATAAATGTTGACATAGATACTCATTGTCCACTCCTGAGAAAAAAATTAAGTAGCTCAATGTATGAGAGCAAAGCTGAAATACAGTGGGGTTGCCTGTAAACAGAGGCTTTTGCAGATGTTGCATTTAAGGAAAAAAAAATCAAGATGAAGTCTAGAAACAGAAAAAACATAAAACCGCAGTGCACCCATCATAATATACCCCTTTTCTCCTTCATATTATCTGTAAACACCCCCAAAATAGAAATTAACTTACTGATGGGACTCCATAAGATAACTCGAGAAATTTCATCAAATACTTTTCTATCATGTATAAAAAGGGAGTTTATTGTATTTACCATACTGCTGTGTGCATTTCTTTCATTGCTTTCACTAAGTCAAAATAATAATCCGATACCTGCTATTCCCTGCTATTGAACACAGCTGAGGGTGTGTTCAAGCCACTACTGAGCTTCGCTACATTCACAAAGGTGACCCATGAAACAATTAAAAAACACCTATATAATATACTAACCCCAATTAGTGAAATAAGTTTGTCCAATGCACACAGAGCTTCCAGATGGCCCTAACGCTGCCACCTTGCCACATCCTAATATTTTCTTTCTTAAATTGACAGATAGCAGCGAGCAGCCTCAGAGCACTTTGGTTTCTTCTATTTCAGGCAACAAAAGCAATGAAATGGGGAAACAGGACTTCACTTTTGCAGTGCAGAAGACATTGTGGAATAGGGTTGATGCTGATAGCCTCCTCTTATCTGGCCAAGCAGATTTATTTACAGATCTCACATTTCCAGGCTATTTCACAGAATCATAGAATCATAGAATCATTAAGGTTGGAAAAGACCTTTAAGATCATTGAGTCCAACCGTCAACCCAACACCACCATGCCCACTAAACCATGTCCCTAAGAGCCTCATCTACATGTCTTTTAAATACCTCCAGGGATGGTGACTCAACCACTTCACTGGGCAGCCTCTTCCAATGTTTAACCACTCAAGGTTAAAGGTTGAAAAGGTCTAACTTGCTGCCGTAGATTGTATTCAATTCCTACCACATCTCACGCTTTCCTGGCGAGTCCAGGGTTCCTGTGTTTTGTGTCCAAATAACAATTACTTTCAGAGTGAAGGAGTTAATTATTACAGAAGCTGTTACAGCAGCCCACACTGTATCTCATTCAGAAGAGGCATCTGGGTCACCCAGCTCTTTATTTTGTTCAAGATGACAAAATATTAAAAGTTTGAAAAGATCTCTCTGGCTGAGCTAAAGTACAGCAGCTAATGGAAAGACACAGCTTAGGAAATTGCAACGTATCTCAGCAGAGGGCTTGTTATCCTTGGACAAACACTTCTCAGAGAAGATGCAATGTGACTTTGCTGGGAGGAGCTGACCAGACAGGATTCAAGCAGTAGAGAAAGTCAGCTGAGTTTCTATAGGAAACTACGAGTGAGTTTAGACCAGGAATGATGCTGTCCTGCTTAGCACCTCTGACAGTTAATATCCTTTTTATTTAAGTGACTAAATCTGGATTATGTTTCTCAGTTCTGGGTAGCGTGTCTTAAAATCTTTGCTGTCATGACTAACTAAAGTAATGTAAGCTGCTTTTTCCTTCATGCTGCCAACTCTGGAATTCTGCTTTTAAAGTATCTTTTTTTTTCAAAATGATAGTAACAGTTGGGGGAGAAAAAACCTCTACAAGGCAAAACTACTTTTTAAAATTTTAGGAATTAAAAATGTACTAATTACTTAACATGAGAAATGAGGAAAAGAGGACTGAGTCTAAATGTGGAGCATATAACTAGCGATCTTCGCATAAAAAATTTCAGACATTTTTAATAATTTCATATGGAACAAGAGAACAGTGAGACCTCCATGCATCTGTGGAGAGTTTTCATAATAAATTGAAGACTGTACTTCTGCTCAGAAGGACTTTCTGCTTTGCCCATTAGGAAATTGCCTCTTGTTTATTAAAATTCCTTTGTTTTTCAAAATCCCACCCATTCCCCAGGGATGCTCCTGGAGGAGCAGCGAGCAATCCCAGTGGCAGGGCAGCACTTTGGAAGGCTGCCGTGTAGCCACCCCACATGGGAAGCACACGGTGTCCCAGAGCGGTCTTCTCAGCCGCTTTGATCCTGGCAGAAACGTCTTCTGCTTTCCCCCACGGGCTGTCTGCTGGTGGTTCCCTCTTAGCGGGGTTTGGGTATCTCTCTGGAGGGGAGGGGGATGTCTCACTGCATTTCTTCTTGCCCTTCCCCTGTAACACATTAGTGGCTGTCTTGAAATGTTTTTGTTGTTGTTCTTTCTTGGTTTGCAACCTGGAAATAATTGGCGTGTAGGTCTCGTGTGATGACTGAGGGTCAGTGTTTAGAAATGGTGTCTAGGCTGGGTACCACAGCAGTCCCTGCCCTAGGAGGACCTAGGACTGCATCCTCTGTTTCCCCAAGGGTGGTACAAATCCCCTTGCAGGGTGGCCCTGCCTCGGTGCTCACAGTAGACAGGCTTCTGAAATGAGTAGTATGGGTCTTTTTGAACAGAAGAGCATGAGCATTCATTGGTGTGTTGCTTGGGGGGAATGGCATGTCCACCCTGAATCAATATAAGCATGCAAGCTGCATTATTGTCAGCTGTCTTGTAAATGATAAGACGTTATTAACCAAGGGTCTTTCCCAGCACAAGAGGCTGTGCTCATACATCTGTGATGCTTTAGACTAGAGAAGAAAGTCCTGTATTTCTTTCGCACCATGTAGCCGCTTGGCCACCGCAGGCTAGCACAGGCACACTTGTCCTTCTCTGTAACCTTGCACAAGGGGAGAAATAGTGTTGAAGTACCTGATGGGCAGCACTGCTGTGAATTAGGTGGAAAACAAAGAGAAGGTGCAGGGCGGTGCGGGGAGGGGAGGGAAGACAAATAAAACAAAGTCAGCTCAAGTCAAAAGCTTGTTGAAGGATCAAACACTGAAAATCCCATCCCCAGTGCCGAGGAAACGTTCTGTGGATAGACATGACAGACAAATCACATGATGATGCAGTATTTACCAGTGAAACATGTTGGAAGAGCGAGCAGAATTTAAACCTACTTTGATTGGTAATAATCCTCTAGTCAGTGCCTGGTGATGCATTTAGAGGAAGAAAAAAATTATACCACGTACTGAAAGATGTTAAAAGATTATGTAATACACTGCATCTTGTAATACAGTGGCAGAAAAAGAAAACCAATAGGATTTTTTTTTTACTTATTTACCTTATTCCATTTTAATTGCGTGTGTGTATATATGTGCATATATATGCCTACATATATACAATGGGTTTTTTAGCTCTGGAGCTAGAAAATTACTGCTTATTGTCCAGGTAAATTATAGGGAAACGGACTAGTTATTAATAGCTACATTTGCTGACTAGGCTCAGATCTGCAGGCACAAAAACTTCTGTTCAGTTAAGCAGTGATACTTGATCCAAGTGTAAAGAACTGTGTAGGAAAAATTTAAGCCTTTTATTGAAAAGGATGCAAAGTAGAGATGTTGTTTCATTCACCATCAGATAATGGAGAAGGAATGTTATATGTAGTCAAAGAATATGTTTGAAGAAAGTGTTGTTTAAAAAAACAAACAAAAAAACCCCAAAACAAAACCCCTGAAAACTGGTATCTGATTTTGCATAGATATAAGCACGGGCATAATTTCATGAATGAGAGTAGTTAGCTGAAATTGGATTGAAATAATGCCACATTCACACCAGTACAGGTCCAGAACGTTTGGAATTTCCTTCTAACTTCTGGGTCATGTGGATAATGGAGTAATGCTTCAGTGATGTCAAAAGATTATTTTTTTTTAAGCATTTTTGAATTCTGCAGGATGCCATGTGGGAAGAGGGAAGCTTCACCTGAGAGCTGAGTATCTAAATGCCATCAAAGGTCTGGGCTTTAGTTTCTATGTTTCTCAATTTAATAGCCTCTTCCAGTACTATTTTCCATGTAGTCCATTTTAATTAGGGATCAATAATAATGTCCCAGCAGTTTACTACTTCACTCATTTCAATTGAAGTTGATTGCTTCAAGTATGTTCTGGACTGTGTAGCGGGAAGGTTGCTCAGCAACTGTGATGTGCAGACAATAAAATTATGTGGGCTTGGCCATTAACCATTTTTAGGGTTTATTATTGTTCCACCCTACTTTGACACTAGTCTTCTGAAGCTGCCTTCTGCACTTGAGAAGCTGCATGTCAGAAGAAGATAGTCTAAATCATGTTTCCCCTGGTTTGTTGGGGCAGCTTGCTTAAGGGCACATCCTGTAAACAAAGGGTTACTGGTGGACCATCGGTGAAAATGGATGCTGAAGCCAGCTCTACCAGGGACAGGCTTAATCATAAGGGCCCTGATCCAAATCAGTTCATCTGATCACCCAATCATTGGAGCAGTTCATCTTGAGGGCGCTCACAAGGCAGGTGCGGGACAACCAGGGCATCAGGCCCAGCCAGCATGGGTTCATGGAAGGCAGGTCCTGCTTGACCAACCTGATGTCCTTCTATGACCAGGTGACCCACCTAGTGGACGAGGGAAAGGCTGGGGATGTGGTCTACCTGGACTTCAGTAAGGCCTTTGACACTGTCTCCCACAGCATTCTCCTAGAGAAGCTGGTGGCTCACAGCTTAGACAGGTGTACTCTGCGCTGGGTCAAAAACTGTCTGGACGGCCGGGCCCAGAGAGTTGTGGTGAACGGAGTTCAATCCAGTTGGTGGCCGGTCACGAGCGGTGTTCCCCAGGGCTCAGTTTTGGGGCCAGTCTTGTTCAATATCTTTATCAATGATCTGGACGAGGGGATCGAGTGCACCCTCAGTAAGTTTGCAGACGACACCAAGTTGGGCGGCAGTGTTGATCTGCTCGAGGGTAGGAAGGCTCTGCAGAGGGACCTGGACAGGCTGGATCGATGGGCCGAGGCCAACTGTATGAGGTTCAACAAGGCCAAGTGCCGGGTCCTGCACTTCGGCCACAACAACCCCACACAGCGCTACAGGCTTGGGGAAGAGGGGCTGGAAAGCTACCTGGCCGAAAAGGACCTGGGGGCGCTGGTTGACAGCTGGCTGAACATGAGCCAGCAGTGTGCCCAGGTGGCCAAGAAGACCAATGGCATCCTGGCCTGTATCAGAAATAGTGTGGCCAGCAGGAGTAGGGAAGTGATCGTGCCCCTGTACTCGGCCCTGGTGAGGCCGCACCTCAAATACTGTGTTCAATTTTGGGCCCCTCACTACAAGAAGGATGTCGAGGTGCTGGAGTGTGTCCAGAGAAGGGCAACAAAGCTGGTGAAGGGTCTGGAGAACAAGTCTTATGAGGAGTGGCTGAGGGATTGTTCAGCCTGGAGAAAAGGAGGCTGAGGGGAGACCTCATCGCTCTCTACAACTACCTGAAAGGAGGTTGTAGCGAGGTGGGTGTCAGTCTCTTCTCCCAAGTAACTGGCAAAAGGATGAGAGGAAATGGCCTCAAGTTGCGCCAGGGGAGGTTTAGATTGGACATGAGGAAAAATTTCTTTACTGAAAGAGTGGTTAAACATTTAAACAGGCTGCCCAGGGAAGTGGTTGAGTCCCCATCCCTGGAGGTATTTAAAAGACGGGTAGATGAGGCGCTTAGGGACATTGTTTAGTGGGCATGGTGGTGTTGGGTTGATGGTTGGACTTGGTGATCTTGGAGGTCTCTTCCAACCTTAATGATTCTATTATGCTATGATTCTATGATTCTATGATTCAATCCCACTGAAAACTATTCCAGTCTTTCCACTCGTGTCAACGTTAGCTTAGACTATGCTTTCAGATCAAGCCTCATATTCTAAGCTTTCAGTATTTGAATGCTTGACAGCTTTATTTTCATCGTTAGATACAATGCTCCAGCAATGTAATGTAAGTTCATTACAAATAGCCTTGATTGGCATTATTGTCTATTTTTCTTGCAAAGCACAAGCCTGGGCATAATCTGATGCAGATTTCATTGTATTTAAGGAAAAAAAAAAAAAAAGTAGAAATTCCTGTTAAAGCTCCTGATTGGTCCTAATCAGGAATCAATCTAAATCCACTTTGTCTTCTTACTTCAAAATAAGTTTTTGTTTTGAGCTTTCAGCAAATGTGGATATAGAAAAGATTAAAAAGGAAATATACAATTGTCCAGAATTATCAAAAAGCTGTGTAGTCCTTGCATTTCCAAAGGAAAACAAAACAAAAATAAAAAAACCTCAGAGCTCCTATCTTGGAAAAATAAAAAAATTATATTTGCTCTTGTCACCACTGGGCAGAGATAGTTCCTATGGTAAGAAGATCACTTTTTAATCAGGGAAATGGAACACTAAAAACACCTGGGATAGCTCAAAGAAGGCATTAACTAGAATACTTTAAAAATAATTTTTGCTAATAAAAGTATTGACTAGGAGCTTTGGTAAACATGCTAGTAAAATTAAGCCTGTGAATGGGAAAGGTACTATAAGGTACTAAATAGGGTACTAATGTGCCTCACTGAGATACAGCAGACTTGAGCCTTTGCTACTTTGAGTTATTTGTGGGGTGGCACAGAGCCACCAGGAAGTTTCCTTAAGGAAGAGACATTATGGATTTTTAAGGTTAAAAGAAAGTCCTGTGAAATGAAGCAACTGTGACTAGATCTATACCTTTTTCTCCCCTGTCCTGGTTTGGGTAAGTCAACCAGAGAAGAAGCTGATAGCCAGACCAGAGCAATATTCCTCTGACTGATCCTTGGCTGGAGATCAATCTCTATGCATACATTCACAGGTGTACAGTTTACAGTTGTCCTAAGTCTCTGAATTCCTCTCTTGTTTCCAGACATGTGAAACAGGAAGGCAGCTTAAGATATAAGCGGAGGATTTTCTTCCTGGCTTTATTTCTAGCCTGCTGGGCAACTCTGTGCAAACCACAGCTGTGTTTGTCCTCTCCCTCTAGACAATGACAATCATGGGACTGTTCCTCTCTTTGCTCTGTGCCCTGTGCATAATGATGTGTCTGAGCATCACTGGTGTGGGATTCCTGTGAACCACATGATGCTCCAAGAAGTGGTGCTATGGCCGCAGTAAATGCAATGCAAAGCATGGTGATGGTAGAGGAGGTTTTCTTGGGAGCCCTGAGACTCGCATCACTGATACTTAGAAGTTGAGGTTAAACATCTGTAAAGAAGTCTGTAACGTACTCATGAAGTTTTCAGCAGTGAATTGTGCTGGAGAGAAGACAGCAAGAATATGTGAACAGAAGTTAGAGCCTTTCAGGTGTTAGGCTAGTGCTTTATAAACACTTGAGTGATGTATTGAAGAGTCCTTCAATTTTCATATGCCTAATACTTGTTTAAAAAAAAAAGACAAAAAAAGCTTGTTTATAAAGGTCTGTTTTAACTGTTAGACCCTCACCATATACCACCAGAAACTCACATGGTGTACTTGACATAATTAAATTCCATGTTAAGTGCATTTTGCATTAGTTTTAGGAAAAAAACCCCTCTTTTCCCTTACAAAAATATAAATGTATGCCTACGAGTTCAATTTGCTTGCTTTCATATCAGATGGACTAAAGGTAGAGAGGCTCTGACAGCGTTTCAGAAGAGGTTAGGAATTTTCCATACTAATACTGTAAGTGGGAATTGTCGGAGGAGACCTGCCAGAGCTCACCCCCTGCCTACCCATACCCAGCAAGGTATTTTCAAGTTACACCTGAACCCGTTCCAGCTGACGTCAATGGCAAAACTTCAATTGTCTTGAGGGGGAGAAGGATGAGGCCTCAGCAATGCCAACTGCAGTTGTAAATGATAAAAGCAGAAATGTAGTCTTGCTACACGGTATGAAGTTGTTTTTGTAGATTTCCAGAATCAGCAGGGATGAAAATGGTAGATACTTTTGCGGGTCATACGTTTCTCCTTACCTTGGTAAAATTGCCTCTGTTTGTGAACTCATTAGCAGAGGAACCATTTATTCTACCAAGTGTTCAGGAGGAAGGGAGTGTCCACGTAGCAGCTCCTCAGAAGGGTGTTAGATGAATACATTTTTGGTGAGCTATTTAGCACCATAAAAGCCGTGGACCTCTGTAGCAGCAAATCAAACACAGAGCTATCTTTTCTGTGACTACAGAGGACCTTGCCTGTGACAGAGACCACTGGTTTGAGGGGAATTAATTTCTGGGCTGCATTTGAACAGGGATTTTCAATGCGCTTTGCGCTTCAATGCTCAGTTCCTGTGTGTTCTTGCTATTTTAAAGCTTTGTGGAACTCGGGGTGCTTGGAAACTGCCTTGAGGTAGAGAGAGCTGTGACAATTAGGCTCTTGCTTTTACCCTGGGAGACAAGGACTCAGTACTGCTGAACTGCACTGGGCAGCAGCTTTTGGCTGAAACTTTTTTTTCTGAAGTGGCAACTTACTGAAAAGGAAAATTTCATTAGGGAAGAGTTGCTTTCAATGATTTTTTTAAAATTTTATACTAATAATTTAAGATATATTTAATACTTTTATCATTCAGTCTGGAAATTTTGGAGACTTAAAACTGCTGGGTTTTTTTCATGTGGAATAAATATAGGTAAGAGATGCAAATAAAAACAGACTTAAAGCTGAAAGCCTATTGAAATGGATTATTCTGATTGACATTTATATAAAATGTATCCATATTTGCCACTATATTTCATTTTGGGATTTAAAAGGATTTTTAAATATCCAGCTTATCTGTATGACAGGGAAAACTCAAGAAACCTTCATCAACTTCAGACTTACAGTAATGGTTTAAGTGATATTACTGTGTAATGTGGTTGAGGCGAAGAGAAAAATCAATATTTTTAGAGTTCTGTGAATGAATGTTTAGGAAGAAGGGAAAAGAAAAAAAAAAAGGTCCAATTAATGAAACATGTGTGAGAATGACTATATATTGTTTCCCTATGGAAATTTTTAGTTTGGAAACTTTGGTTTGGAAGTTGAAATATGCACTGTGTTTACTTATTTGTTCAGATTCCTGTTTTTATTAGGTGAGAAGGTTTTTATTTTAATTTTTAATATGAGGAAACTTTCTGGTGCCCAAGACTCTAGAAAAGGAATATTGTTAGAAAGACCACTTCCGTGTGAGTGTTTGAGTGGTTTCTCTGTGTACCTATAGGTCTGGATGCAGAAATCGTTCCTTTGAAAATGTCAGGCTGAAGACATGAAAAATAGGTAGCGTGCCAAAGTTTCCCAAGGACTGAGGAGCTCTGGTGTCTCCTGCCCTGGTGATATCTGCAAGAACTG
>NW_008824186.1:5624682-5632261 GCF_000699105.1 Pygoscelis adeliae | reverse complement strand
ATGTGAATAGCTACCTGCTAGTAACAAAACCGGCTCGAGTCTTTCGAGGCTAGTAACAAAACCACCCTCATCGTAAAATATTTCTTCCTTGTATCTAGTCTGAATCTATCCTCCTTTAGTTTAAAACCATTACCCCTTGTCCTGTCGCAACAGGCCCTACTAAAACATGCTTCTCCAAAAGTTGAGTGAAAACTGCTACTGATGTCAGTGAGAGAGGAGCTATAGTAACATGATGATTTCTGATAGTGTGCTGAGAGCATGGGACCTGATGCTTTGCTCTGTGTTCATATAGGCAAATCTTCCTCCTCACGTAGTCCCATACAACAGGGAAACACCCAAAGGCAAAGCTTGAAGTGGAAGGTACATTTCATGGCAGCTGAAGCCAGCCTTGTTAAAGAGATGCTGAGGGCCCCCTCACCCCAGCCAGTCTTGTTGGCTTTCGTTCATAGCATCTGTGTCAGTGTAGGAGGTGGAGAGGAAATACAAGAAAATAATCAGGATATAAAGGCAAGATGAAACCATTATTTTTTGGCCAACTCAATTTACTTTGTGATGGCCCCTTGGAGGAGTGTTGTTCAGACTTTTTATTGGTGGTGTAAACATTCAAAAAAATACCACTTTGTGCAAAGAATAACTAATTCTCAGGACTCATCAGATAAGAAATACTGAGTGGGATTAGTTAACTTCTGATTGTGCATAATTTCCAGACTTCCCGACATATGCAAACTTGATTTTGAAATTGAGATTCTGAATTTAGATTTTACCTGGCAAGTTTATAATTACACATGCTCATAGCTTAATGAAGCTGCATTAAATTGTTTGGCAGAGTTACAAAATGTAATAGCCCATGGCACCATCTGTCACCTGCAAAGTAGATTATTGTTACTTTTCTTAATTTTGCTGGGTTAAGCAAGTATTTAAGGGTGTTTTCCCAGGAATGCGTTTTTTAATAAACATATGGTGTGAGTTCATTGGACATTTCTCTTGCTTTTTAATCTTTTGGAAGAAAGTCCCATCTGAAAAGATTTTTAAAAGTTATTATGGCAGGTTTCAGATTTGATTTTAATCCTCTGTCATAATGAAGGCAATAGAGACTTGAATGAAGTGATGACAGATCCACAAGTGATGCCCCATCTGCTACACTGTCATGTAGAGTATTATTCCTCAAAGCTGAACTTCCAAGATAAAACAACCTGGTAATGTAAAGGAAATTCCGGTGTATATTTCTTTAGAATTTTTGGTGGTAGCAGGGAAAATTGAAGTTAATTTACTGATTTTTGAAGGCTTAAAGAGAGAGATGAATTAATACATACTTAGCCATTTAGTGTTTCTCTGCAGTAAGTGTGCTGGGATTTCAACAGGATCTTGCTGATGTTGAAACTAAAAATTGATTTATTTATTTTTGCTTAGAAGCATGCTCAAACGACCTTGTGTAGTAAGTACAGCTAGCTGGGATCTGCCACCAGATCCAGACTTTCAGTCCTTTTTCAATGTTATACTCAATGACTAGCTGTGGACAACTACTTCTCTTTCTCTTTCCTAAAGGGATGAAAGGAGCACCATCATCTAGGAAAGGAGAGGTCAAGAAAGCTTATATGGATATTGCATTGTTGGCTTCCAAAAAAAATCAGTTATAGGAATTATTTTGTTCTTGGTTTTAAGCAAAAAAATGAGGGAAATGAGTTTTGGATTTACCACATACAACCATTCTAAAAACTATTTTTCATTAAATTTTTAGAAAAAAAAATGCTACTAGTTCAAGGAAATATTTTGTTTAACTCCAAAATTATTTTTTATTCTATTTGGATATTTCAAACAAAATTGTTTTTTCTTAAATTAAAACCCAACTTGAAGTTTCATCATAAAAATGCCAAAGCGCTGAAAGTTCTGTGTCTTGAAGGGAGTATAGTTTGTTCTTCATATTCAGTCAATTGAGTTAAATCCCACACAAATTCAAAAATGCTGCAGACCTGAATCTGAATATTTCAATGAAAAATTGCATTCAGCTTTAATTTTCATCAAGTGTAGCAGTGAGTGATATTACCATATGCTGTTATGTATAAATTCCAAGTTTAAAGTAGTGTCCTGAATGGGATTTAAATTCTGATGAGAGAGGAAGGGGAAAACAAAGAAGGGAGGAATGCAGGACAGGTTTTCCTCCTGTGAATATATTTTCAAAATTAGGTGCATTAGATCTATTCTTGATAAACTTCAACCCCACTTTCTAGATGATTTCTGCAATTGGGAGAACTTTTTCAATAGCTTTGTAATATGTTTAGAGTTTCATATAAAAGAAAGTCCAGTATTTACCAGTTAAGTTATGCAGCACTAGATGTGTAAATCTGTGCATTAGTTACTGAAATGAGCGGTTTGAATTCAGAAGTGCTCAGCATCTTCTGCACAGGGACTAAGACCTTCACAATCTTTTTTTTTTTTTTTTTATCATGTATTGGCAGTGTACTAGGAGAAATTGTTATTAATGGAGAAAAGTACAAGATTTCAGTCTTCACAGATGTCATCAATAATAAATGGTATGTCTCCTTTTAAAACATGTATTCTTTTTAATTTTTCATGCAAAATGTTTTTGGCAGGTTTGGAAACAATGTATGAAAAGTTACCGTTCAATTCAGGAAAAAAAAAAAAAGTGATTTGATACCCCAAAATACCATGACCTCATTGCACATGCATTAATGTGTGTGGAGCTCTTTGACAATGTCTTTGATTTCAGAAGGATACTTTGAGAGCTCAGCGGCTCTAGAGGCACCAGTTGTATTGCAATGGATCAGTAATTCTTCGTTGTTTTGGCAAATACATATGCCTCTCATGCAGTCTTTTTTGAAATGGAGAGAGTATTTTAATTCTGTTAGTAGTCAGGTGCTGATGCATCACGTGCTATAAAATCGAGATGGTATATTCACTGGAGTATATCTGTCTACAAATGTGAGCACAGAGTTGCATTAGAGAAAACACTGTGGCTTTTTTCCTTTTTTCAATTTGCATTTTTATGTTATGCCACTCTGGATTGTACAAATCTTAAAATCCATTATTAGAATTATGCTTAGCCCATTTCCCCATTTAGAGAGCTTTTTCCCTAGAATTATGTCCTTATGCGAGGGAACAAAGACAAATTACAATATGTTTTCAAGACATGCTAACAGCCTTCAGTGATGCTAAATCCATTGCCTGGAATCCAGCCAGAAAGTTTTGATTGGCGGTAAATACTAGCAGTTTCACAACTGTGTTACCTTTTCTGTACACCTCCATGAGTCCACATGGGGTCTAATTGCTTTTCCTAGGGTTATATTTAGTAAATGATTGCAGATGGCTTTTAGACAGCAGGAAGGAGAAAAGGAAAACTTTCTCTTTTATGTAGAATTATGTTGAAACTTTCAAGGTGCAAATATATTTATTTAACAGAGACTGTCACCCTGAAAAGATTCCTTGCGTTAACAATGCACAATTCTGATTAAAATATGTTATTCTCTTGTTCTTGTTCCCTATCTGTTTGTTTATATTCACTTACTGTCCATTGTCTTATTTTTCCATTTTAAACCCTTTGAAACAGAAACTATATTTTTGTTCTAGAGTCATGGTGAAGTTCTGACATTGTCACACCCTGGCGCTCCTGAACACTAACACAAGACACATTCATTCTGATTTATTTCAAAATTTGATATTTCTCATTGCTGGTGTGGTATATAAATCCTTTTAAGGTGGGCTCTGTAGGATGTTGAAATGCTCGTGGTCTTATCTGTGTTTCTTTTCTCATGGGTTGAAACATTGCTTGGAGTAAGATTTGTGGGGTTTTATTTATGTAAAACTTGTATTCATTCATTTAGTTTATGAATTGGAAGGGTAAAAGGAAGAAAAGCAAAATACTACTTCCCTCATCAGGGAGTGAAGGGGATGGTGGGGCATGACTGTACTGTGGTAACTGACTCTCAGTGTGCTGGTGTGAGTACTGGTGTCCTTGCCAAGGCTTCACTTGGCTCTGTGTGAAACTTCTGCAATTGTTAATGCCATGATATAAACAGCCCTGGAAGCAGCAGGATACAACTGAAAAGTTGTTCTTCATTTAGGTAACAGAGGTATAGATCTATAATGCATCAGGTCATGTGAAATTTTTGGTGCATATGCCACCAAAAATGGCTCCCTTCATGAAAGGGAGTAACTTCCAAAACAGACTGGTCTTTTTTTAGGGGACAGACCTGTAGTGATGACCAAGATGCACAGAATAGATTTCACTGGAAAAATCAACTTTTCTGTAGAGGTGCCACACTGTGATGTAGCAAGGATGCTAAGGTATTTTCCATATATTTAGCAGAAATAGTAATATATCTGACAATATGAGGAAGCAAGAATTTTCTAACAGTGGTCTTTATTCACAATTAGGAAAGATTAGAGTTGTTTGAGAGAGTTTGTATGACATGGTTGGAGATTTCTATAGAGGCAATTGATCTTGGGGTGCTCTGTTTGACAGCCTCTGCAATCTTCAAGTTAGGTAGGTGAAATATGAAGCGTAGGACCTGAGAGAAGGAAGAAATTCAACCTAACTTTCTGTTCTTAATATCCCTAGGCTATCTAGAAGCTTTTCAGCTGCTGGCACAAATTTGAACAGCCTAAAACCTCCTCCAAGTTGTACCCTAAGGAAGGGGGCACAGCAGCCTGTTCCTTGGGTTAGAGATAGCAAGAGCACAAGGCCGTCACATTATTATGCTTATTGTTTCAGACAAGTCCCCTACACAGGGTGACTCCAAAGAAACATGGAGCTGGATTTCTCTGGGTCCCTGGTGGAAGAAAGCAGCTGAAACCACGTGTCTATTTTTTTAATGACCGCACGGTAACTTGGAGCGCATTACAGTCTTTACTGCTTGAGGTGAGTAATCAAACTGCTTATCCCTTCCCACTTAGATTAATGAAACAGTCCTGTCTACAGGAATAGGTGAAGGAATGAATTCTAAAAATAAATGAAATATAAGAGGGGAAAACAGATGGTTCATAGATATCTTTTGGAGAGCTGCAGAGGCAGTATGAGACTTCTGAGGGCTAATCAGTGCTGTGAAAGCACTGCCAATCTGATCTGCTCCTATCTCAGGAGAAGGAGAAAGGAAAGGGAATTATTGATATTGCATTTCTTGCTTTTGGCATTTGAAGTCTGAAATGCTTACACAAAAGCAGAAAGGAAGCTCTCAGTACTGTGGAGTCCTGGTACCATTTCATCAGTGTCATCTTCCTGAAGGGACAGTCAGACAGACAGAAAACAAGCATGTCCTCCCACTTCTCTGCCAGTTAAATAGAAATAAACACCTCCAGCAAACTCCTTAACATGCAATATTCACTTTTTTTGTCTTTTGTTTTCCTTAAAGCTGTGTCAATTTTGTCCCACGACACAAAACCAAGAGGGCGGGAGAGAATTTCACTTAGTGCCAGGATGAACAGAAGAACAGAGTGAGTGACAAGTAAGTCTCCAGCTCTGTTGCAATTTTGGCGTAGCAACCTAGTTGCCGTATAAATCCAACTGCTGCAAAAGTATGAACATTGTCGTCTTGTCCTTGAAAATGCTGACTGAAACAAAATTTGTTTTCCCTCTGAGTCTGAATTTGTGCTTTATTACCTTCATTATTTTCTTCATTATTTTTGTTTGCAAACTGAGCAGTGAAAAAAAAATGTAGGCACCATATGTTTGTTGGGGTTTTTTATCCTTAAAAGAAGCAGAACATAAAATGGTATTGCCATTTCCTAAGACATTCAGCTACAAAGCATTTACATAAAGCTGTTATGCTTTCTGCTGTTACATGTTTGTTCCAGTTGTTCAGTCCACACTACAAGAAAATAAAGAAAGGAAAAATATATTAGCTCAGCTTTCCCCAGGATCAAAATCCTTTCTTAAAATAAAAATTTCAAATACAGAGTCATATTCTTTCTCGTTGCTTTCTGGGTTTATACATGTGTTTTTATCCCACGAGGGTCTTGCTTTTACTGTGTTTTATGTGAGTCTTAAGCTTTAGGATCTTAAGGTGCTACAGCTTTTTCCCTCTGACTGTCAAGAAAGCTTTTAAATGAAACTGAATATTTTTTGTAGGTCATTGTGACCTTTATATTTTGCATTATACAGCCTATTAACTGTGGGAATGAAAGCTGCAATTCACAAATATGTTTACAGCTATATAAATGAGGATGTGCATTAAACTGCAGGGCTTGGAAAACATAAGTAATGAACATTATTTGTACCTTGACAAAGCAAAAAAGCATGATTAAAGATAATTGTAGGTAACTGTCATCATGAGAGAAATGTTTACGCAGTTAGAAGTACCAAACAGCATTTAAACAGTTTCTCTAAGGGGAGCAGTAAAGAACTAACAGATGCCAGTACATGCCTTGAAAACAATTTGACTTAAAGGTTTTCAGATTTTTTTTTCTCCTTTATGAATTTAGGAAAATAGTTATTGTAATATTTGTTGGTTTTAATGAGGACTCGGAAATTTTCACTCTTACCTATGTTATCACAAAACTTCTTTTGTCTGAAAAAACTAAATTTGAAAAACATTTCCTTATGAGGTTCCTGATGCTGCCTTTTCTGGTCAGGCCAGCAACCCATCTTACTGAAATGCAAGTTAGGTTCATGGCTAATGTGATTTTTCATAACAAGGACATTTCTGCCCATTTTAGTGCCAGATAGAAGTTTGGCAATTAAATCCACAATTTATTTTTCTTAAGAGAAGAATTCTGCTTGTGTTTATGTGTATATATAAAACCCAAATTATTTTAAGCAATAAGTATAATTTGGGGGAAGACTTCTTAATGCTTTTGCATTATGGGTATTGGCCATACTGCAAACTCATTCACATGAGGATAAAGAATGTTGAACCATTAAATCCACAATTTATTTTTCTTAAGAGAAGAATTCTGCTTGTGTTTATGTGTATATATAAAACCCAAATTATTTTAAGCAATAAGTATAATTTGGGGGAAGACTTCTTAATGCTTTTGCATTATGGGTATTGGCCATACTGCAAACTCATTCACATGAGGATAAAGAATGTTGAACCCCTGTCTGGCCTCCCTCACCTTCCCGGTTGCCCTTACACAACAGATATGGGGCCCTGGAAGTTGAGGGCCAGGCAAACGAGGATGTAGATGAAGGTCCATCCGGGAGGTTGCCCAGGGTGAGGCAGTCAGCCCCACGCATTACGACTGCCTCTGCTAAGAAAAAAAGGAGGGTGATTGTCATAGGCGATTCCCTTCTGAGGGGAACAGAGGGCCCTGTATGCCGACCGGACCCGTCCCACAGGGAAGTCTGCTGCCTCCCTGGGGCCCGGAAGAAGGTCTTTAGGAACAGGAAAACACACCTGATCAACACGTGGCTCAGGGGCTGGTGCCGTCGGAGGAATTTTGGCTTTCTTGATCATGGGGAGGTTTACACGGCACCGGGCCTGCTGGCAACAGATGGAGTCCAGCTGTCTCACAGGGGGAAAAGGGTCATTGCTTATGAAATGGCAGGGCTCATTGAGAGGGCTTTAAACTAGGTTTGAAGGGGGAAGGGGACAAAACCGGGCTCACTAAGGATGAGCCGAGGGGG
>NW_008824186.1:5603530-5621841 GCF_000699105.1 Pygoscelis adeliae | reverse complement strand
CTTCTCAATAGACTGAGTCATAAGGCAAGGAAATCTGTGCAGTCGTACATTTTTAAAACATAAAAAATGTTTCAGTAATATCTGAAAGGAATATTCTCTAACTATACGCATACCCTAGATATTATGGGTAAAAGAACTCAACATACTTACGCTATTTAAAAAAAAATTATTTTGCTGTATTATGTGTCATAAATTTTCAAAGCCAAATTCATATGATTACTTCTCAGCTCTTGACTATAGCTGAGGTTAACTGAGAAGATTAGAGGAATCAATGGATACGCAGACAGTATCTCAAATAAGACACCAAAAAAATCTCATGGGATTGAGCAATAACAAATGAGAAAAGAGGAAGGAAGGTGATTGAGACAGAAGGGAGCTGGGGTTGTTTAGCCTGGAGAAAAGGAGGCTGAGGGGAGACCTCATCGCTCTCTACAACTACCTGAAAGGAGGCTGTAGCGAGGTGGGTGTTGGTCTCTTCTCCCAAGTAACTGGCGAAAGGACGAGAGGAAATGGCCTCAAGTTGCGCCAGGGGAGGTTTAGATTGGATGTGAGGAAAAATTTCTTTACTGAAAGAGTAGTTAAACATTGGAACAGGCTGCCCAGGGAAGTGGTTGAGTCACCATCCCTGGAAGTATTTAAAAGACGGGTAGATGAGGTGCTTAGGGACATGGTTTAGTGGGCATGGTGGTGTTGGGTTGACGGTTGGACTCGATGATCTTGGAGGTCTCTTCCAACCTTAATGATTCTATGATTCTATGATTCTAATGTGAGATAGGAAAAGAAATGTCTCGGGCACTGGGAAAAAGTTGTGGTGATAATGTAGGAAGCGAAAACTTTGACACGTAACTCTTCATTTTGTAGAATTGGAGCAGGGCAGGAATTTCCCTCAATTTTCTTCTCGAAGGAGTAAAATTGCGGTCCCAGGTTCTTGTGTCAATACCTCCAAGGAGATGTATTGGAAATTGTCAAGTGCAGAATTCTCCCCAGAATGGGAGGTCCAAGGAGATGGTTGAATTTGCCCTCTCTAGCTGGGTCCAAAAAATGAACAATTTTTCAACATCTTATTTTGAAAAGAACCAGATTATGCCTTGAATTTTATTCATAAGAAAACCTAGAAGAAGATGATTCATATTTAGAAATGCACGTGTAGACTAGTATTTTCTATAAAGAGATTAGATGGTTTGCAAACAAACTTCTATGGAAGGCTTTGGTCTGAGCTGCAAGCTCTGGAAAGCCTAATTTTGGTGATCTTGCAGGAATCTCTGGAATTACAAAAGCCTGAAGAACAGGACTGAGGAAAAGAAAAATGCTTCTGTTAACTTAAATTCCCCCCAAATGGCTTGTTGGTGATCATTAGTTTGCAGTTGGAGGTGAAGAGGTTTGTATTCTGCGGGAAGTGAGACTGGACTATCTCTGCTGCTACTTACGGCTTTAGAATCCATAAAAAGAAAGGAAAATGGAGTTGTGAGTCATGATAAGTGAGGATTCAGATGCTGGCTCCAAACTGTCATTGTACAGTGTGCCTGGGCATAAGGTTTTGGTTTTGAATTGTGTGATTTTTTTTTGTATTTTTATTTATGAGTTTTTCTAGATTTGTCAGCACATTGATTTTTATGATGACTTATTCAAAATAAGAGACCTTAATGGCATTTATAGTTATTTCATACTACAAGCATATTTCAGGATGCTGACAGATAGCGTTCATGATTTTTGATGTTTGAGAGGTAGAAGAATAGCACATCCCTAATAAAGCGAAGGACTGGTTTACGCAATTTGGATTCTCACAGTTCTCCCACTGCCTTCTGATGAACTAACTTTTATAGGAGTGAAATACAATTCTCATTTTGGTTTTATGCTAAGCTATACTTCAAAGCCAGAGAAAATTCAGTGGTCGGAATGAAAATTATTCCCAGAAGACAATGGAGGAAAAACTTCTGGAGGAAAACGATAACCCCACAGGCAGAAAGAATGGGTTATCCAATAAGCATTATAAGGAGTTGTATAAAAAAAACCCAAACCCTCTGGTGATAATTAAATGCAGCTTAAACTCCTACAAACCTTGATCAAAATCCATCACTGGGATCAGACTCCCATTACTGAATGGTACAAGATGAGCTATTGCTGATGCTAGAGATTAACAATTGCTTATTAGCAAGTACTATAATGGTATCGCAGTAAGTGCCGACTGGAAAGCCACCTCTTAAACTGGTTGAACTGCTTCCATTTTCAAGCAGATTATATGTAAAGGCTGAGTTTTATGCAATGCATGCTAATACATTTTTACGGGCAGAGTGGGTAGGCTTTAGTGTGCTGTGCTGTGTCCCCAGAAGCTGCAAAAGACTTAATTTTATCTGGAGTTATTTTTGCCGGATCAAGAGCTTGGTGATGTGGATGGTACAGAGCACACCTTTTCTATCTGAATGATACCTATTTGAAAGTTAAGCTGTGTGTTCAGATTAACTGAAATGTGTGAGATACAAGCACCTGCTATATTTGCTACCAGCTGAATGCTGAAAAATGGCCAAGTTTGTGGGTGTATTTTTTTGTTATCGTTTCTCTCACCTGTAACTGAGAGGGCTGCAAGTGTGGGTGTTCACAGCAGGGGAAGAAGAATCTGCCACAGAAACCTCTTCAGTAGGTGATACAGGTGCAAACACTAATTAGGCCACAGATGAATAAGCCTGGGGTTTTTGTGCCAGCCCCTACGCTTGCATCCACATTGGCGTTGCCAATACTTTGCTGCAGTTCGTCACAGTGGCTCTGTATGAGAGCATGATTGAAAAGGTTTATTCAGGGAAGAGCCAAGGTGCGCTGGCAGAGCCACGGCGGGCTTCGAAGCCCAGGCAGTGTTTGCCAGCCCTTCCCTCTCCCCAACATGCTAATTCCTGGCTGTGTTTTCACAAGGACATTGGAATTTCTGGGGCTGCTAGTCTGGGATGCTACCTTTCTGTGTGAAAAATTGCTCTTCTCATACACAGTATCTCCTGAAAAAAAAAACCAACAGAAAGGCCTAGAGAAAAGAAGTGGAGTAAGACAAGGGAAAATAATCCGTCTAAAGCTCTTTGCAGTCTGTTCCTTCCACAGCCTGGCTTGGCATGATAAGGTATACATTAAAACCAGGCCAGTGCATCCCAGATAACTTTGAAAAGCATTGCCTTCAGAGCCAGTTCTTTCTACGTTCTCACTAGGTTTCTAGTCCTTTCTATATTCCTCTTTCTTTGCTGTTTTTCTAAGAGCATTGCAAGTAAAGGTCCGCTACCTGCTCTTTCTCACCTTGAAATTGTAATCATGTACTTCCAACACTGTTTTTGATTGCAGTGAAACAATGCCGGCTACCAATTACTGGAGTGTCACTCTGAAACCCATATTCTCAAAGACTAAGGCCATTTGCATATACAAATAGGTACATTAGGGTGAGTTGCACTAGGGACAACACTTCATTACTTGGTGAGTGAAACTAGACTTCGGCGTCAAGCCCCATCTTGCATGGTGAGACCGCTAAATTGAGAGAAATATATTGCTAGTAAGACCACCCATGTCAATGCATGTCAGTGAGTGAAAATAAGTTTTCTTTTAAAATTAGTAGTCTATTCTCAAGCCATAAAAATGTTACAGTACACCGACGTGTTGTGTGTTGTCTTGCACTGGGAGCAAACAAAGCAGGAGCCTTATTTTGCATTGGGAATAACAGGGTTTTCTTAAACAACAGCCATAATGAAGCTCTCTTCTCCCTTCCTTTGAATGTACACTCACAAAAATAATCCTGGAAATGTTCTTTATATTTACATACAGTTATCTGTGAGTGGAAAAACATATAAAGATAATTCACTCATCAGAAAAAAAGTTCATTCTGTATGTGCCTGCTATTTAGCAATATAGAGTGTTTTTAAAATATCCAGAAAATCTAAAATATCATCAGGAAGCTCACTGAACACAGTATTTCTTTAGTACTTCCAGAGTGTCTCTTCAACTTTCTGAAGAAGATAAATAAGCCAGTACATATTTATGGACTATATTTCATTCATGGATAAGACATGATGTAGGGTAATTGATCAAGGATCTCAACCATGAAAACTAAAGAGTTTAATTAAAGTTAACAGTGTTAAAGTGAGATCATACTTGACAGATGAGAAATTAGACATCACTGAAATGACCAGGAGAAGCAATTTGCATTAAAAAATACAGTAAAAAGAGGGAAGCAGAGGGAAGCAGAGACTGAACTAAATCTCAGTCTCCCACAAAAAAAAAAATAATGTTGAATTCAGAACTTTTAGCCTTTAATTCCTACTCTTGGACCCCAAATCCCAGAAAACCCCCCCAAAAACCCCACACCAAATCTCTGATTTTGCAGATAATAAAATATTTTCTTTTGTAAACATTACTACTTTTTTTTTAGTAGTCCTATTCACTTCTAAATTTCACGATGTAGAGGGGTAAGATGTTGCTTTAAGATGTTGTCTTTTCTTATATTCATCCATCCCAATCCCTCATGTATTTAAAATAACATAATGCTATATACAGAACTTCCGCTGACTTTATGGCCAATACTCACAGGGAAACCGTAAGTGGCTTGGGTTAGGAGCCGCATGCTAACAAGCAGTACTGTTACTGTTTGTATGCCTACAGTGTCCAAAATGTGCTGAGATGCATGACGTGGCCATTCCAATTACTTCATTCAATACGATGAAATCTGAAATGCTACTGCCAGCTCAGCAGCTTTTCAAAAGATTTACACACGTCTGATTTCTTTTATTGCTTCAGACTTACTTAATACAAATCCTCAGTCAAAACTGATTTTATTATTATTATTATTATTATTATATTTTTATATCTACTATTAAGCTGTTCTTAACCCATGAGTTTTCTTACTTTTGCCCTTCCAATTCTCTCCCCCATCCCACTGAGGTGATGGAGGGTGAGCGAGCGGCTGTGTGGTGCTTAGTTGCCGACTGGGGTTAAACCACCACATACAGGTTGTGGAAAATAAAAGTCTATCAAAAGGAAACATTTTGGAAAACGTGCTGGTAGCCCCAAATTCCACTCGGACTGGGAAAGGAGTTCAGATGAGAACTCGATTCTAGTTTATTCTGGCCCTCACTAGAAACTCTGTTGCTTTAAAGCTTTGATTTTAATTTGAAATTAAAATTCAGGGTTTTTACTTTGCTGAAACGAAGTGTTTCTGCCAACTTTTTAAATTGACTTCAACAAGGAATCTCATCGGTAAGGAGTATTAAAGGACTACATCAAACACAACAGCAAAATATACCAGGCATGCTTGCATGACATTCCCATGGGTGTTTACTGAAATTAGAAGTAGACAGTATTGTGCCATGCTTTATGTTTTGCTTCATCAAAGGTGACAAAATTCACAGTGCTGGATGTCCTCTGAGTTTATGGCAGACTGAGCACTGAAATAATCTGTGGTGAGCCTCTGAGCAGTTTTTTTACCCAGTGGTACAATTCAATATTTGGAGGTGTGCAGAGCCCCAGTGAGCTCCACTGACCTCCACTTAAATGTAAACATTTTCCTGTGGAAATCTGTCTACTGAGTTGTAGCTGTCCTCTGAAAAGATCTGTCTTAATTTGTTCAGTTTGTTTCCAGGGTAAAACTCCCCTGTAATTTCTATGACCAACTCAACTGGTTGTGTAGAGGTAAGGGTCTACACTCAACACATGAATTATACCTGCTGCTACTGTCTGATGGGGAGGATGATTTTTCTATTGTACTAGACAGAGGCTGAAGGCACTGCATGTGCAATTTTGGCAATTTTTTCCCAATATAACATCAATACATATAAGTTATTTCCTCCCTAGCCCCTCAGCTGAACATCTGAAAGACCCTCAACCTGTTGTACCTGCAATTCATTAGCCAGTAGTTTCTACACCCGTAGGGTTTTTCAAAATGAGGGAAAGAAAAGCAATTAATAGTGCAATGACATACTCAGCAGCTCTTCACAGCAAAGCTCTTTACACAGAAGGAAATTTCTTGACACATCTGTTAGCTACTGTCACATGCATGATGAGAAATTGCCATGGGCTATTAAAATGTACTTATTAACTTTTGTGACCCTGTTATACATAATTATTACAACATAAGTATCAATTAAAAGTGTAGCCATTTTAATTGCATTGGTTCAATTTGAAGGTAATGTCTGCTCTGTTGTGGACAGAACAGATAATTCCTTATCTTCCTAGGGATGGAGATACAGTTTTCCATTCCAAGACCTGTTTCCAGGTAATCCAAACCTTCGTTTCAGGGCAGGATTTTCCATGCTTGTAACAGCTCAAAACCACATTTTTCTTCCTGAAGGATTTTTTTGAATTATTGGAACATATGTAACTTTGAATTAAACATCATGTAACACACTAACTCTGGAAAACCTGAATATCCAAATCCTGAGTTAGAATAAGCATGCACTGGACTCAAGGTATAGCTCATATATAATTTTCTACACCTCGGTGACACTGAAAAGTCAAAACTAGACATAAAAAGACAGGTACTGTTTCTTCCATACACAAAGTGCAGATGTTCTTCTTCACATGCAGACTACTTTTGTTTCCAGTTACAGAAAGCAAGACGGAGCAAAAAGTGTCTTTGAAACAGCAATCTATTTCTGTAACCCCGGGGTGGGTCAGTGCTCCCTGATAAAGTGGCAGAAGAGTGCAAGAGGTGCTCAGAAATGCAGAGGGACAGAGGTAAGAAACCTATCTATTGTTTGTTGATTATTTTTAACTTACATGCATTTAAAGAAAAACATGCATCTTATTTCTTTATTAGAGAAAAAAAAAAGTCTGTACAGTTGTTTTGTTGGGGTTTTTTTACAATATACAGAATTTACAAAACCACAGTGTATAAGTATAGTTCTGGGGGTGAAAATCCAGAATGGAGCCTCTAGAGAGCCAGAACCTGTGCAACTCTGCCAGTCTCACACCAGATACTCAAACCCCAAGTCAGGGCAATTCCTAATGACATGCAGTAAAAGTCTCAAGGCAGCGGCGGCACATGGATGTGTGGATGACAGGGAGACCCAAGGCCTGGGACAGAAATGCTCCTTCACATATGAAAGGTTTTTGAAAATGTTTCTGCTGCAGTCAGTTTTATTAATGGCCTCAAGTTGTGCCAGGGGAGGTTTAGATTGGACGTGAAGAAAAATTTCTTTACTGAAAGAGTGGTTAAACATTTAAACAGGCTGCCCAGGGAAGTGGTTGAGTCACCATCCCTGGAAATATTTAAAAGACGTGTAGATGAGGTGCTTAGGGACGTGGTTTAGTGGGCATGGTGGTGTTGGGTTGACGGTTGGACTTGATGATCTTCGAGGTCTTTTCCAACCTTAATGATTCTATGATTCTATGATTCTTAGTTACTACAGAGTAAGTAGACTGTGTATCAAGAAATACCTGCAGCCGGTATTGTTTTTATTGAGGAAGAAAAAGGAAATTATCTGCTAATAAGCTCATTCTAGTTAAAAAGTATTTGCTACAACTTCCTACAGTTATAAAGTTTTAAGCTGAACAGGATCCAAACAAAATGAACGGAGCCATATTTCTGTAGATGAGTGACATCACTTGAATGTTTCTCTACTGTTCTGCTACAAAAAATAGGAAGAGATTCCTGAGCTTGCCAAGACAGCATTCATAGAGATGGCCAGAGAGAGCCATCCGTTCATGTAGGAGCCACCCGGTCTATATGCAGTAACACACCTCGGAAATAACATGGGTTCTGCAGAAAAGCATGAGGGATCATAACCATTTCATAAAACTGTGTGATGAATATGGAGCAAACGCATCCGGTATTAATAAATACATAGCATTAAAAAAGTGCTGTTTGACTAATAAGTTGAAATGCTGGTAGATTCTGAGAAGGGGAGATACAAAAGATGGTAACTCAGGTAAAATCAAGATAAAGGAAAATGATCTTCCAAAATGATGTGGCTAGGAAAGAATGGATCCTCACGATGATTGGCATGTAACATCTACTAGAGGTAATTGCAACCCAAAGGCTTGCTGTAAATTTAATCTGAGCTAGAAATCAGCACATTGCTTGCCAGATTGAATGGCAACTTGAAAGAAAAGCATAAAGCTGCAGCTACTACAGGCAAGTACCTGGTAAAAGATGAGCTAAAAGGAGAAATCATTCAGGGTAGGAAAAAGAAAGCATATAGATGCGGTTGATAAGCACCTTTGATGGCCTACAGCCAGCCCTGCTGTGGAAATAATTGAAGTATTTCCTAATACCACAATGCTGCTGGAGGTAGTCTGAGAGGTTCATTTCCAGAAACGGTCTGCCATTTGTTTCTGGGACATTTCTTTAACAATATATATTGGAATATATCATTGGTTAACTCTCACCCTGCAACAGGTCAGCTGGCAAGTGTATTTTAGACACTGAAAGAAGCTAATGCAAAAGCATATTGCCATAAGGAGATTTCTTCTTGCATGCACGTTTACCCCAGGGACTTCTCAGGAATTAATCTACCAAAAATTTCTGAAGGGGGGGCGGGGGGAGACAGAAAGCTACAGAAAATACATCTTGCTTTTTTGCATGAGTACATAGCAAGAAAGGGGAGAAATGAAGAAGATGATATATTATTAAGTAAGTATAAACCAGGGACTTAGTAACCAAAGAAATAAGGAAGAGATATTTTGATTGTTATGTGATGAAAGCTTATAGTGGTTACAAGTTACGTCACGTGAGATAAGTAAAAATGATTAGTATGCTCTGGTAGAGAAAGGGATAATAAAAATAAGAAGTTAAGAGGAGCATTTCTATTTCTCTATTTCTATCTTTCCTTACTAAGGAAGAGCAATTAATAATTCGGGTATGCATTTCTCTGCCAGACACATAGTACTGATCATATAACAATGTGAAAGCCAAACTCATGGGTTTTATCTTTATTTTGTAATGCTGCTGTTATTATTTAAGAAATTTCTAGGGGATAGCATAGTGTACTTAGAAAAATTGGGGTATGTTAAAAGCATTAAGGTAATACATATTTCCCAACTGCAGATTAGCTTTGGGAATGGCTGAAATCTGGATTAACTTTTGAGTTAATGTTCAAGTTATACTCACAAACAGGAAAATTTTCATGAGTGGACTTGGGGGGTGTGTGTGTGCGCATGGCAACTAGGGAGTCTGGATGTTGAGTAAATTAAATATCATCCTTTTTCTTCAGAACAAATGTTACTGTTTCTTAAACAGCAGTGCATAGTGCCTGCAGAAAACAAAAACTGAAATTTTTTTGAGTGTTTCATTTAGTACATTAAATAAAATGCAGACACTTGTGCACAGTAGCTCGTAACTCTTCCAACACAGTTCCAGCTGATTTTAAGAGTCTTTGTTCTCTTCAGGAAATAAACCAATTTCCCCTGGCTGTAGGACAAAACAAGCAAATGCCTTTAAAATAATCCAGCTGATGATTGTTCTCTTAGACAACAATAAACTGTCGTTTATCAAGAATTTAAGAACCACCGAGTAATTTAAAATAATCCTGAGAATACAATGGGGATAGAAAGGGTGAAAGCTGATATACTATACGAAATGGGTTATCTTTGCGTGGACAAGACTGTATTTGGAGTATTTGCCACAACGTAGGTTTGGCTGCGAATTCTCATTTTTTCAGCAGGGTTATCCCGTGCAATGAATCGCAAGCAGATGGGCGAGTGCTGAGCGATGCAAGGCAAGTGAGAGGTACAGAGTTCCTCAAGTGGCACTTTAAAAGCAGTGTGCTCGAATGAAATACTGAATCAGAGAAGAAAAAAGCTGAGATGCAGAATGACAAAGAAAACACACTGTTAACGTTAAAATTGCAAATTGTACATTGTGTTTCATATATTACAGGTGCTCTGGGTTAGTGGGGATTTTTGACGACCCAACGTCAGTTTTAGGGCATGTCCACATATCCCATGTCTGTAATTTGATGACTTTGTATGTGTATCGTAGATGTTTAGTTCATACATAGTTTTTTTTTTAAATATACCTTTTTTTCCTACTCATGAGATTACCTAGGGAAAAATGCTCAGAACTGCATGCATTTTATAAACAACTTCTGATAGTTTTTCAAACCTCCTTAATATTCATAAAAGATATCTCCTATAAAGTGATTGTCTAATTAAAAATCTACTTTTATCAATTGTGCTTTACAATCCACTTGAGTTTTCAGTGTTTCAGTCAAGCACTTGAATTTTAAAACTCATGGATTATTGCTTTGAGCACCAGGACTCAAAGCGGTAATACCACCATTAAATCTCATGGTACTTGTCTCTTGTGTTGTTGATAAGCAGTATTTTAGTTCCTCATTTAAATTAGCCACTTCTTCTAAACTAGAGATTACTCCTCCTGTGGCTTCTTCTAAGAGGCTGGACTTTCAAGGGAGAGTGTGCTTTAGACACCTCATTTTGTAAGTGATCATTAGCAGTAACCATTGGGAAGAGGTGTCGCAGGTCTCCCACCTGGCGTGTGAAGAACAAGTTCTTTTGGTTTCATTTGAACCTGACCTCTACTTTCTGCACTCTATCTCCCTAGATTTTTGCTGGAGAAGATGAAGAGCCTCTCTGTACATGTCACTCATGATTTGTAGACCACTCCTGGGGTAGCTGTATCTCTCTCTTTCTAATAACTGTTCTCTGCCCCCTTCCCTTTTCCCCCTCCAGAAAAGCAGCATTGCCTGTTAAAGGCACTTAATGAAACTGTGTGTTGAGCGCAGGAATTATGACTGAACACAAGTGGCACTTGCCGGTTTTAGGAAGGGATTCAATTTGTTTGGACTTGGCTCTTCTGAATGCTGATACTGAGAGATCTTATCATCCCCCAAAGGTTCATTTACTGCTTCAAACCCAAATGAATCATAACCAAAGCTAAAAAGGAGGAACTCTTGGATGAGAGGGCAGCAAGAGGAAAGCAAGTTCAATGGAAAGATGCAAGAGTGGAATATATTATTTCACAGAGTAACTACACTGAGATATTCCAAAAAGTACATATGGTCCAACACCCAGATGAACTTACACTATTATGCAACTCCGAGATATAGGGCATCTGTTAGGCTAAGCTGTGAGGTCACAATATTACTTCTGTTGCTAAAGCTACTACAGTCTTAATATACAAATCTAGCCAAGTCCATCTGAATATGAAACATATTTCAAAACTGAGTTTTTATGCAAAGGACCTCTGCCTAAATTAGGCTATTTGCAAATAGAAATAGCTAAAGGTAATGCAAGAGAACTAGAAAATCCTGTGGTAAATTTCACTTTTCCTGACTTTATTTTTTTGTCCTTTTCTGGTTTTAATTCCAGATTCCAACCAGGTAGGCCAGATGAAAATCAGGCATTGCTTGATGCTTGACTTGTGTGGCTGCTAGTTCTATCTAAATTCCCCAGAGCATATTTTTACACCATCATGTCATTATTTTTAATAGAAAACTGTTCTGGTGGATAGTGGAACTGTACTTCAGTTCTTCACCAATGTTTCTGGAAGGGGATGCTGACAGTGCTTGGAAAGTGCTTTGATACCCTCGCAAAAATGCTGTGTAATTGCAGAAAAAGTCAGTTGAAATATTTTTCTAGACAAAACTCTACTTCCATATGCATTGAATTTGGTTGCTAATTTGTAAATATTCATCATTATTTCTTCTGTGCCTGGACTAATAGCTTTTTTCCCTGATAAAAATTATATATAAGTCTAAATTTCAATTTCTCGTAACTGTATTTACTGCATTTTTCTTGTGGACTGAATAGCTAAGGTAGAAGCTGTTGATTCTGTTTTTCAAGTATTCTGCCCATGTTAGGAATTTATCACCTTGATGCAACCAGTTTGTTATCCTTGCTATGTATAAATACTTTCTGCAACTACCAATGACTGTAGTAGACTGTAGTCTTTAAAGAGTTTTCAGTGTCTGCAGCCCAGAGCTTAGATATCTTCATTGCATCAGAAGCCTCTTATAGTGACTAAAACTTCATGACATGTCAGGAACAAGAGAAAAGTAATTAAGTAAATGAAATGTCAATTGTTGCTTTAGACAGAAAATCAATCCTTTTTGCAGGAAAACTCTTCCAAATTTTGGCCTTTGCAGTATCAGGCAATTATCAGTCTTGTGATCCTGATTTAGGCCATTGCCTCAGGGAAGTCAATAGGTCAAATTAACTACGTTAATTTCATTGACGTGCCTAACCTAAGTGGAAGAAAGCTACTCATTTCTATTATGAAACAAAAAATCCCTGGTTGTGTGGAGGAGTTCTGGCCATTGAAATGTTGAAGAAGCAGCTATAAGAAGGTGCATGGACCCTGAACCCTTTTTGCCTGGTGGTTCTACTCAGCAGCTTCCAATAACGCTTGGCCATTAAGCAGAAACAGCAGTTCTGTCGGGTGGCCAAAAGAAAGGTAATTCATACACTTATGTCCTGGTTTCAGCTGGGATAGAGTTAATTTTCTTCCTAGTAGCTGGCACAGTGCTGTGTTTTGGATTTAGGATGAGAATAATGTTAATAACACACCGATGGTTTAGTTGTTGTTGAGCAGTGCTTACACTAGTCAAAGACTTTGCAGCTTCCCATGCTCTGCCAGCGAGAAGCTGGGAGGGGGCACAGCCAGGACAGCTGACCCAAACTGGCCAGAGGGCTATTCCATGCCATATGACGTCATGCTCAGTATATAAACTGGGGGCAGTTGGCCGGGGGGCAGCGACTGCTGCTCGGGGACTGGCTGGGCATCGGTTGGTGGGTGGTGAGCAATTGCATTGTGCATCACTTATTTTGTATATTCTTTTATCATTACTATTATTATTTTTCCCTTCCTTTTCTGTAGTATTAAATTGTCTTTATCTCAACCCACGAATTTTACTTTTTTTTCCCCCCTGATTCTCTCCCCCATCCCACTGGGGTGGGGGGGGGAGTGAGCGAACAGCTGTGTGGTCTTTAGCTGCCTGCTGGGTTAAACCACAACTTGCAGAAGACCCTAGCAGAATCCACACAGTTAGAGACTGTTGTAGGTGGGAATTTGGCCCATGTATTAAAGCCAGATAAAGCTGGGAAGACATAATGAAAAGAAATATTTTAATATTTTGCTGTATGCTCTAGTTCTTGTATTCTCCTTAGTACTTATCAGTGAGTACTAGCATAGAGCTGAATGCCATTTTGAGAGTATTTGTAAAGAATAAAAGCACTGAGAAGAAGGTATCAGTAAGTGTTTCAATGGGTAATCACACTCATTATTTTCTTAGTATTTAAAGGAGATAATATTGCTGGAATGGACTCTTGCTCAAATGGAAAGGCCAAAAAACTGCAATGGGATAGCTGGCCTCTGAAAAGAATGGAAAGATGGACTTCTCTAGGATGGACTAGATCTCTGGTTGTACAGCTATGAATAAAGCAGTCCAACATTTGTGCTCCTCAGGTGAGAAACATCCTCATTTAAAACTTTTAAGGAAACTTTAAAAATTATACGTTTTTTACAAAAAAATCAAGTTGTTATGTCAACTTGGACTTTATCAACACAAAAGCAATTGCTTTATTAAACCACAATCTATTGAATCAGAAGGAATATGCAATGTGGTTTGGTTAACAACACATAACTGTTAATGAGTACCCAATGACCATTGCACAAATTAGTAAAAATTATAGCTAATTTCCAAATACTTAATCTATGGAATAACTGTTTTTGCTCTGGTTATTCTTCCTTATGAAACATGCTCTCTGTAATACCCTTCAGGCTGCAATGCATGCCACAGGAGATCAGTCTTAGGCCTTACTATGGGGCTGGTTAGTAGAAGACCAGTATCCCACTTCTTGCTGTATGCAATGGAGAGGCCATTACAATTGTGGTCAATTTGTGCTTGTCAATTTTGGGATCCCTGTATGCAAGGATTGTGCTTATTCCTGCCCAGCTCAGAGATTTAGAAATTCTAGTTTTCTTTCCTCTTTAGGCAGGCCAAGCTACAGTTTTGTTCTTAATTGAAAATCCTGACTACGATTGATCAGCTAATGCTAATGGACTTCTAGATAGACAATGCTAATTAAGGATTACCTGTAGTCTGCCCGTAATTCACACTGCTGGAAATTATAAATAAAACTTCTGTAGGAGCTCAGGTCTCTGCTGGTGGAAAAATGTTATCTCAGCTGCTCTGTTTGCTGCCAAGCAGAAGGGACCTGACTGAGGACTTTGTGTCCCAGCAAATCCTGCTCCACTCCGCCTTTATGCCATGACAAGAAAAAACCAGATTCATCAAGTATATAATACTTCCAGTACATAAGAAAGATGTATTATGTACTCAGTGACTGCTGGTTTACCTGTATTTTATATGTCATTTATGAACACAGATGCCCATAAGTACACACATTGTTATCAGGAATATAAATATTGAATTTTCACAGAAACATTGGCCTGATTAATGATGGAAATTTGAAACAAAAGGCTCTGAAGTACTCTTACAACAGCATGTTAATCTGTCCAAAGTAATGATAAAACCTTTAAACTAGTGTGCTGTAATTACAGCAATAAGTAATTAGTACATTTAAGGGGCAGAAACAATGCTGTGCCTGAATCCAGTGGAGGGTAGTCAGGCAAAAAATATAATGTGGCATTTTGTGAGGCAAATGTAAGGAAACATGCTTTGTCCTGAAACATAATTATCTTCAAATGGATGAAACTGTCCAGGTACTTTTATTAAGAGAGTGTTGGGCTCTCAAAAGCTGGAACTGTCTGAAACAGACATATATGCAGCATACATCAGATGTGTGACATGTATCTTCCCTTGCAAAAGGCTTCCAAGTTTCCTACATAGTTGGTAAGGCAAAGCCAAAGTGGCTGGGCAGCTTCCGAAATCAGTGAATGGAGGAGTTTCATGGAGGGAGGGTAGACTTGTAGAGTCATCTCTAACAGGGTGCTAGTGAATAACCCATGGTGTCCTTGTTCATTCTCTGAATGCAGCATTTTGTTTGTCCACACTACGGTTACTTGTTCCTATGTTCTTCCATGGGTGGGTGGACCGAAACAACCACTCCTCTGCCAAACCCAAGAAGCTGTTTTTGCAAGAAATCTAAGTGTAATTCAATGAGGGAAGAGTGTCTCAGGAAGATGGATGAGCCCATGCCGTGCTTGTCACTGCCTGGCTCGCACCCTTCCCTGGCACCACCTCTGCTGCTGTTCTGTTGTTGAGCACCTCCTTGCCCTCAGTGCCATGCCCAACAGCTTGCTAAAGGTATCCCTGGCTTCGTGGCACAAAGACCCCATTCCTTGAAGGCTGCACCACTGTCCTATCTCGTTTTAGAAATTTTGAGCTGAGAGAGAAAAGAAAAAACCTGGGACTGATCTTTGGGAACGGTGTTTTTTGTATTGTGGGCATAGACAATAATAGGTTTCTTTTAAACATTGTTTTGGTTTTATACACAAAATGAAATAATTAATGAAGATTTCAATGATCTTTGCCTTTCTTGGTTCAAGGATGAAATGTGAAAGAATAAAATTCCATTGCTGTCTTATAGCACCTTTCATATAGTAGTTTAAAAGATGCTTATAATAAGTCAGTTAAACCTCAGGATCTCTGTCTTTTTAAAATCGTATAATGTCACCTCCTGTGCAGACAGCAAGGCAGACCATATGATTCCAGTTTTCAAACCTGTGTACCTACAATTAGGCTCTCCTATCCGGTGCAAACTACGAGTGTTCAGAGCACTGAAAACAGAGATGAATTTGCCCATTGTCCTACCATTGACAAAAATCAGAGCTCTGACAGTGTTGCCTTGACTCCAGATCTCCTGCTCTGGATACAGGACCACAGTTATTTAGGTTGCATAGAATAGATCTGACATACATTGCTAGAGCCGTAATACAAAAAGAGACTTTAAGAAGGATAAGCACTAGTCCTTGGTATAAAAATAGGCAAAATCATTTTGGAAAGAGGTGAGGATAGGGAAGATATTTGGTTATTCATTTTATTTACATAGAAGGGGTAGATTGATTTATCCAAAGAGTTTTGTTTTAGAAACCTTCTTTTTAGTTCCTCCGTTGTACTAAATGTCAAATACTGTATCTTTGGATTCACAGTTCCAATCTATCACTTGCTGGAAAAGAAAGTACAAAAGAATATGGCCAAGAAGAACACTGAAAAAATATATTTTTTTTTTTAAACAATGTAGCTAGCTCTCGGAAGACAATGCTAGAAGGTTTTCTGGAGGGACTGTTACTCTTTTCAAAAAGTTACAGTCTTAAATAGGTGCATATACACACACAAACTCTCACACTTTCTGTTTCTTGTAGAGTGTCTGTTCATAGCAATAATCACTGCATGAGTTTGCCACTCTTATTCCGGAGAGATTTCATTTAGAATATGTGATTTTATTTAAAATATATTTTTTTCATCATGTGAACATGCTGTGAGGTAGGAAGGAGAGTGTACGCTGAAAAGAAATGAAAATTATATTCATTTTGAGAATTTAGGGTAAACTAATTACAGGTGACTTTCATTACAATATCAGACAATAAAAATTGACATCTATCAGAGTTAAAGACAGAAATGAAATTTGAATGACCACTGCTGTGTTATCTGCCTGGAAGTTACTTTAGGAAAAGAATGACTTGAAGTATTTAGGAGCTAAATACTGTTCATGCTGTGTAAGGGTAGGAATAAAGGCTGGATGCTTGGTTAGTCAGAGGGGAAACAGGTTTTCAACTAATATATTGAGTCTCAAACTGCAGTAAAAGCAGGCTCCCGCAAGAGATGGGATGCCTACAGGAACAAAGACACGGCAAATCACAGGCTTTTCCTATGCTCCCTATAGATGTGAATCGTGTTGGCTATGTACACATGAGCAAGTAGTCTGGACCAAAAAGATCCTGATGATGCGCCGTGAAACAGCTGGAGCTGAGGGCCTCGCCTCTGCACTGCAGAAGGTTTTTATTTTGCTCTGCTCTAGTCCTGTTCAAGGGATGCACACTAGAGCACACCTCCCAGTTTAGTTACATCCAAAAGGAGTCAAACCTGTGTGCTCTGAGACTGAGCTATGGAGAGAGAATACCACAGCAAAGGAAGTAAAATGAGAGATTTGCTTCCATGTGAGCTTCTGATGTGAGCTGCAATGCTGATGTAAGCGTATTTATTATGTCCACGTAGCTATTTCTGCTGAGAATGGGATGAAATTTCCTGTGCGCACTGTATAAAGATTGGAATATGAGTCTGATGCTTGGTTAGTCAGAAGGGGAATAGTTTTTCAAAAAGAAAGCAAACCTGGCTGAGTCATCACCTCTGGGAACAGAAGGATTAGTGAAGCAGAAGCAAAGGAGAAAGCATGGAGTAATGTGGAAGATTAATGGAGACTGTTGCTGTGTTTCACTTGCATGATCTTGCCTCTTCAGCAGAAGTTTAGAAGGCTGCTATGATCATTTCTAGTCGGTTCAAACTTTTAAGAACAAGAAGGAAATCCAAATCCATATTTTCACTAACAAACTGACTGTACCCAATAGGCTCAAGGTGATGGAGGTGGGAGAGAGCTTTGCTCTGCTTTTTGACCACTGATCTTAGATGCTGCAAATAAGAATATCCTTACTTACAGATTTTTTTATATGATGCTTGAAACAGGTAAGATAAAAACATTAGTTTGCATTCCAGATCCTGATTTGTAGGTGTATATTGTGTATATGCACCTCAGAAACAGACACTTTCAATTTTTAAAAGGGTTCAACAAAATGAAACTCTGAGAATGTTTCCTAGACTGTTTCTAGAGCTGTATCCTAACACTTTGGTTTCCATTGTACAGGAGGTGCAAAAGTGTCATCTTTCTAGCTGTTCTTTTCAGGTTTAATTTCTACTCAGAAATTAACAGTTAATTTCAAACTTTGAAATTTTCAATACTTTCAAGAACCCCTCATGCACTTGCAGAATACAAATAATATGAATTAAAGTTCAGCTCTAACTCACAGCAAATTGTATTATATAACATGTTTTTAAAGATAGGTGTTAATTGAAAAGTGTGTCGGCCAAATCATTTCCCTGAACATTAGCACTGTGTGTATCACAAACAGCAGGCAGCCATTGGGTTATGAACAGGTTCTGATGTGCTTCGAAACTGCATAAGGATGGGAGGACAGCGTTAACTGAGCACCATATGCTGGCAGGTTCGCATTCACCTGGTGAGGGCAGGGCTTATTTTACCATTTAGAGTGAGGATCCTGTGCATTGCTGGTGCAGGGTACGCAGGTGGGACGGGTCGTGCATGGGAAGGTGCAGCATGCATGCATAGGGGTGTTCCGCACAAGGCCTGAAGATGTCTTTGAGCTGGTAATAACCATATTGATAATCAGGGCTGCCTTCACCTTAATAATTCAT
>NW_008824186.1:5602955-5603267 GCF_000699105.1 Pygoscelis adeliae | reverse complement strand
ATCAAAAGGGACTTCAGGGCACTGGGGCGACTGGTTGAAGGATCAGGAGCACAGGTAGTGTTTTCCTCAATCCCTACAGTGGCAGAGAAGAATACTGAAAGAACAGGAAAACACACCTGATCAACACGTGGCTCAGGGCCTGGTGCCATCGGTGGAATTTTGGCTTTTTTGATCATGGGGAGGCTTACACGGCACCAGGCCTGCTGGCGACAGGTGGAGTTCAGCTGTCTCACAGGGGGAAAAGGGTCATTGCTTATGAAATGGCAGGGCTCATTGAGAGGGCTTTAAACTAGGTTTGAAGGGGGAAGGGGA
>NW_008824186.1:5591681-5600231 GCF_000699105.1 Pygoscelis adeliae | reverse complement strand
TTGGACTCGATGATCTTGGAGGTCTCTTCCAACCTTAATGATTCTATGATTCTATGATTCTAATATACAAGGTTTTCTGATTAAGCCCTTCCCAGATCTGTTCCTTCCATTTCCAGCTGGCTTTAGCTTTCTCATATGTAGACACTCTCATCTGCTTGAGTTTTCATGAGAGGGTTAGATGTTGTGTAAAAGGGGGAGAAAAAACTAGGATTCCTCACCAGCTGAGTAGGTATGTATGTACTTGTATGAAATACGCTAGGTACAATTTTGACCCATTCCTGTAAAGTTTTGAACCCTTGTTTCCTCGTGTCAATCCACTGTTTGCTCTGGGACCCATGTCTCTGTAGAACTGGTTTTATTTAGATTTGCTATTAGATCTCATTGCATCTAGACAGTGTAGAATACAGCCTGAGCCTAAACTCACAGCCAATCTGCACAATCTGCTGGAGTATCTGTGGTGCAGCGGAGCTGAGAGCAGGAGACAATTTGAGGAAGTTCACTAAATTCAAGGTTACCCTCAAGGACTAATTTATCTTCTCAGAGAAGGGGCCCCTTCTATCACACCTCCTTCAGAGCATGATGTGTCTGACCTGTCTTACTAGCGGGGCTGGACAGACAGGTCAGGGTAGCCGGAGGAAGCATCAAGTTTCAGGTCTCAGGAGCAACCAGTGCTTCAGGATGCCAAGCTCAGACTCACTGTTAAGATCAAGGCAAAGGTGAAGGCTGTGTGTGCCTTATTACGAAGTATGGTACACAACTTGTGAAGATGTGTTCAGTTTATTTGTACTGTATGTTACGTTCATTTATGGCTATTCATGCTGCTGATGGAAATCATATTTTAAGATGCAAGCAGAAGCGAGCAGGGTTAATGTGGAGATTTCAGCTTTACTCTACACTGTTCCATGCTCTGTTTCATTTCCCATCCTTTATATTACAGGAACACGAGATTCTTTCAAATAGAGTATAGTTAAAACCTGAAGTTTTAGCTGGTCGGGTCACTGTGATGAAGCTGATTCTGTGGGAAAGAGACTCAGTTGTGGGTTTTTTTATTTATAGTAATAGACACACACATATATGTGTGCCCAACGTCTGGCATATTTGAGTTGCTGCATTAAAAATTGTTTTATTTGCAACTCATTACTCTGGCTGAAGAAAGCTCAGTTTTATTTTACCCTAGTGAAAATCCTTTACGTTATATTCTGAATATATTTACACAAAATATGAACAAACGTCTAATGAGTGAGTATTCACCAATTTCAGGTATTTTTTTATTCACTGAGTATTTTTTACATATTTTTAGCACGCAAGTATTTTGATATCTTTGCATTATTCTTGCCACTGTTGTTTTTCTTGTGCAAAGAGATCACTTCTCTATTTTGTACCTGCAGTCCTTTTCATGGAAACTCTCTTTCTTTCTCCCCGAGTATTAAGAACAAATCAATAAAAAGTGAAAGCTTAACAATATTCCCAAGTTGCATGTAAAACAAATGGGATTTTTAAATGCTGAGTTGACATCCCTTCCCACCACGCTTCTGAATGAGATATGAAACCGAGGTCCTGACCACATGCAGTCATTTAACAGATCCCATGGCACTTTTTTCAAGAGTAGAGGTGAAAGCTGCAATGTCATGGCTTAATTTCAATTGGATAATTACATTCTACCTACTTAAAAATTCTTCACTGGTTTCTGTTAGAAAAGATATTCCTCATTTTTCTCCTAAACTGTTGTGTTGTGCATTGCTAAAAGGCTTTTGCCCTTTGCCCCGGTAGAAATGCTAGTTCCTGGATATTTCAGTAATGAGTAAAGCGATTGTTATGTATCTAATTTGCAACAAAATTTCCTAAAGCTTCTCAAATGCCACAGGAATTGTGGAAATATAGCAGATGCTCTCCTCTGCCCCTTATAGACCATACAGTGCACCTCATTGTCCCATGTTTTAGAAGAGTGATTAGGAAGTGTAAGCATAGAAGCGGCAGATAAAACATATTTATTATAAAATATTCCTGGCATTATATCTAGCTTGCGGGTGGCATTTCTTGCTCAGGCCTGTGCACAAGAGCTACACATGCTTATAGTATAAACTAATTTAAGATCACAGAGCTAAAGCTAGTAAAATTATCTTTTTTCTTTTTTTTTTTAATCCCACATGACAACACTCTTCTAAATATGTTGACACTGTATCTCATGCAGGTGAAGCACAATTCTGCTGAAGGTTCCTGGGGGCTTTGTGAACACGATTCAATGAACACATAATTTAGCTGAAGCATGAGGACTGTGGGGACCCCTGGTGCAACAAGAATACCAAAACATTTCTAAACGGGGCTACACTGTGTGAAGAAGATGCTTTGTGAGCTGAGAAAATGAGTGGTGGAGATTTAATCTGGTGTCCTGCCTTTGCCTGAATAAGGAGGTAACTTGAAAAAGTTGGAGGTTATGCATGCTGTTTAGGTTTTGAATCATCCTGTGTGAAGTTTAGCACCATTAGGAACCAAGCTATTTTAAGGTTAGTAGTCTCTCAACTGAAACATCTAAAGTGTGGTTGCAAGTTATAGTTTGAGCTCTTCTAAGAGCTCACCAAAATGGATAAAGCCTGTTTTCCTCCCTCCTCTATAACTCTCTGTCCCAGGCATGCGTTTCTGCTACTTATCTTGTAATGGCTGTGGCGCTTGTCTGACCAACCTTATTTTTTATGCGCAGAAAGGCGATACAGGGCTGGACCCTCTAGCCCTGGACTCTGTCTCTGATGGAGGGCAAAAGTGGATGCTCAGGGAAGGAGAGGCAAAGCAGATAGTTATACCCCTCCCAAACCCCCTCCAGCAATTTGTAAGTCCAAGACTTTCTAAGTCAGAAGAAGCATCTATGTATGCGATAACCCTCAATGGATTTTTCAGCAGAGTTGTCAGGGAAGACTCATCCAGTCCTTCCTTGAATGCTTATAAGCTTTTATCACTCACAGCACCCCATGGATGGGAGCCACCATTTATCTGTGTACTGTGTGACGGACAATCCTTCTGTTTGCTTTCAACTTGCCAGCTGGTGGAAACAAGGTAATAACTTCTCCTTCTTCTACTGGAGGAGGCAGTGAACAGTTGATCTGCCATCTTCCCTCCGACACTCATGTCTTCATCCAGGTCTGTCTTATCTCCCTTTGCTCACCTATCTTCCAGGCTAAAATCTCCTAACCTTAATAATTCTTTGGACACAAGTTGTTCCTAAGCTACGATCATCCTTGTTGCTCTTCTCTGAACCTTTTGTAGATCTGCTTGGTCATTTTTGAGATGGGAAAGCCAAACCACATTATTCAGTGGTCCAGAGTTCTCTCTTTTGTTCTCTTTTCTTTCCTTGTAGTTCTTAAGACTTTATTTGCTCTTTGACTGCTATTGAGCTCTGTGCTGATGTTTGCTGGAGTTATCTATCATAATCCCAAGATTGCTTTCCTGGTAAAGGTCAACTCAAAGCCCATTATTTTCTTTCTAAAGTTAGGATTGCTTTTTACTGTGTGTGCTATTTATTATTCTACACTGAATTTTATCTGCCTTTTGACACAAAGCTGCTCAGTGTCATAAGGTCTTTCTAGAATTCTTTGCAGTCAGCTCTTATCTTTCTTACTCTGAATAGCTTTCTACCATCAACAAATTTTGCCACCTTGCTATTCAGGGTGTTCCTATGATATTACAGATATGTTAAACATCAGAGATCTCGATGCAGAATACTGTGAAATACCACTGGAGATCACTCGCAATTGAGAAAATTATCCTATTCTCAGTTTCCTACCTGTTCACCAATTATTTTACCTATTTTCCTCTTTATGCAAGGCTTGCTTAAATATCTTCAGAGCTTATAGTAAGGGACTGGGTTGGGAGTTGTTTGGAAGTGTAAATGGATTGTATCAACTGGATCTGCCCGTGTAAAAACCTTATGACTCCTCACAAAAGCATCAGGTTTTGAAGCTTGGCTTTCCCTCCAAGTGCTGATAACATTTATCCAAGTGCTTCAGTTCATCATATACATTCAAGAGTAAAATGGTAAAAAAGAGAGCCAAGAAAGTAAATCAGTAGCACTTTGCTGTGTTAGCAAGTTGAACTTACTTATCTCCTAATCAGATGAGCACTTGAGCATCATGCTGGTGGGTCTGTGTGGCCTCTCCTTTTAGCAGCAGTGAGCCGGTGCTTTGATCAGGACATGAAACCAGCTGTGTGGTGGTGATGTGACTCCAATGGCAGCAGCTGTGGCTTCTTCCTCAGCAGATGGGCATGGTGGCTGCTGGACTGGGCCAGTGTGCTTCCTCTAGAAGCACACTTCTCACCATCCTCTTCTGGTAGAAGGGGAGCAAGGCAGTTGATTTTTTTTTCAGAAATAACGGCCAATGTTTTAGCATGTAAATGAGTAATGTAAGTCCTCTCAAAATTATGCCATTTTCCAAACATGGAAATACGAGTCTGAGGGGGTTTTCCATGCCTGTTCAGGGAAATTACTGGGGCTGTGTCCTGGTTTCGGCAGAGATAGGGTTAATTTCCTTCCTAGTAGCTGGTACAGTGCTGTGTTTTGGATTTAGGATGAGAACAAAGTTGATGATAACGCACCGATGTTTTAGTTGTTGCTAAGTAGTGCTTACACTAGCCAAGGACTTTTTAGTTTTCCATGCTCTACCGACTGAGAAGGCTGGAGGTGCACAAGAAGCTGGGAGGGGGCACAGCCAAACTGGCCAAAGAAACATTCCATACCATGTGACGTCATGCTCAGTACATAAACTGGGGGAAGCTGGCCGGGGGGGCCGCTGCTCGGGGACTGGCTGGGCATCGGTCGGCGGGTGGTGAGCAATTGTACTGTGCATCACTTGTTTTGTGTATTATTATTATTATTATTATTATGTTATTATTATAATTTTATTTCAATTATTAAACTGTTTTTATCTCAACCCACGAGTTTTTTCTCACTTGTGCTCTTCCAATTCTCTCCCCCATCCCACCGGGTGGGGAGGAGTGAGCAAGCGGCTGCGTGGTGCTTAGTTGCTGACTGAGGTTAAACCACAACAGGCTGAGAAACATTTTGTGGCTCAAGTGTGCAACATTCTGTGTGCACAAGTTCTCGCAGGCGTGAGGTCCCAGGTGTTCTCCTCCCACCCGGCTTTCCTTGTCATCGGCAGAAGTGGGGAAGAAAGCTACGGATTCACAGGTCCCTTTTAAACAAGGCAGAGCCACTGTGTTGGTCTGTTGTGGGACGACATGAGTTAAAGATGATCTTTTAAGTAGCAGTCCCTGCAAGAACCTGGTAAGGGTTAAGTTCTTTGACTGGACTAATGGTGTTTCTAGGTGTACCCCAGAGACTCCATTTAACTGCTCTGACAGATCCTGTTATTTAAGGCTACTTAAAACTTCTAATTGAATTTTCAAAGCAAAAATGTTTTAATTGTATTTTAAAGCCTTCAAAAGAAGAAAAAAAAAAGGAATACATTAAATTGTTTTTTAAATTGACTCATAACTATGTAACTGCAATAACATACAGTGTAAATTCTGTCACTATTAAAATATACAGGAAAAAAGAGATAGGTCATCTTTGCTCTGCTCAAATGTCCTACTGAATTCAAAACAACAAATTAAGATGTAAATTAAAGTCTTTCTTTTTTAATTTTTGCAGATGCAGAAAGACTGTGAAGATAAACTTCAAAGGTTCTGATGACTGTCTCATTTTCTCCTAGGGGACTGATGAACACCATTATAACATGTGAGTGTAAGATAAAAAATATCTACTGGCTTTACTTCAATTCTTGCTTTAAATCAAACACCTAAATTAAGTAAATTTAGAGCACTTGAAAGTCTTCCAACTGCTATAGTGTTCAAAGGGTAGGTTGGGGATGTTTAGTAGATGGAGCCAAATTATTTTTACCCAGTAAGTTAACTAACTGAAATCTAAGAGTACTCCATTACTTTGTGATTATTTTTTACAAAGAAACAGAAAATGCATTTGTAGTTGCCTGTATTTTGAATATAGCAAAAATCCTTTGATTTGAGTCCAGCTGAATGCGGTTATCCATGAATCAGAATTCTCCCATGCAATTGTTAATGTCTGTTTTGTAAAGTGTATTCAGGCTCGCTGGAGAAAAGCTAAGTAAAAATAAATACGTTCCTCAGCAGCAGTCTTCTTTATTTCTAGCTCTTTATTTAGAGATGATGTATTTTGGTTGATACGCCAGACAAACTGCACTTGCAGGTCCTTACAACTGTGCTTCAGTTTCTACATTAAAGGAGATTGCAACTTCATTGCTTTGAATAGAGAAAACAAACATATGTGTAATTTCCAGTTTTGCAAAAATTTGCACCATGCAAGTCTCTGAATAAATTTTTAATAGCTTTTTTTCTAAACCTGTTGAGTGAACTTAAATTAAGATCGTTACAAATAAGTAAACATGCAGAAGAAGGTACTTTAATTTTTTAAAAAGAAACCTATTTCATGGAAAAAAGGTAATTCTTTAAATTTTCTATGAAGGCAAAACAGATGGTAATTTAATATGTAAGCTGATTGTGAAAGCAAACATATTTAGGCACAAATATTTAAACCAAAATATTGGCTGTTGTCTTCTTTTTTCTCTTTTTTCTTAAAACAGTTTGCCCTTACTGAATATGGCCAGAATGTCCCATAAGGTGGCATGAGACAGGGAAGGTGGCTTCCATTTGCCCCCTCTGGCATACTGGAATAGATAGGCTGGCTATATGCCAAATCTGGTTGCCTTCTCCTACTATTCCATTTAGGTATCTAATATTAAAAACGATCAGTAGCTGCCGAGCCTTTTGTTTAAAAATGTGAATGGAAAGCTTTAAGGTAAGCTGTGTATGAGCACTGAATTCAGCAAGGCAGAAGACACCTCGCAGCCCCACGAGATGCAGAACACCTTGCCAAACAGCTTTACTGCCATCCTGCTGATAAAATCATCCTGAAAAGGTGAGCCACTGCTAGGCTGAGTAATATACTTGGGTTATTTATGAGGTGTGGGAAAGAAATGGCATCTCTGAGGCATTGCTGAGGTTTTACACGCCTTCTACTTTTGAAGTGATCAGACCTGCCAAAAGACATAAACCTTCATTCGTCTCAGGCCTTTCTTTGTCTTCAGATATGAAGTTTCTTTCTCTCATGATGCTACAGCACAAATCTGCTGTATTTTCCTGAGAAAATACAGGGAAATCTAACTTTCAGGGAAATTGGATTTTTCCACATCACTATCTTGATAAGAAGTTATCTCCTCCTGTGACTCCCTACTTTGTTTGCTGGTTTGTCTAGAGACCGTGGTAGAGCCCAGAATTTCAGCCTGCCCCATAGACAGTTGGGCTAATCCAAGGGTTGACAGACCCATCTGAAATACAAAAATTAGATAGCATGTCAATAAACAATATTTTGTTTTTTTTTTCCCTGTCCTGCTGTCCCTTACAATATATTCTGGATGATGTGCTCTGCCTGTAACATTTGCAACCGCTAACAACTTCTGGGAGGAACCCGTCATTCAATGTGCAAAAACTCATTCTTGACCACAAAACAGTGGGCAGGTTCAAGCTGCTAATACATCTGCACTTATTGGTAGCAGGCTGTGATTTCTTTTTGTTCTCAGTAGTTTTGGATCTGCATAGATCCCTGTAATATTAGAAGATTTTTATTTCATCAGTCTGCCTATCTATTTTAAATGGAATAAATAGTATGGAGCTCTCACTGCTTTGTAGGTTTGCTGGTTTTCCCTCTGGTAAATCTAGCAGAAGTCATGAAACTCTGCATTTTAATAATTCCATGGCCTATACATGTGGATCTCTATGGATTTAAAGGTGCTTTTGAAGTCAATGAGAACACTAGACAAAGCTAATAATTCTGTGTTCACTCTTCTGTCACATCAAAACTAAGCTGGTGTGTGACACTCAATTTCTAGGTTGTACTTTCCAATGGCATAACAATAGATAACACTCCTGTGTGCCATAGTAAACAATAAGCATTGACATCTCTGTTTTTTTAGAATAATTTTGCATTAATAATGTGATTTTTTTACAATCTTCCAACTGATTTTACTGGAGATAATGAGGACTTGTCATAGTACCTGTCTTCTGTTGTACTTTATCTGTGCTGCTGGAATCCAGCTGGAATGAAGTTTGCTGTTCCCCTCACGACCTAGTAAGGGGAGGGCTGGCTTTTTCCTGAAGTTCATGTACTTTGACTCATTAGATTTACTTGAGTCATACCATAAGTGTTTTTTTCTTGATTAGATGCCTCTGTCATCTAAATAATGTTGTGTGTTGCTACTTTTTCTTCCTCGGGCAGTTGCAGCATTGGGACATAAGGTTTGTCCCCTGCTCAAATCCTGCCCGTTATTGTGCTTTCCTTCCATCTTGCATGTGTTCTCTGCATCATTGGCACCAGAATGCTTACATTTTGTTTCATCTCTCAATGTCTGGTTTACCAGCTTTTTTTTGCCAAGACTGTCAGTGTTTAAGAGGCATTTGGATAATGCCCACAATCATAGAGTCATAGAATCATTAAGGTTGGAAGAGACCTCTAAGATCATCGAGTCCAAC
>NW_008824186.1:5524699-5591449 GCF_000699105.1 Pygoscelis adeliae | reverse complement strand
TCCCCTGGCGCAACTTGAGGCCATTTCCTCTCATCCTATTGCTTGTTACTTGGGAGAAGAGACAAACACCCACCTCGCTACAGCCTCCTTTCAGGTAGTTGTAGAGCACGATAAGGTCTCCTCTGAGCCTCCTTTTCTCCAGGCTAAACAACCCCAGTTCCCTCAGCTGCTCGTCATAAGACTTGTGCTCCAGACCCTTCACCAGCTTTGTTGCCCTTCTCTGGACATGCTCCAGCACCTCGACATCCTTCTTGTAGTGAGGGGCCCAAAACTGAACACAGTGTTTGAGGTGCGGCCTCACCAGTACCGAGTACAGGGGCACGATCACTTCCCTACTCCTACTGGCCACACTATTTCTGATACAGGCCAGGATGCCATTGGCCTTCTTGGCCGCCTGGGCACTCTGCCGGCTCATGTTCAGCCAGCTGTCAACCAGCACCCCCAGGTCCTTTTCCGACAGGCAATAATAACATGCTTTAACTTGGTCAGCCCTGAATTGGTCAGACTGTTGGACTAGATGATCGTTGTAGGTCCCTTCCAATTGAAATAGTCTAGTCTATTCTGTTCTGTTCTGTTTTCTGCTCGTGCTGATGAGAGGTCTTTTTCTCAGCAGTTCCACTTGTAAGGTGGGAACCTGCGTTTTATGGATGGTCCCTCCTCTGCTTGCAGCATCCCTAGTTCTGCAGGACTGCACTCAGGTGTCAGATGCCTCATACCTGTGACACCACAGTAAGAGCATTTGTTTTGTTTTCAGTTCCTTTGTTTCAAGTAACATCCCCCACCCTATACCATGCATGTTTAAAATTATGTCTGCAGACATATCCTGTCACAATTTTAATCAGATTTCTTTCTTTTCTCTCTCAGCATTTGAGGTGGGTTTTTTTTGGTATTAGTTTGGCAGCAGAGGGAATGTCCATACTATACAGTGCAACATGTCACAGATTATGACGTGATTCTGTTAGTAGCACTAATTAAATCACCCTGGAACTGGAATTAGTTTAGTGCTGCATTCAAACTAACTAGTTGTGCTGAGAACTGAGAGTTGTTATTTTTAGGACAGAAATTACAGTACCCTAACTATATTTTCTTTTCCCTGCATAGAATATGGGTTGTGTTCTCCCTGCTGCCAAAAGCCAGCACAAAATTTATGTACATCCATGCTCGCAGGCTTGAGACTTAGCTGACACGTGGAGCTTACAGTCACTTTCTGAAAAGGGATTAAATTCCTCTCATGGACTAATGTTTCAGGGTAAATAAGCAGATTGTATAAAGATTGTAACTTAAAATGAAAAGTTATTACAGCGTATGAACTAAATAACACTGCTGAGAATGCGCCGAGCATCAAATTTTCTCTTATTAAAACTGAATCACAACTTTCATATTTTAGAAAGAATTCATTAAAACTTGTCTTATCTACTTAATTAAAGGCAAGTGTCCCTATATAGAGACAGACAAACAAATTAACATAATATTCCCCAGCTTCTCCTGAGGAATGTAATATTCTTATCTTTAGAACACTAATTGCTGCAGTTAGGGTTTTGTTAAAAATGAATTGATATTTGCTAAGAGTACAGATTTGACAGATGCATAAAACTTGAGTGACTACAACAGCATTCTGATACTCAGATGAAACAAGGTATTTAAATGTTAATATAGTGTTTTTCTAATAAGAGGAAAAATATTAGTTTAGCGTATTAATCCCAGTGCATTGATGTCTTTCATGGGATTGTAGTGCTTTGTTAATCTATCATATTACAGAAAGATGCAAAGTAAAAGCTGTGTCTATCATAGTAAACTGTAGCAACATGTGTAATAACAAGGAAGATTAGTTCCTACCTACACAATTAGGCAATGTATTGACTTAATACAGTTCATGCACATACATAATAAATGGGAGTTTATTATAATATGCATGCAGCCATCTTGAATACACTGATTAGCAACATAATACAGTCAAACATAATCATATATATATTTGTATTTTGTCAAGTGCAAATTAAGTCAATGTATTCCAGTGTTCTGTGTTAGCTGTGTTAAGCAAACGAGCTGTATGGCGACGAAAGAACTGATATTTATTTCAGTAAATCCTCCCTATGTTGGCAAGTAAATATTCCACGGACTACAGTTCTCCTTGAGAAGAAGCAGGGCACGTGCCGGAACAGAAAGCAGTGTATTAATGGGATATATTAGCAGTTCAGAAAACAATCTGTAGCAATCAGCAAGGTGCAAGTAACTGTTGAAATGTTTTTTCCTGGGTCTCTGGTGGGAAGCTGTGTCTGTTGGGACATGGAGCAAGAGCATGGTCTTATTGTCATCTACTTGTCCCAAGTACTTGACAAAGATGGCAGTATAATTGAGAAATCTATTTAACATGGCTCACCAGCCAGGTTCCTTGCTAGTGATATCGATGTCCCTCAGCTAGACCTCTTTTACATGCCATAGATGCGAGAAGAGCTGATCCAGGATTTCCCGTCCTTGCTGGGTGTGCCAACGGGCTGTGAATAGCTTCTCTAGGTCACACCACCAGTGTGGCTGAGGGCTCATCTTGATCTTCTTAAATGTAATTTGCTCTTTTCATTTCTTGAAACTTCAAAAACCCCAACAAAACCCTAAACTGCAAATACAAGTAACGGGTCATAGGAAGAGATCTCTCTGTTACTTGGCGGATGTTTCCACATAAGTTGGAATTTGCCTCTAATTAGGTTAGAGCAATTGAACTGTCAGTGTAATTCCCTTCATCATGGCTTGACTATTAAATTCAGTTTACTAGGACCATATTCTGTGTAGCAATGTCTTTATGGCATTTATCAATCATATTAAAACATCTAGTAATGCATAGATTTTTGTTAAGCAGCAAATAGATTTTTGTTTGATATCACAGACACATTGATAACACATTAACTCAGATAACAGTTTAATATGAATGACCCATGTTGTATGGTACTATGTTTTGGATTTGTGACCAAAACAGCATTGGTAACAGTGGTTTAGTTATTGCTGAGCAGTGCTGACACATCAACAAGGACTTTTCCATTTCTCACAGTGCTTCATTAGTGAGTAGGCGGGGGGTGCACAAGAAGCTCAGAGGAGACGCAGCCAGGACATGCCATATGATGCTGTGCTCAGCAATAAAAGCTGGGGAAGAAGGAGGAAGGAGGGACATTAGGAGTTACGGAGTTTATCTTCTCAAGTAACCGTTATGGGAGATGAAGGCCTGCTTTCCTGGAAAAGACAACACCTGCCTGGTGATGGGAAGCAGTGAATTAATTCCTTATTTTGCTTTGCTTGTGCACACAGCTTTTGCTTTACCTATTAAACTGTTTTTATCTCAGCTCATGAGTTTTCTCACTTTTACCGTTCCAATTCTCTCCCCATCCCACCTGGGGGTGAATGACCAAGCGGCTGCGTGGGGCTTAGCTGCTGGCTGGGGTTAAGCCACAACACACTACAAAAAGAAAAACATTTTTGTTCATTAAAATGTAGTGGCGCCATTCTTTGAAAGAGTTTTATTGCCTGTTTAACACTTATTACTGTAGTGGCCCAGTTTTGAAGGGGACTGCTTATAGCTATGTAAACCCTGCAAGCATCCCATTTTATCCAGGGTTTGGGGGATCACGCATCGTTCAACAGCAGAGGTGCCCGAATGCAGCACGGGCACCTATTAAAGTATGATGAGTTTAAAAAGAGGGATAGACATATTATGGAGCCTTTACTGAAAGCTTCTAGTAGTAGCAAATACATGACTATGATTTCTTTTGCACTGAAATTCAAGCATTATGCATACTCGAACATTACCCACCAATTAAAAGGCAATTTGAGAGAAGTAACAGCATCCTTGGTGTCAAGGGAGCCAAGATTCACAGTTATAACTGACGGGCTTCCCTGACTGCAGCTTCGGAGCTAGGCATTTCAGTGACATATAATTTACAAGATAGAACCATGTTATATGAGTTATGTAAATGACTCTAAATTATTATTCTGCCATCAATAATACAGCAATTTTAGGAACTCCTAATTTACCCAGTAGGAAAGGGGTTTATGTGGCATATGGAAATGAATGAGCCACACATGCTTCTCCAGCTTAAAACAGAGCGCCTTGGACCGTGTGATGAGCCCGTAATATTCACGTCAGAAAGGATTTTTCTAAACAGTAAAGTATCTGCCCTTGGTATTAAAAATAAGAGGAGTCCCACTTGAGAAAAAAGGGGACAACAGTTCTGGTTTTATATTGTGCAGTTTTCTTGTTTTGAATCTTCCCTAAAAATAACCCAATTCTGTCAATATAGGCAGTATATTCATTTTGTGTGTAGGAGCTACATTTGTACAATATAAATGCTATAAAAATATTTCTTTTTTTCTGTTAAAAAGAAATGTTAAAATGTGAGGGCTAGATCTTTCAATTTGGTATAAATCAACAAAATCTGTTCAGTCCAGGTAAAATCAGCCTGATCTACAACAACTGAGGATCTGTTTTTTGACATAAATGCAAAACAAAGGTTCATTAACTACTCTAGACTTCTAAAGAGAAAATAAAATAAATTAGAATGGCATTAAGAGTGACATTCTTTAAAAACACTTTAAATTGAAAATTCTTAAAAAACATTGACTGTCCTTGAATACAACCATTGATCCTGAAAAATTCCAAGCTTCAGGAAAAAAATTATATTGAAAAACTGTGATTTATGTCATGTGTGCTTTTTAGATAATAGAAAATGGGTTCCTTCTTATTTAAAAAATAAATACAAAAGGAATAAAGGTAAGAATGTAACAAAAAAAATCAATGTTTAATTTAGTAAGGGGTAACTCAAATATACTTCAGGTGCTTATGGAAATTATCTGAAGTTTGGACTCAAGGAAATAAGGTCACAAATCTCTTTATTATAGGCAGGTTATGAGGTAACTTGTAATGTATTGCTTAAAGAAAAGCTACAAAAACAGTCTTTAATACCTTTGTAGTGTTGCTAGTTCCTTATGGCAGAAGCCAGGAAAACTACAGAAGTGAAAAATAGTGAACGGAAATAAGGTGATTAAAATATTAAAAAAAATATTACTGGATCATGATAGTTAAGCACTTAAAATGGGTGAAAGTGAACCGATGTTTTGTGTAGGTGTCATTACTAAATTTTTTTTATTAAATGCTGTGCAGAAGTAATATCTGAAAAAAAGAATTAATACATTTAACAGATATTTTTCATTAATAAAAAAATATAAAACACAGCCTCTTATTTTTCTGCAATATGCCTGAAATGTTTTTTCTCTCTTATATGTAAAGATGCTTCCAAGGTGTAGATGGTCCTCCCTACATATTTTCTTTTCCCATTTTTCTAATATTCCCAAATTAAAATGGGAATGAGGCAGAGCAGGAATAAAAAGGAAGCAAATTATAGAAAGACAGGTAGTTTCAGTTTGGGGGGCTTTTATAAAATCAAAAAAGTGAGAAATTTCTGTTAATGTAATTTCCAAAAAACATAGTATTTGTCATCATTAAATGCAAAGAGATAATTTTGCTAAGGATGCAATACAAGAAATTACCGATGAAACACTTCACTTTTGTTTTCTCATGGTAGTGTCAGGTTATTCAGGATAGGGTATGTGCTTTATCCCTGAATTTCAAGAGGAAAAAACCAAGCAAATATTGACCACAGCTGACCTTGTCTATTGTGTATCATTAATCTAACAGTGACATCAAGCAGCATAAAATTAAGAAACACATATTGATCGCAATGGTGACCTAAAAGTGACGTTTGCAATGGTACCTCAATGTACCCCAATGAGAACGAGGAGAATTTCACTGCGGTGCTGTTACTTTTTGTTTGACTTTTCTGTCCAGAAAGAACTCCAAAACTTGAACAATTTCCATAGGAGAAGGTAAGGTCTGTGTAACGTGCCATGCTAGCAAAACAAGAAAGTGACATTCTGAATTTATCTGCTCTCCCTTCTCCTACCAAGGAGACCTGACTTTGATTTTTAAGAAGGGAAAGGTACAGATGGCTGCAGAGGCAGAGTTACAGGATTTTGGTTTTGCAATGTGATTGCATTACTGGTCTACTTTATTTGAGTCCAGCATAACATATATGATTATAAATCATATAGCAAAGTATTGCCTACCAAAGTTGCAAATAGCTGATGGAAAATAAACATATATAAAATGATGTAACAAAATAATGAGGAGGAATTAGTGGATGATTAATGAATCAGTATTCAGCCAGAGCAGTCCATAAAGGCACGAACCGGTTAATAAAAGCTTTCCTTTTATTTGTATGTAGGTATCATAATTCTACTTAGTAGAGTACTGAAGTGGACAACTGGAATTACTAAAATAATGAATAAAGTCAACATTTAATTTTTTTTTGGAGTGGACAATGAGGAAAATAAAGACTAAGTTCACTGGGTCATGCATTATTTCTCTCTACAGGGACCCGATTAATTCATTCTCTGTTCCAGAGATTTCTTTGATCTATTGTCAAATGTAGTGTTGATTTATTCAATTATTCTTAAATTTGGATCAAAATTATGGTATTGCTCATACTGTGATATATACATTTAAGGGACTGAGGTCAGTATTTGATGGTGCCTCAGTTTATTGGTAGTTGCTGTTCTACAGCAGCTCCAGGGCAGAGTGTTTGGCAGCTCTTTTCCAATTGTGTGGTAACACATGCTATTAGAGCTCCTGCCCATAGATAATGTCATGAGGATACAGACACATTAGTGTCTCTGTCTCCTGCAAATTCTGTTCAGTAAACGCTAACTAGTTGTGTAGGCAATACACAAATGTTGAATGCAGCTGATGGAAGGAGAAGCTGACAACAACCACATTTAAACTCGAATGGCAGTATGAAAGAACATTTTTTGATCAATTTTTTTTGCTGGAAGAGTAATCACATAAAATACTGCAGGCCATATGATCCATTTTGTGTTCCTTTGAGGCACACAGTGACGTTGTTATAAAAACATTAGTACATTAGATATTAAAACTGTTATTATATCCCTAAGTTCTAGCTAACTTTAATACAGCCTTGAAGTAATAATAATAAAAATTTTCTCTGTGAAGTTATATGGCAGTACAAGTCCATGCAAAACACCTTCAGCAAAATATGCAACTTCCAAGTTTGAATCATCTTTCCCTCCCACAGTCTTCCAGGTGGTGTCTAGGAAAGAAGAGGACTTCAGCATCTGAATTTGATCCGAGTTTGATTCTGAGTCTCCAGCAGCCCTGGAAGCAGCCTTTTCTAAAGTAGATTAATTCAATGAGGTGAATAGCAGCATGACCACTGTATCCTGTTGGTGTGACACCTGGGGTAAAACCACTTCAAAACAGGCTATTTTTGTACAGACTCAGCAGTGTCTTGAGTTTTGATTTTGTGGGAGAAGTAGAAGTCAGTTCTGGAGTGCTCAGTTCACTGCCATGCTGATAAGTACCTGATTTGCTTCTGGTAATCACTTTCCTATTCATTAATTACAGCTCTGTTTTTCTATTGACACTTCATGTAGGCAGTGCTAGATATTCCAGTACTAATGAATTTGATTACACTATACAAGCTAATGGATCAAAATAACACCATATCAACTCTTCTATGAAAGAACGCAAACACCTACATTAGTATTTTATGTTCTAGCAGCTTGCTGCTTTCTTCATGACATTGCATTTATTCTATCTTGATTTCTAGCTCCAAGCGTGATGAATGCATATATTCTTAATTTCTCATAGGGAGGGTGGCAAGCACTGTAATAGATAACTTTAAAGCGCAATGAAAAGAAAAATGCAATGAGCCATATTTAGGACTAAGCATTTTTTTTTCATCATTTTGACTGATGAAAATGGAGCAGTATGATTTATGCGAATGTGTAATCCTTTTCTTACTTAGGAGGCTTCAAATGCTGCCTTGGTGGGCTTTGGAAATGGCAAGATTATGACTGAATTGGACATTGCCAAGGAGAATTCCATTTTTCTAAGAACATAGTAAAGTAAAATTAGCAAGATTATAAAGTAGTCATAGTTTATTCGAGCCAGCAAAAAGACAGCTACAAACTGACCATTTTATCAGCTTTTTTTCTCATACCTACACGCGCAGTTTAACATTTGCACATTCCTATTAACTTTCCAATTTGTTTCTGAAGATAATATTTTGCATGGTCTAGTAGAAATAAGCTTGGTTCTTCCAGGAAGACTGGTAGAGAAAAATTGATGGGCAGACATCAGCTAGTGTTTTGAATGTTTAGATCAGTATTTTCATTTAGGGAGTAGGGAAAATTTAATTCAAAAACTTTATAGCTCTAGACCCTTAAAACTGAACTTGTCTTGAAGAGGCTTCAAGTCTTTCAGGTAAACTGTACTAACCCCACTAAAATCGGAAATAAAATGCTTTTCTAAAGAAAAGAAGACTGTTAAGCCGACATATTACTTCGCAAGCTATATTATTTAAAAATCATCAAAAGTAATCTTTCCAACAACCAGCTTTAGTTGTCCCGATAAACTAATACAATTTTCCCCTTTTTAAAGGGTCTTGGTGCAATTTTAGACGTGTTCAATAGCAGTAAAATGGAAATAGGCAGTATGGAAATACAAGCAATTAAAAAAATACTTGCATCCTATCTATTTATTCATGCGGCAGAATTCCTCGTTACACAAGGAGCCGACTTGATTTCTGCAGCAAGCTGCTATTTAACGCAGACAGAGATGGTGGTCTCAGGCACTGGTCCCAATAACAAAGGTTTCTAAAATCTTCTTCGGAAAAAGGTACACTTAAGTTTTCAGAGTGATTAACTATTCTAGCTGTGTAACGCTTTCTGAAATTAAAATCCTCTTAAGGAGAATCACTTTGAAAAACTGAGGCTTAGCACTTAATTTTATCAGAAAAAAAAACTTTCAGTGCCTGAAAATACTCCAGATATTGGAAGTAGGTTGGCTGACTGGTTTTGTGGCCTCTCATGCAGAAAAACCTAACAGCTTCCAATAGCTCAGGAGTACGGATGAGCAAACGAAGGTACGGTGGAGTCAGAAGGTGACTGTGCTGCTTTTGGCAGTAACGACACCGGTTAACTGGGCACCATCAGGCCAAAGCTTGAAAACTTGGGAGTGGCAATATAGGCAAACAGCACCCACTGCTGTTCAGTCCAGAGTTTGCTTGTCCAAGTACTGTTTCTTCATTGCCTGGAAAAGATGAGTGACGGTTTAGTGGAAAGGCAGCCAACACAAAACTGTGCCACACACAGATGCACCTATAGTGGTGGAACCACTGGAGCAAAATGCAGAATGCATTCCTCAAAGCTGGAGCTGACATATTTTTGAACAGTTTTAAGATGCCAGTATATTTTTGATCAATATTAAGGAGACAGTTACTGAGTATTTGGAAGTCTGGACAGAAATGGGAGGTCAAAATAACCACTTGTGTGTCCTCGGGGGAAGAACCGTGTGTAGATCCTTTTTCCACAGAAAACCCAAACCTCTGGTAAGCCTGAAATGGAAGTAGAGTTAGGAGCAGGTCCTAAAAGAAACATGGCACAGCTGGGGCATACAGTAAATAGACAATCCCTTAGCTCTTGTTGAAGAGCTGTGTGGTCAGGATGACAGTGTTCAGAAACCGTTAAGCTGGTTAATGATATCCCTCCGTTAAGGAGAAACAGCTAAGGAAAGAACCATGAACCATAGGTAATAGATCCAGTTTGGAAGAGGCCTCAAGAGGTCATGACCTATTCTGTCCCCAAAAGTTAAGATTGCAAAGTTAAAGCCTAAGAAAGCTGCATACTTTCAATCTTTCTTCATGCCTGGGGCAATAATTAAATGTTAAAATATTCTTGGTTTCTATCAATTATGAGGAAACAGTATTATGAAATCTGATCTCTCTCCTAATAACACAAATAAAGCATCCCTGTGGGATCTGCAGCAACTGTTTTCACGTGAGGCTAATACAGTAACTTTAACTGGCTTTCATGTGACAGATGCTTTTGTCCTTTTTAAAGCACTAACCATATTGTTTATACTTCCACTAAGCTTTTTTTCCAAGCCAATGCTACGTTTTCTATGTCTCTTTTTTCATCCTTTCATTTCATTCTCTTTGCCTGTTCCTAGTCCTTTCAGCTCTCATGATCATGCTTCCCTGCCACCCTCTGCTCATCCTCTGCTCCTTCTACATGTGGTACCCAGCTCCAGTACTTCCCCATAGCTGTATATTCTCTCCTCCTCGAATCACTAGTTTCACGGGCAGCACCTAGAAATAGGTATATCCAATAGTAATTAAGACTGTCACCGCTCATGGGATGGGGGAAAAGGGAAAACAGAAGCAGCGAGGCTTTTTTAAGAATGTTGCTTTATGATTTAGCAAATTGAATCTGTATTTTCAATGCTTTCTGTATGTATTGAAAATCTTCTCTACCTTATCTCACGGACAAATTAATAGATTAGGTTGAAGCATGCCAAGTTCTATCAAAATGGAAACGCACTAATGCTATTTTGTTTGTTTTCAGAAAACAGATACGTATTATAGCAAAACTAACCACTTCAATCTGTAGTTTAAAAAATTATGACCAGTTATTTCCCTTTCTGCTATTCTAGCAGTTTTTTACAGATTCTTGTGATATTAAAGGAAAAGCATCAACTGTAATTGGATCCTGGTCCCTGAGGTTTATTGTTCGAAGATTATATCGTCTATAACTCTACCATTGACTACAGTGGGCCCAGGACGTTACAGAATATATAGTCTGAGCACAGCCATGCAGAATGGCTATCTTGTATCTTTAATGAAGTGAAAAAAATCACCAATTGCTGCTCTAGCTTATTATATAACTTGAAATAAAACAGCATATATTTCTAGCTAACTTTAGATAAGTAATAACTGTATATAACACATTTTTCACACGGATAGAAACATACACTTGTCTGATTCAGCAGCATTTGCAGGAAACCTGTAATGTATAATTGCTCAGACTTGCACTTGCTTTTTGTTTGTGCTAATTAATGAAAAATCTGCATGTGGTTGAAAGGGGTAAAAAAGAAGGTAATTAGAAAAACAAGACTGTACCTCCATACACACACATGCAGAAGCCAAGGTGATAGAGTTCTCTATATTTTTCGGTTTATTTTTTATTGAGATCAAACTAGTAAGTTGCTATTTATACTCCCCGCATACTGTGGCATTTTGCATTATCATCAATATACTGTTGCATAACTAACATGGTAGCCTGCTGAAGCATTAAAATAGTATTTTATATATGGGCTCTAAAATATATGTTAGATATCTATTCTGTAAAAGAAGGATTTTGCAATATTGAAATAATTTTGCTCACAGTATTAACAGTAAGACTTAAGAAAGAAACATTTTATTTAATGAGTAGGGGATATGTTTTCAAAGATGATGGTCTTAAAAAATACAAAAATGTCATAAGAACTTACCTTAGTCATGAAAATATTGCAGTTGTGATGAGCACTGTAACTTGCAGACCCATGTAAGTAAAGATGATAGAAGCAATATTAGCTGTGCCGAAGTAGTCTATGCTAGTTAATCTAGGATTCCTCTACAGGCAACTGAGAGATACAGGATGCTCCAGAGGGAAATTCATGTCACCATCTCAAGTATTTAAAGACTGGATGGGATTACTCACCTTCTGGAGATGTCTGCCTCCCCTCATTATAGAAGGAACATAGATAAATAGTATAGCTGATGTGGCTACTCCTTACTTAATTAAGGCTTTGTGTCATATGAACAGTGGAGCTCAGATATTTTTTCCAGACATACTTAGTGAGTAATGAGCTAAACAAAAACCTAGCAAATACTACGTTTTGAACCCAATCATTTAAATATAGTGGTAATGTGGATAGGTGCCCATGACTATGATATTACGGCAAAAATATGTGTGTTCACCAGAAAAAGAGCACACTTACAGGATCAATAACTTGCCTATTCGTTGCCTAATTTTCTTAGATGTACTACATCAGTGGCATCTGGGAAATGAATTGACACATCAGTAATAAAGAATTTGGGATACAGTTTCTCCGTCCTTGGTAATATATCTATGGCATATTGCACGCTAATTCGTCCAATAAAGTTGATGGTTTTCCAAAGGTGGAAACATTTCAGAAAGCGTTGGTGTAAGAGAGCTGGGCATCTAATCATACTGGGACATTTGTAATTGGATAGCATATGTAGTTTACCATGATGGTTGATATTACAATACTGTAGTAATGGAGGGCTTCCTCACCACATATTTTCACTCTGTTAGCGTGATGAATACCAGGAGGAGATTGCTTCCACAGAGCTGACAAAGAAACTCATTTAAATTAGAAGCTACCACAAACACACTAAATAAACAAATAGCATTTTTCCTGAGGTGATTTTTTGTTTGGTTTTTTTTTTCTTTCATTTAAATCTCTTGAGCTCTCAGAGAAAAGGATTTTAATTTAGCAAGTCAATAAAACCTCTATTTTATAGTGAATTGCTCTTTGTGTTTTTTTTTTTTGCCTAGACTAAAAGCTGCCACTCTGTGGTGACTGATAACTTATTTTGCTCCTTTGATTTCTTGCCGTGCATACTTGAAGAGCATCTTCTAACTTACTTACAGCTCATTTTCCTTTCTGCTTCTGTTTGGTTTTGCTCCATGTTTATTTTGTTACCTGTGCCTAAAGGCTGTTTTCTTATGTGGGAACAGCCCATGCATCTTCTGATTTTTGCCATATGGCAGGCTTTACTTCTCTGTGTGATATCCTCTCGATTACATTCTTCAGCACATTCCCTAAAAGGCAATTTTGACAATGCTTTTTGCGTACACTGAAATAAGCATTTGTACTTTCCTGTTGGAAGTTACCAAATAGATCTGCTCCCCGGCAGCATAACTTCTCCCTTTTCACTTCCTTGGAGGGCTACAGGGCAGTGTGTTTTGGAGGTATATGCTGTTATGAACTTCCTCAGGGAGGAACTGGTGTTACCTGTGTGTGAAATGCAGTGCTGTGCAGGCGACGATAGGGAAGATCAAGCTCCCGATGAATTAAGGAGTGGGGATTATGGGAAGGGAGATTTGTTAGGCTATAAATTCCTTATCTCTTTCCAAAAACAGAACACTATAATCATCTCCGTGGGTGAAACCATTTCTGTGAAGAAAGCTTACGCAAACCTAGACTTTATTTTATGCCCCATTGTTGTGGTTTAACCTCAGCTGGCAACTGAGCACCACACAGCCACTCGCTCACTCCCCACCCCCCGGTGGGATGGGGGAGAAAACTCGTGGGTTGAGATAAAAACAGTTTAATAATTGAAATAAAATAATAATAATAATAATAATAGAATATACAAAGCAAGTGATGCACAGTGCAATTGCTCACCACCTCCCGACCGATGCCCAGCCAGTCCCCAAGCAGCGGCCCCCCCAGCCAGCTTCCCCCAGTTTATGTACTGAGCGTGACGTCACACAGTATGGAATATCCCTTGGGCCAGTTTGGGTCAGCTGTCCTGGCTGTGCCCCCTCCCAGCTTCTTGTGCACCTCCAGCCTTCTCAGTCGGTAGAGCATGGGAAGCTGAAAAGTCCTTGACTAGTGTCAGCACTGCTCAGCAACAACTAAACCATCGGTGTGTTATCAACATTATTCTCATCCTAGATCCAAAACACAGCACTGTGCCAGCTACTAGGAAGAAAATTACCTCTAGCCCAGCTGAAACCAGGGCACCCATTTTAGCCAATGAGGTTAACTAGTACAGTACCATTGTATTATATTTGATTAAACTCTACAAATTTACAGAGAAGAAGGATCATCGACACCAACACCTTGTTCCAACACAACTGGCTTCACAGACTGAACCTTGTCAAGGATATTGCCAAATTATTTGAAGCAGTACAAAAAAAAATATTTTGAGTCATCTGTGTAAGTGTGAATAAAGCAAGATCTTGTGTCACATCATTACACACCGTACCTGTGTTGGCACGCTCCCTTATTACCCATCAGTTATAGTACAGGAGTTTCTCACAGTTATGTATGTGTTTACTAAATTATACCTTTTAATAAGTGATTTTTCCCAGTCTGTTATTCTCACTCTTTATCTCTCACTGTGTTTTGGCTGCCTTTCAAAACTGAGCAGTACTTGCATCCCTTAAAAACAACAGCAAAGAATATCTCTTGAATTAAGATTGCCCTCCAGCATCTCAGCACTGTGTCTGAGCTCCGTCACTGACTGAGTTCTCCAACAGGTAGCGATGAGTCCTGCCGGCATCATGGGAGAACTGGGCCCCCTAGCTGGTCACCACAGCTGGAATGATCTGTCTCATCTCGCTTACTGATAATGCACAAAAAGTAATCATATTGCGGCAGAAAGCACATCAGGAAATATTATCTTTTGTAGATGTCATGGCAGAAGAACAAATCTGCGCCTGGGAGAAGCTGAAGATACAGGTAACTGGCTTCATTTTAACCCAGTGGCTGTTTAGATTAACTCAAAGTCAAGTCCTTTGTCCCGGTTTCGGCAAGGATAGAGCTGATTTCCTTCCTGGTGGCTGGTACAGTGCTGTGTTTTGGAACACACCGTACCTGTGGTGGCACGCTCCCTTATTACCCACCAGTTATAGTACAGGAGTTTCTCACAGTTATGTATGTGTTTACTAAATTATACCTTTTAATAAGTGATTTTTCCCAGTCTGTTATTCTCACTCTTTATCTCTCACTGTGTTTTGGCTGCCTTTCAAAACTGAGCAGTACTTGCATCCCTTAAAAACAACAGCAAAGAATATCTCTTGAATTAAGATTGCCCTCCAGCATCTCAGCACTGTGTCTGAGCTCCGTCACTGACTGAGTTCTCCAACAGGTAGCGATGAGTCCTGCCGGCATCATGGGAGAACTGGGCCCCCTAGCTGGTCACCACAGCTGGAATGATCTGTCTCATCTCGCTTACTGATAATGCACAAAAAGTAATCATATTGCGGCAGAAAGCACATCAGGAAATATTATCTTTTGTAGATGTCATGGCAGAAGAACAAATCTGCGCCTGGGAGAAGCTGAAGATACAGGTAACTGGCTTCATTTTAACCCAGTGGCTGTTTAGATTAACTCAAAGTCAAGTCCTTCAAAAATGCAAATTCTAATCTTCCTTCCCTGGGTTTGCCCACATGTATTGCTTAGTTGGACTGATTTGAGATGAATTATCTAGACATCCATAAAGCCAGAATGTACATTATCACTTCCTCCAAGCTGATCACAAAAATTCACATCCAGTCTCACTTAGGAAAGGATATCACATAATTTCTGGTTAATGACTACATGGGCCAAAGCCTGTTTAGGAAACCCTGTTGAAATCCATCTGGTTTTTCTACTATGAAAAGAAAGTTCAGATCTCAAAGCTGACAGTGAAGGAGACTGCCAACAAGAGCGACTGCTGCTAATGCTCAGGTGAACTCAATATATCAAGAGCTTATGGAGATTGGAAAAGCTGCATGGAGATCCCTGTGCTGCTAACACTCCTAGAGTAAGAACATAGGCAAAAGATTAATCTTAATAACCTCATTTCTGGGACACACATTTTGCACACAAAATGAACACACAAACAGCACTCAGAGGAGATGGTACTACTAGTGATAAGACGCTCACTAGAATAAGTCAACTGTTTTTTCTTTATGTGATTTTATGAAACATGAGTGCGAGAGCTCTGAGTATGTGCTGGGATGAATCTGAAGTTTGTTGTTGTTGAAATGAGAGCCGCAGCATTTGTTTGGCTGGCTGCAGAATTAGGTCATAGGTTGCTGTGTTAAGATAATTGGCTAATTGGCACTGAGTTACCTCGGTTTGCTGGCTAATAAATAACAGCAGCTGGAAAGCTGTTTTAGTTGTGATACCATGAGTAGGTGGTAGGACGATATTGTGAAGCAGGAGTGAGTCACTACAGGTCATGCAAAATTAAGGTAGCCCTCTTTGTCATCCACAGCTCTTGTATAAAGCTCTTAAGTACTTAGTTGAGTTGTTGCTTAGTGCAGTAGAAGGTTAAAATGCCTGCACAGCAATGTTCCTCAGGTAAAAAAAAAATTGTTCATGTGCCTCTATGGATGTCTAAGCTGAATTCTCTAGCTGTTTCCTTAGGTGTAGTGGAACGATTTAAGGATATAGTTCAGCTGTGTGTTTCTTTGCTACTCTATTTTAATGGAGTTTATCAACTTTTTGGAACACTTGCTAAATATAGTGCTTGTAATGAGAGATGTTATTTTCCAAGAAAAACCTAAGTAAGAGAAATTAAGTTAACTATGTTCCCTTTTATACAGGGGTATTGTTGCCAAGAAAGTGACATTGATAGGCACATGACAACAGGTGTCAAGATTCACGCTGTGTTAAGAAATTGGAACAGGTCAGAAGATGGAAATGTATTTCAATTTCTTTTTTTTAAGCCTATATGCAGCAGAACATTACTTTGAGTGTTTCAGTTAAATTAAGAAAAGCTTGGGTGTTTCTGTAGCACAGTAGGAATAGGGGAGGGGGGGGCATTATGCTTTCTTTGGTCTGCACTCTGTTGTTATCAACTCCTCAATGTGCTGCTTTGAAACGGTAGGTCCCTCTGAGGACAACGTACGGATGAATTTTCTGTGAATCAGATAGATATTTCTAAAGATCACATGTATTTACCTTTGATAAGTGTTCAATTTAAACAAACGCTGACATTCTCAAATAATTTCCCTAGGGGTCTAACACTTAAGCTTCTCTACTGTAGTGTTACTCTCCATTGGCCAATTCCACAACTCTTTAATCCCTTCAGTTCTAACAGGTTGCCCAGATTGTTTGCACCTGCCAAACAAAGGATGGCAAGGGGTTCTTCACTGCCTTAGGTAACCTTTGAATTTCAGAAAAGTATCATCCTGTGGTATTTAACTGATATGTAATCGGTTTGGATAGCTTATTTTCACGACTTATTTCATGCCTTAATAATTATACAAAGAAAGAGTTGCTGGGTAGTCACTGGGCATGATCAGGTTTTGTTCTTGTATTACTTTGCACAGGGAGGGGAAAAAAAGCCCTCGAAAAGTAGTCACGTTATTAAAGACAGCAATAGAACTCATGGGACATTAAAGTAAACTTCCCTAATTACTATAATTTAAATTTACAACATTAATACCCAGAAAACCTATTGTAAATAAAAGCTTTTAAGCAGGAGAGAATTAAATCCACTAAATTCCATTAGTGACATCTGATATAGAAACACATTAAGAAGGCTAACCACCACACTGGTTGCTTAGTTAGTTAAATCCATTATTATTAAATGCATTCATTTCATCAGCTGCTGGGTTCAAGGGATCCAAGCTTGGAATCTGTTCTTTTGATGTGAATGAGGTGATTTCTTTTAGATGAGAGCTAAACAGTGACTGGTATCTCACAGGTTTTGCATATTATGTGCATACCTTGTCATTATAAAAGAAATAATATGCAATTTTGACTTAACAGCTTTCGAATACATGAATGTTGAGAAAAATGTATGCAGCAGTGTGCGGTAAAAAATGACATAGGCTAGAATTAGACCCCTTTTACAATACTAACCCTTCAAAGAAAACCCCACCAAAAAAAGACTGAGAAAGAGGCTAACATTATTCTTGGGGAGCTCAGCCCAAAGCACAGAGAAGCAAATGGAAGTCACTGATTTCCTTTGGTGTTAATCAGGCTTGGATTTTTTTGCTTTTAATGAAGCCACGCAGTTAAGAGAAAATTAAAGTAAACAGACCTACAGCATTGTGCAGGAAAGCCTTGTGTATCAGAATGCTCACAAACCTTAAAAAGGACAAATTTTCTTAAAACAACCAAGAAGATGTGGGAGACACAATAAAAGTATCTCCTAAGAGAAAGAATGTGATGGTGTAGAGAGAGAAACTTTGGCTAACAATTCAATGGGAATGGAGGACAATCACCACGGTAGAGAATAACCAGCAAGGATATGGGTGGTCTGTTGCGAGGTCAGCTGCTCAGCCCCATGAGACCACCAAAAAGCAAACAAGAATGATAACGGAAGAGATTCAAAGAAATTCTGTCCTGGCGATTACAGGGATAGTTTTCCATGTGTTGATCTGTGCATGTGTTTGTATGTTGATGAGGGCCAGTTACTTTGCATTACACAACAGTTTGAATTACAGTGATACATTTTGCTTTAAAATAGGAAGTGCATATGTGTGCAAGCTGGTGTGTAGAGTTATACCATTTAAACTGGGTATTTGAAGACAATACTTGTCTGGGAAGGGTGCCATGCAGTCCTAAATTTTCTTGACATGTAATATAATTTCTGCCTGTTCCTTTACCACTTGTGGTGCCACTTACTGTGAACTGAAAGGACAGAATATTGTCCTAGTTTACTTCTTGGATTTGGAGGGTGTTTGGGCTTTCTGTGTTTAGGTACCATAAGCATACGGTCCCTAGTTCCTTCTCTGTCAGCTAATTTCCTTAGTCCATAACAGAATCACCTGAGAATGATGCTGGATGGTGCATTAAAATGTCCAGTTACTGTTTTATTTTCCTAGGACAGTAGAAAACTGAAATCAACCTATCACGTGCTCAAGCTTTGTTTTTCTTGTTTTGACTATATCTTTTCCTTTGAATTGCATATACTTAGCAAGGAAAAAAAAAATCAGTTGATCTGCTGTTAGTTTACATACGTGTTGCATATGTACACTGAGATTACTTTTACAGGCCCTTTGCAGACCACACTAGGGATATATTTTCATAAGTAATATAAATGTTATATGTTCCAAGATCTCCAAGACCAATGCCTGTAAACCAGCTCCTGTACTCAGACAAAAAAAAATTAATCCATCATTAACTTGCAATGGCTATTATCTTCTATGTTATTTGTAATTGATTGATAAAAGTCTTAGGGAGGTATATTAACAGTAAATATTATTTTATTACATTTATTTATGCTTTGGAATTTCTCAGTTAGAGAGATGTCCTCTAGGATCATTAAAGTCTGGTGGAGAGCGAGAGAGATTTGAAAAAAATAATTAAAACGGGAATGGAGAGCAGTCATCATTGTTGAGGATAACCAGGAAGGAGAGTAGTGTATGACCGACTGCTGGGAAGTCAGCTGCTGAGCGTTCAAAGCCAGCGATGCTCAGAGGAGCCATCTGAAAAATTCTCCTGTAAGATCACCAATAATCATACATGAATAGACGTGGTTTTACTCCAAGCAAGTGCAAAAGTCGGTTTCAATTTTTCTACCTCTTACCTGGGACAATGCCAACTTCCATCCGGGAAAATGGAAAAACAAAATCTGACTCATTTATGGTCGGGTGTACCCTTCAGTATTTGTACAGCACCTAGGACAACAGCTCTCCAGTGCCAACTTCAGCCTTTGGGTGTTATCATTGCATAAATAGTAACTAACCATTGGAGCCAGTACCCTGTGTTTCCTGAACCCTTTATGTAGTTCAGCTCACGTCAGCTCTCGGATTTTTATGTACTGTGTTTATTGCTCATCTCCTTTTAAACTGGCTCAAGGAGTTGAATCACGTTCTATAGCACTCGCTATAGAAATCACAAGAGATGAAGAAAGCAGAAATTAAGAGGATAGAACTTTTTAAATATTAATTTTACTTAAACATATTAGAAAATATTGTAATGAGTGCAGTCTAGATGATGCCACCATGAATGAAGTTCATAAGTAATTTCCACTAAGATAGTTATGTTTTTTCCTTAAATTCTGGACAGTTAAAAGCATTTCTTGCCAGCTGCATTGGGTTTTTTATGAGTTTAGGATTTGGATTGAAAATTATTACACTATCATTAGCAGATTGGGGGTGTGTGTGTGTTTGGTTGGATTTAGAGGTAATTATACTTAATGCTGTGATTATTTCCATTATCATGTGCACACAGTTGATGCTTTATCTTGTATGTACTTAGCTTGGTTTATAATCTGACAACTGGTGTGTTGTTACACTCTTAACTTCAGTCCAGCTTTCTATTAGTGCATTGATGTGCAATGAATCTAATGCAAGGGGTACTGCTGAAATTGAAATTAATTCTTGAAGTTCCTGACTGTTGCCACATGCTTAAACCACAGCTTTCGTTCTTAGATTTTAAAATAAATTTGGCTTTTTATTTAGTTTCTGGGGGAAAGTACTTTTTTTTAACCATTCTGCTCAACATTTGCGTGAGTTTTAATTTCAAGTTTCAGCTGAAAATGGAAGCGCTGAAGCATAATGAAAATCGAGCTGTCTGTATCCAGCCATTCTTATCACCCTGGTACGTGACTGCCTTCCCAAGTCCTCAGTACATGAGCAAGAAACTCTTTCCTTCTCTTTCCTTCTCTTTCCTCTTGTAGTAGTTCCATCTTCACTCATATTTGTTTATGAAGAGGCATTAGGCAGTAAAATTGAAAGTGAAGATAGCAAAAAATAAGGGAAGAAAAAAGGATATTCTGAGGGTTTTTTATAGACTTGCCAGTACAATAATTATGTTTTACAAAAGGAGTCTAAACTGATTGAAAGAAAATATCTAAAAGTCTCTTTATTATTATAAAACATACCTATTTCTAAATATTGCTTTTGCAGAAATCTTTTAGTAACCTTCCTGCAGGTTTCTAGGAGCAGTTCTAAATCTGGTCCTGTCTCCTGCCTTGAGACTTCCTAAGTAATTTTGATTTCTTTTAAAGCAAGAGTCCTTGCATTTTTCTTTGTTCTACCAACTAGGAATAAGCTAAAGTTTTCTGAGAAACAAATTTAAAATTAGATGCTCCAAAAGATTTAAGGAGGACTTAATTTACTATAAAACCCCTTGTAAACCTTCCTTTTCATTTCCCTAGCACAAGATGCGTTTGGGTTTTTTTTAATTACTTTAGAAGTCCAAAGCTTCCCAACTTGCTTAGATGCTTTTTGACAGTTTTGAGAAGTGCAAGATATATCTCATGATGCATAAAGTATTCCACTTTTATCGCATGAGAGGGTCTATGCGCTCCCAATACATCCAGTTCTGCAGAAAACAAAACGTGGCTTCTTTGCTAGTTATAATAGCTCAGCAATCACAATTTTTTTCTCTTTCTTGCTTTGCCTCTCTCTCTCCCCTCCCACTCCAGTAACCTAATCATTTGCACAGCAGAATCAAAGCCTCATTGATTCAGGAAATTTGGATTCAATCTTGAATATATTTCCACAACTATCAGTGTGGGGACTTGCTTAGGAACAGGTGGAATATGGGGTCGTGATTCAATCAGGGATTTATCAATACAGGGCTAGAACAGCCTAGATGTGTTTACAAAAAAGCTGGACATGAGCAGGTTCATATATAGTCAGCTTATATATTTCTGTACCTGTTTCTCCCCTCCTCCTCCTTGCTCTGGAGCTGATCTATGCAAAATCTTTCCGAGTTTGTCATTTTGGTACCTGACCTTATTTTGAAGTGAAATCCAGGCACAGGAGTAGCGATGTAATAATAAAGACATTGATTTAAACAAAAACAAAAACCTCTATATCTTGCTTTCCAGACAGTGTTTCTCCTTCTGATCAGACATGGTTGTTGGTTTAACTCTGGAATTGCTGGCAGGTCTACAGTTGCTTTGTAAAAGATTTGTCAGAGCAGACATAGGACTAAAATATAAGCACCATGGGGAAACAGAGCATAGGCAGCACATCAGGTAAGAAGAATAAAACATATGTTATTGCTACTTCAGAATCATAACGTCTTTGGGTTGATAAACTGTTTCTCCATGTAAAATGACTTGAGAGGAACATTTCCACTCTGCTGTGTTTTGAATAGAAGTAGGCTTATTCCTAATTCTCTGGGGTTTTACAATGATTCTGTGAACAACAGGAGGCAAATCTACAGGCTTTTCCCATTAAATTCATGCTGGTATGTACTTGTCTCTATATTTTTATCTTGGATAATGATAGTTTTCCAGGTACAAAAGCCAGGTACAAAAAATCTTTTGATTTAAAATGTACATGAGAGAGGTATTTTGTCTAGGAAACCATAGGTCTACTGCTATCATTAGTATAAGATCATAGATTTTTTTGGACCCTTTAAATATTTTTCAGATGTCATACAGATATTACCAGGGAATGAGAAATACCCATTTTCCAAAGACATACCAATATCGCATCATTACAAATGTGTCCCTTTCTTCAAGGAAAGGTTTGAAGACCTGGCCTGAAAAAGGCAAGTTCTAGAACATGTGAAACAATGTCTCATGTCGTGCTGTGGCATCCCTGCCAGACCCCATGCAATCATCATCGCTACAGGATGAAATGGTAAAGGGAACAAGAAAGCCATTGTTCAAGAACATTGTGAAAAGCCACAGTGGATAATGATGACTGATGCATAGCAGCGGTAGCATAAGGTCATAGGAAGGAAAAAAGGAAACAGCAGAAATATAACAGCGGTCGCTCAAAAGGCTTTGCCTTCTTTTGGGGAAAAAAAAGTGCTCCTTCTTATCAGTTACCACTGTTAATGAATTGAAGGTGAAAGGAAGGCAAGGCATTTTGTAATATAAGAGCTGCCTAAAGGGTTTTATTTTGTGTTTAGTTTCACTTACTGAGGAGGGTGAGGTAAGAGGGTAACCTTCTCCTAGTAAAACCAGGCTGTATCCTGAGGCAGTGAAGTTTTTCCTGCTCCAGGCATCTTGGGGGAGGAGAGGAACTGAGGAGCAGGGGAGACAAGTGGAAGGAAAGTGGGGGAAAAAAGCAGAGTACTTATCCCATTCCAGATGTTCCCAGACACTAATTCGTCCAGTAGGCAGTGAGTAAGAAAACATAGATATTTACTGATCCATTGATCCATTGTTTTTCTGCAGTCTGTCCTTCTATTAATTTAATGCTAATTTTAACTGAGGCAGGTTTAAGCGTAGGATCAATCAGTACTTAAACCAGACACACAACACAACAAAAGTACTCATTCTGTCCTGTGTGAAATTAATCAATTAACTGACAATCTGATTGAAGGAAAAATGAAGTTTTATTAACGTCATACTTGGACCCAAACTCAAGGACACCTGTCTTAATTGCTATTTTTTTTTAACATTTATATTCTTTCTCTTTATGTGCTTTTTCACATGAAGTTGTGTGTGAAGCTGTACCGTGACAGATTACTCCAATTACCTGTGTGGGATTTATTCTTAATAAGCAGTGCATCAAATTCATAGTAGTCCAGTTCAGTCCTGAGATTTTACAGGCTCTGATGCAAAAAGTGTATTAAGTTTGGCTGAAGTGCAGATCTGTCTCTCTGGCTTTGCTGTTCATCTGAACAGAGTTCAGACTTTGAGACTTCTGTGTTTTCTTCATCACTCCATGCAAAGAGTTCTAGCAAGTAGAGACAACTGGTGATGGGAAATTAAATTTCTGTCTCAGTCTAAGAGGCCAAAAGTAAAGAGGCATGTGAAAGGCATACTCGCTGTTCTAGCCATACTACAAGAAGCTGCTTTCATTGCACAGTAAATAAAGGAGGAAACTTAAGTCATGATTCATGGTTGGTTCTGAGCAACAAGACTTGAGAGTGATGGTAGATGAACAGTTGGGACAAGTGACTATCCTAATTAGGTCTTCAGTCAGGTTAAGGCTAGGTGAGTAATACTGGAAAATAATAAGGCAGAACTTTGAATTTCAGGCCACACAGATAAGAAGAGAAAGGCCAGGACTTGGAGAGATACTCTGCAAGTCAGTAATAGGCTGAAACAGTGCAGAAGGAAGTGAAAGTGTTCAGGAGAAGTTGTTGTGTACCCAAAGGTTGTGTGTGAGTAATATAGCAAAGAAAAAAAAAATTAACATTATCAGAGAAAGGGCAAAGAAGTTGGATACAGAAGTGCAAAAAGCAATCAAAAAGAAAATGTATAACACTTTGTTCCTGTGAGAATTAGAAAGCTTACAATGTGAAAGCGTTTGGGAAAAATTGCCACAAAATTGAAATGAAATTAGAGGTTGCATGGAAGTATAGGCAATTAAGAAGGCATTCTGAAGCGTATATGTGTGTTTGTATACATGCATATACACATACATAAATAAGGGCAGTCAGGTTTCTGAAAGACAGTGAGGATAATCTAGTTATGGTGGAGACAAACATTTCCTGGCACTGTAAGCTAATTGTATTTCTTAGTGCTTTCAGGAGGGTTGCTGGCAGAATGTCAGTAGAAGAAAAATGCTTTTCATGCTAGGGAAAAGAAATATTGCTAAAGTCAAAAGTGCACCAGAAAGCTTTAATCAGATGCTGAATTTAATTTGCAAAGTGTTAAATGTGCTCAGGTTTTATTTTGGACTCCTGAAGCCGGGTACGAAGTATCTAAAACATTGGTAGAAAGTAAAGCAAAACATCTCAGGAAACCTGTAACTTTATGTTAAAGCCTGGATTTATTTTCCTTTTGGAGAGAGAAGAGAAAAAGGAATGGGTCTACTTTTATAGTCTCCGAGTGGTCATACATTTGGATGTCCAGTTCAAAAAAATCACCAGAAGAGTACAATTTCAAGTCAAGAGTGATGTAGTAGAAAGGGTTACTCTTTTATATCACTTGAAACTCTTTTGCTACCACAGAAACTGACCTTCAGCTGGCACAATAGAACAGATCCTGATGTTCTTGCCCTCTGTTGTCTTCAGCGAGAATACCTTTGGACTAAGAAACAGCTCGGTGTGAGCAAGGAACTCAAAAACAAGCTTTACAATAGATAGAAATCCTTAAAGAAGTCAAATTCTAATACTTTCATTCACCTTGGGCTATTTTTTTTTACAACTGAAAAATCCCTTATTTCCACACAGCCAATTTAAAGTAGAAATCAGAATATGAGCAGAGATAAATAGGGCTGAGTGTGTCCCCAAAAGATGTCTTAATGCTAGAAATTCTCTTGCAATTTTGTGCCAAAGTATTACTTTTAATCTGTCAACTGTTTAGCCATACTTACAGATTCTCTATTTTGTCCCTACATGGGAATTTGTTTCCTTTATAACTTTTAATTTCCCAGGAGCTCTCATTAACGGTTGAAACCATTTGCTTGAATTCCCTTTATTAAATATATTGAAAAGTCAGCTGTCTTGGGTATAAAATACAATTTCATAATTAGGCATACATGCTTATTCCCTGTGCTGTGTTTCTGCTTTATTCTTACTTTGGTGTCTTCTCTGCAAGTAAACATTTAGGATAGGTAAGTAAAGTTGGAAAGAAACAAAACTTATTCCAGATTTTTCTCCCAATTGTTTTATTCTTTCTCATGTAGCATGTATTTCCTTTTGAATTATTTATAAAATTAGTCCTGTAATGAAGTACAGATTTGGAATAAGTGAGAAATATTAGTCTTGCACTGAGGGCTCTGCATGCTGGCAAAAATACCCTTTTCTTTGCTTTTCAGGGTCTATTCTTGTCCTTTGTTTTACAGCAGTTAATTTCCCTAAGTAACTTTTTTCTTGATCTAGTAAAGATAGAGCATAGCAGCAATGAAACATCCAGCTGAGCTGAATATTCTTGTGATGTATCTTTATTCTTTCTATCAACACTTTTGTGGAGTTTGAATGCTCTTTCTCCTCTCATTTAATGTTATAACCACTTGTTATTTATATTCTGGTGTCATCTCAAAAATGCAACATAGCTTGTCTGTCCTACTGTGCTAACGCTGTGTGTGGAGAGTGATCAACATGTGGAAATTATAGTGCTGAGAACTGAAGTCGCTTGCCCAGGGTTGTAAATGTAAGTAAAAAATTCATCTTGCTTAATTACACATTCATTATGCAATCCACCAGAGCGCATTGCCTCCATTGCTAAACATGACGCTCTTATTCTGAAGTCTTCTTTTGCTTCAAATACAACAGTCGCCTTTAAATCCAAACTCAAGGTTTTACAGTGTTTCCTATCATCAGAATTCTGCTTATTCTAATGATCTTCATACCCTTCATCCCTTCCACTGTCGCTGCTTTGTGACTTCTCTTATGCAGATCTGTGTCCTCTCAGCACTTAAAATATATCTGCTTATTCATTCATTGATTCAGTAGTACAATGGGGGATTTACGGTTATGGAGACTTGTGATGTGAAAATGGTTGAGAAAGGAAGAGGCTGGATGTCTTGAGGGCAGTTCTTTGCTTTCCTTGCTTTATTCTTTAGACTTTTGCACTGAGCATGCTTGGACTGTCATGAATAAAAGGGGAGTAGAATGGCCAAAAACACAAGAGAAAAATCTCTAGCGTGTTAGCACAGGGGCTAATACTTGTTTTTATAACAACCCATAACAGGCCAGTACGTGAGACCTACATTCAATTGTCACCTCTGCTTTATGAAATTTCCAGCATAGACTTCTACACCAGAGAAGACTTTCTTGTGTTTAAAGTGCTGAATCATTTGGTCCAGCAGAAGTCAGCAGGTAGCAGTAAGTTAAAACAAGTATTTCGGCTGCCATGAGCTCCCCAGGGGTAAAACATGGTGTGGGGAATGTGCTAAATCACTTTCTGCACAGTAATATATATGTGGAAGCTGTAGATTTCTTTGCAGTGGGAGCCTGAAGAAAAGGCTGGGTCCTTCAGGAGCATTTTCTTTGTGTTGCTCCATCAAGAAAGCCAAATTAATTTTCTGTTTCTCTTTAGAGCTTCCCATCTGGTGTGTGGTTGTGAATAACAGCAATGGGGAGAGCCAGAGAAATGCTTTGCTAGCCGGCTGAGAAGGAAACCTTCTGAGTGCAGATTATTAAGAGAAAGGTTGCTGTGCTGCCAGAGCCTTTTCTGCTGTCTCTGCCTTGAGCTTAGACAGCTGGAGCAGAGAGCTCTGATGGATCTACTGGAGGCAGCTTGAGGAAGTTCTTGAGCAGTAATTACTCTTTCTTTGGTTTCCCTTGAGTCTGGCTTGCAGCATAGTTTTTGCTAGTGACGTGTGTGGATAGGCTGGGAATAAATGATATGTGGGTAGAAAGGATTGCTGACACTTCTATACAGTCAGTGGATAGATTCCTGGAGGCTTCCTCATCCACTCCGTTACATCATGAGAAGTCTTTATAAATACATGTACCAATACTAATTCCGGAGAAGACACTATCCCTTCCTTTAACACTCTCTATATCCAAGTGATACTCTTTGCACCTGAGATTTAGTATATCTTTCTGTTGGCGAAGCTATTTAAAGCCCTGGATATGAATGTTTTTCTGTGTGAAACTATTCACTCTTGGAGCTCAGAGTACTCTGCAAACACTTAAGTACTCTGCAAATACTTATATGTATTGTATTTATTATACCTGTGATTTAGGTAGACCAGATGATGCATAAAACTTAAATATACTTGAATGAAGGTCAAGAAAGGCTGTAAATGATTCAGGTTGGTTGGGAAGGGACCAAAAGCTATTATCAATCAAACTTAGACAAGTAAGTATTATCTGCTGTGATGCCTGCATTTTAGGTACTTGGCTATAGAGTAGACTCTAGAGCTATAACTGAAGTGCCTGAGTCCCTTTACAGAGAAAAAAAAAAAGGGGGGGGGAACTAGACAAACATTTCAAAAAATGGTGTTATGAGACTCCTGCTGTTTCCCAGGTGCTTTTCTGAGGGGTCTAGGATCTGTACCTGTAGGACCTCTACCTCTCTAAAGTTGGATTTGCAGCCTGGAGTCCTTCAACGAGGCTAGGTGTCCATGAGCTTTCTTCTAAAGAGCTGAGTAAAGGAAACTCTTCTCTATTATTCCACTTGCTGTGTTTCAAAACAAAATGACCATCCTCTCACCCCGTCCCCTCCTACCCCCTCCCAGGACTCTGGAAGACGGGGCTTTGCAGTCACGGAGGTTAACTGTGCGACTGCGGGTCTCTACAGCCCAGTTCTGTTACAGGACACCTTATGCTGCTTTCCGCAGTGTGGCCGGTATTCAGATTTGCCTGAAATCTCCTCTTAAAGCACCTCTTAGAGGTAGATGGCATGTGTTCCCTTTCTGTCAGGCAGAGGACAGATCAGGTTCTCGCGAGGTCAGGGTAAATTAGGCAGTCTTGTCACTGCCTCGTACACCTCAGAGGCGGCAGTCCTGAGTTTCAAAACACAATGGCTGCTGTCACTGGGTCATAGGTAACTCCGTTTTGTTGATTTCTGTTAAGTTCTTTGAACATGCCCGGCATCCTGATTCTCACAGTGGAAGAATGCCTGTATTCTGTTCTTTTGTGTGTTCCTTTTTTCCATTAAGTTTAATTATGAGCTTAGTGTTAACCATTTCAGCTCTCCTATTACAGAGCTATCTCACGTGCTTGCAGAGCCAATGTGGCACCTGCAGAGCTGAATTTCAGTCAAGTGAGCTTGCAGTCATTCACTTGGGCAGCTTGCCTTAGGATAGCTAAATGCTCAGTGTTAGTCACTTACTGGCTCTGACCCTCAGATGCTACTGCTCAGATGATTCTTTTCATCAGCACCCTAACGCTTCCCATTAAACCTATACAATTAAATTCCTGGGTGGCTAGAAGAAGTGCTGAATTCATTACTTCCCAAAAACATCTATATCCCTGCTGTGACTGACTATTTACGATCCTATTTACTATCCTAAGGGGACAATGAAATTATAATAAAGCATATCATTTGCTTGAAATGGTAGAAAAGAAACTAGTGTAATGAGGATCAGTAACTTTTCCTTATTACAAATGAAAAATGGCAAAAGTAATGAAAATCGAACTGACTTAACAGGTTTTGAGATTTGTCTGGTTTTGGATCTGGAAATCAGTTTCTGCAGTGCAGAAGTCGACCCATGTGAATCAGTGCAGAGATCATCAAAACCAGAAAGAACTCACAGGAGATATTCTTAATAATCCTTGTGAAGCTATACTAGTATTTCTCCAGGTGTAGTTACCAACAGCTTCCCATCCCCTTATTGATCAAGAGAGTATAATTGCCTTTTTAAATTATATACTAGAGGATGCATCTGCATTCTGCCACATTTTGCCAAGTAATAAAGTGGTTGCTGATTTGAGTTTTTAGAGAAAGTATTATTAATAAACAGTAGCTGAACTAGAAAGCTAAGCTGCCAAGACCCCACAAGCTCAGATATAATTTTTACATGTGTGTCTCGGACAAAACGGGTTCACAAACCTGTAAGGTCCTGCTCTCACACTCATTCTGTGTTTTGTAAGGTAAAGCTAAAATGAAAACACTGTGATGAGCTGTGAAAACACACTTGGGGGTGTGAGGGAAGAACCTGTTTGAACCTTGTTCTGCTAATGACTCACATCAAGCAGCACTGCACTGCATGAGCAACCACATTAAAATAGTACTTAAACTAGGAAAATTGTAAGGGTTTTCCAGTTTTGCATCGCTTTTAACAGGAACATCACGAGCAGTTTATTTGTGATGGAGCACACCGGATGCTTAGATTGGAGACAACATTAAAACCTCTGGTATCCTCTTGTTGTTAGTGAATTCTCATTTCGATGCATTGAATATATGTGCTTGTAACCCTTGCCCTTCAAATATTCATATGTGAAACTGAAAATAAATGTCTGTTCATTTTCCTCTCAGGGGTGTGACAAGACAGAGCCACTGAGAACTCAAAAAAAAAAAAAAAATTGTCAATAATAACTTATGCTAACAATTGTTTGGAAACATGTTAAAGAACAGATATTTATAAGCACTCTCTGAATTGGAAGGGAATGGTGCGTATGGTGCTGAATACACAAAACATTAAGGCATTAGGTATTGGTTAAATGCTGGAGTAAAGCTGAGACATCTGATAACTGCAAAGCTACTTACTGCTAGACATATTCCAATGCAATGAACATTTACTCTTAAAAAGATAAAACAATACTATGAGCTATAACCTAAAGTAGAAAAAATACTGCTTTTTTTCTCCCATGACAGTTAGCAAGTGCTGTGTTTCTCTTTTCTAAGGCTATTCAGTGAATTAATTTTGGGGAATAAAAAAGATTAATGATGTTGGGTCTCTATACTCTCTGCTCAAAATTATCCAGCAACTGAATCTATTTAGATGAGCTACAGTGTCCAACTCAGTATACAGACTTATATCATGTCTCCCAGAAAAATTAAGTCCAGACAAATAAACACCCTCTGGGACTTCTGTTTAAATCTTTCCATTGTCACTTCCATCACTTCAAACTTAAAATGAGGAAGAAAGGAATTTTGAGGAGAGTTACAAGGGACACAGCAGTGGTAATGCTTATGAGGTAAAGGCATCATTACTCAGTAGAGAAGTGTTTTAAAGAACACCTCTTCACAGATCTATAACCATTTTAGACTTTGGCTGGTTGATGGTCGCTCCATTCCCAGTGAATGCACTAGGCCATCTAAGGCAGTTCAGACATGTTCTCATGATCAGGTTCCAGCAATAAAGGTACAACTTTGGGTTCTTCAGTTAAGTATTAATACCACTTTTTGGAATACTTCGTACAGTTTCTTCTGCCCATGTTACTGTTACCTGCTTTGTTCTTCCAGAGAAATAAAATGTCAAGCAATGAGTTAATGAGACCTTTTTGGTATTGGGAATTTGCATAGAATATCTCCCTTAGATACACCTCTAGTACCTCGGTTAAATACTCTTCCTCTTCCATTGAGTGAGCAATACAGATAGGAAGAAGGTCCAGAAATAAGCATACAGCATCTATTTATTAGAGAAAAGTTTGAGTGTTGCATGGGTCCATAGCATCTATGTATCTCAGTGTAAAAGGTTTGGATAGTCCATGATTGCAGAGCATTGCATCTGTCACAGTTCAGCCACAGGATCTCCAAAATGGTCTTTAGCAATTTCATATTGCTCACTTCTGGCTTTAATTAGGTGGAATTCTTATCATATAGTATAAGAACAGTATGCAAAGACCCTGAAGTAATTTATATTAGACTTTTGCCTTCATGTCTGTACCTTATTGGTGCATTTTGACCCATTCTGTGAGCAAGCTAAAAACTGTATAAAAATATCACAGTGATGGCTGAAGCAAGTTTCATGCTGTGGATTATGCTCATTATTCATAATTATCTCTTTATGATTAGTCACATGAATGACATGTTGTTTTTCTTCTCCAGTTTGGATTATTAGAACCGTAAGAAAATATGGAGTGATAAGTATTAACCAGTGGAATTTCCATTCTCCCAAAGAAAGGAAAAAAGAAAGTTACGGGAGCAGAATCCATTTATCACTGCAAGGTTTAGGGACTATGCATTACTATCTCTCCTTTTGAATAGAGCCTCAAAAAAAAAAAAATCATTACTTGAAAAAATAGAGGGAGGTAATTAGAATTCAAACTTAATTTTCTGTATGATTCTGTATGAACAGAATGTAATTTATCTAAGCACTAATATAAAGCAAAGGGAGGGAAAGGATATAACAACATGATAAATTTGATTTTCTAATTAATCTAGATGTTCAGAAATACATTTCTGCACTACAGACCTGACTTCTGTTAATAGCACAGAATAATGATGTTACAGTCACTGAAGAATCATTTTCTCTTATTTAAAAAGCAGCAGCTCTTTTTGGGAAAAAAATCAAATAAGAAATTAAACATGAGGAAATCTGGGGAAACTAGGAAATATAAATACTAATACGAACTTTTCTATCATGGAAGCATCTTCTATTGGGGAGTTCTTTCACTTATTCTCCTGCTACTTCCCCCCATCACATTCTTTGTCTAAAATTATAATTTCTAGTTCCACAGCAGTGAATAGATAAACCTGGGAGCAAAAGTATGAATGGAGAATTCACAGCAGCTGTAATAACAGCTATTAATTCTGAAGTTATATCTAATATTTGTGGGCATTTGCTTTAACCCCAATGTTCTGATGCTTATTTACAGGCCAGTAATTCCTACTAGTCCAAATATGCTATGTCATCTGACCGTAGAGACAGACCTAAAATATGTAGATGGCTTACACCATCTCCTTGGTGGTCTCTAAGGTTTTTCCTCTGCTCTTAGAATCATAGAATCATTAAGGTTGGAAAAGACGTCAAAGATCATCGAGTCCAACTGTCAACCCAACACCACCATGCCCACTAAACCATGTCCCTAAGCGCCTCATCTACACGTCTTTTAAATACTTCCAGGGATGGTGACTCAACCACTTCCCTGGGCAGCCTGTTCCGATGTTTAACCACTCTTTCAGTAAAGAAATTTTTTCCTTACATCCAATCTAAACCTCCCCTGGCGCAACTTGAGGCCATTTCCTCTCGTCCTATCACTAGTTACTTGGGAGAAGAGACCAACACCCACCTCGCTACAACCTCCTTTCAGGTAGTTGTAGAGAGCGATGAGGTCTCCCCTCAGCCTCCCTTTCTCCAGGCTAAACAACCCCAGTTCCCTCAGCTGCTCCTCATAAGACTTGTTCTCCAGACCCTTCACCAGCTTTGTTGCCCTTCTCTGGACACCCTCCAGCACCTTGACATCCTTCTTGTAGTGAGGGGCCAAGTAGTAGTAGTAGTAGTCAGCCGTGACAGCCTCATCACTTGCAAATAGTTGTGGCAGGTTCAGCCTTTAGGAGATGGGCAGTGTGAGGGCAGCAGTTATTTGGCCGGTTTCATAAGGCTTTTTAAATTAACCACTGTGTATGCAGCTACAGAGACAATTATAGTGAAACAGTAACTCAGATGAAAGCCAAGAAACACCTAGACAAGTTGTTGATCATCTAACCAGAAATAGTTGGTAGGTTTGCCTTTTCCAGTTCCAGTAGAGCTCTTACAGCCTTGTCATTATATGGTGTAAAACTTTCCCTTGTGTAGCTTTGTTTTCAGGGTTTCATTAGCATTTCCAAATATGTGGAGTGATGCTATTGTGTTATATCCGTTCATTGCAGTCTCCATTTTTGGACTATTTGCCTAGTTTTTGTCTTTATTCATTGCCTTCACAATGAGTACTGCCCAACATTATTACCTTTGTCACGTCTTTCCCTGTTAGATCATGGTGAATGTCACTTCTTTTTAATTTGAAGAGCTGTTTTGGACAGTGGAAGAAAGTGGCTATTATGTTTCACAGAGAACCAATTTGGAATTTGGTTGTGAAAAGATATTTTAGTGAAATAGCATCATAATACAGGAAGGAGATGAGGGAGAATGGAAAACTTGATGAAAAATAAAATCAACATTATGAGAAGAATATGTAAGGGTAATTATACATGGTGTGCAATATGCTCTGTAAAAATGAGCAAATAATTTGCAATGAATAATTCAGTTTACTAATTTGGCTATTTATTGCTCTCTGGAATATTTGCAAGCAGGCTGTAGTGTTCTTGAATCTTAACTGCATGGGAACAAGGTTTCCCGGGGGGGAATCAAGTTCAGCATTCATTGGGTAGACAATGAAAAGTATGTTTCTGTGGGTTCCTTCAGTGAGGGCAATGTATACTGTTACTGAGCTTGTTTGAATTTAACCTTCAGTAAGGAGAGGCTGAGGTAAATATGGGAAAAGAATGTCTGAATTGCGGAGAATTTCCAGGTTCTAGAGTTTTAACTTTGCATGTTAAAATAAAAAGGGAAAATACATTGTGGGAGCTGGAACAAAGAACTCTGCTAATTAGCAGCAGTAAAAATAACCGTGTCTTTCTTTCAAAAGTAATTGTATGCAAAAACTTAGTTTGTATACAAAGGGATAATTAACATAGAAAATGCATAATTACATTACATACAAAGCAATAATTAAATCTGAAGTCTTAAATGCCTTATGAACAACTTCTACAAGAAATGACTACAATTTTGGTGCTGGTAGGAACAGTAAGTTTCATTATTAATCTATTCAAGCTCATTTGTAATTGGTACTTTTCCTCTTTAAAAAAAAAAAAACCAAACAAAAAAAAACAAAAAAAAAAAAACACCTGAAAAAGGAAATTTCCTGTAGGAAGGGAATGAGGCACCGTAGCAAAGTTGCATGAGATAGAGGAGTGGCACTGCCTGCAGCTTGGTGTCTCCTACCTGGTGGTGTAAATCCTTCACTTTGGTTAGTAGTAAAGTCATGTTAAACTGAAATACCAGTGTCTACAGAGCCTACTGTGAGCTGTACCACTCTCAATGGGAATTACAAATCATGCCACTATCAACTTCTGATCTTTGTGGAACTGAAGCCGTGTCTTTAACAGACCAAATCTGGCAGGTCCTGGGGAGAGGGAGTCCCCCACCCTGCACAGGGTTCTGTCCTGCCCCTCCTGTGACCAGGCTGCAGGAAGATCTACTGGGGGCTCAGCTCTGTGCAGTCTGAGGAACAGCCAAGCACTTCAGCAGGTACTTTACTTTAGGTTAGTGTCTAGAAATATGCTGAGATTTGTGCCTGTTTCTGTGTACTAGAGCCTGGATGGTCAGTGTTTTGCATGATGGAGCCCTGCAGGAAAACCTTTCAGTTGACTTATTGCAATGAAGTGAAACAATCCCAGGCAATTCATTATGAACAGAATTTCCATATATTAGGTTTTATTCGGTTGCAACAAGCAGTTCTGGTGTGCTTTACAACGTGCTTTATGTTTTATATCAATCCATGCCATCATTTGATGATTTTAATGGGCAAAGAAAGCTTAATCCCTTCATGAGTGACAGAAAATGACTGTGATAAAAACCAAAACACTTTCCAGCTAAAATTTTGAACGTTCAAGTAAACAATTCCTGGAGAATATTGACAAATATTAAAAATATTGACAGATCAGAATGTCAAAAGGTTAAAAATCAGTGGAACTACTCATAAAATAGGTGCTAGTCTGAGGCTTTACTTTATTCAGTCAGAAAACTGAGCTTTGATCTGCAAGATATTTAGGTACCCAATTTCAGTTGGATTAATAAGAATAAGAAGGATGAAGTTGTCTTAGACATCTTGCAGTACTGAGGTGTTTGTGAACTTTTGATTTAGTAATCTTTGGATATCCCTGGGCAATTTAGTTGAGTAGATTTTTTTTTTTGCCTGAATATCTTTGAGTCCCAGAAACATTATTCTCTCATGAAATCATTCTTCACATAAGCCTCTGATAGAAAAATAAATGAACTTGTCCCTTCTGATACACTTTTTAAATCTTTACTATAAAAATGAGTTATTACACAATTTAAAAGCCTAGTTTACTGTGTAAGTTAGGGGGTTGAATGGTATGTCTTTGTAAAGTATGCTGTTCATTGCTTGGTCAACAAACTGCAGGAAAGTAATGGGGAATTACAAGGAAGTAATAGTTCAAACTAAGAGAGGCGAATAGATCAAATGGAAAATACCTCAGATTGGCTATATGATTATATATGACTGCAACAATCTTTTGAAATAGTTATGTTGTTGTAGGTAAATAGGCCACATTCAGCGGAGCTGTAAGCTAAGTACAGTGTCGCCTCTTGCTAATACCTATTGTGTATTCCTCTCATTAAACATTCATGAGACACAGACCATCTAAAGCAGCAAATCCATATTAAAGCTTTCCTTATGGCTCAAAAACTGACATGCTAATATGGGTTCCTCTCTCATTTCTGTAACTTTGTAATCATAAGCTCTTCATGTAACTGAATTCAAGATAAAAAAATGATCTGCATGTTCTACTTGATAAAGTTCTATCCTGAATAAGTATGCTGTGTTGGACAGGGACCTCATATGGGAATAACAACGCTAAAACTGAGAAATTCCTACACTGCAAGGTTGTGATGCTTTCACTGTTCACAGTTCCTACTGGTATCAATGTTGCTGGACCCAGCCCTAAATTCTCTATAAATTAGATGAAAAAATATTAAAACTCTTTCATATCATATTATGTCTCAGTGCTTTTGCAGGAGGTAAAATATTTCTTTTTAACTAGCTAATCAATGCTTCACACTTCAGTTTGTAATTCTATAAAAGTAATGATGCCACAGTATTGCTGCTGCTTAAGCGAGATCCTAACCCAAATATAAGACCCCTCAAAATACAGCTAGAACCTGGAAACCTTCAAAAGGCTTTGGTTGTAAGAATATGGCTGTTAGGAATCATCATTGGTTTGTACAAACACTTAATTTGGATGCAGTTTTTGTGCCAACAGATTTAGTAGAAGGTCAACTTAATTTCATAAGGTGTTATCCAAAACCTTAAAGTTTGCTCTTCAGCTCCATAGCTTCTATATAATTTTAAGAAAGTTCAGCTCCTACAATAAATAAAAGACAAACAGGCTCCTGGGGAATAAATGTGTTTGGGAGACCGACAAACAGAAGAGAAGAAACACAGTAAAACTTGTCCCGGGGGCAGGGGAAGTGTCTAACTTGTTCTTTATTAAAAACAAAGTGGAGATACCAGCAACTGAGGGAGCTGGGAGGGACCTCTTGGTTATTTTAATGTACAGCTGGACATGAAAACAACTCTGGACAGAGTCTATAAATTTCAGTATAGTCCAAATATTCAATGCAGAATAAGTGTTGATTCCAAGCACTTAGATCTTATCATTAACAGTGAAATGTGACTATTTTATCTGCCCAATTTTCAAAAGAGCAGGAGAACAGCTCCATTCTAGGAGTTTGAGTACCAAGTTTGTTTACATGGTCAATTTATTTCTCTAATTCTTTAGGTGAAAACTTGATTTACAAAATCTTGATTCAGGGAAGGACTAAATATATCTAAGTTTAAGCACTGGAGTAGTCCTAATAACCTTCTCAGAACTATTACCTGTGTTCAGTGGCATAAATAACAAATTCATAATTTCTTAATAAGTTCATTTACACATTACTCATTTCCCACTGAAACACAGTAAAATCAAAGCTTTCACTGATCTCAGTGGTGCAGAATGATGACCTGATATCCTGCCATACTAACAGCATGTTGGACAGATTGGTTTTGTTTTCATCTGAAATGTTTCATGTTCCAAGCTGGCTGATGACAGCATATGATTAGTACATTCCTTCTACTGCCTTTTTCATGTTGTCTTCTACTTTCCAATACTTTCTATCAGTTTCAGGCTATCATCCTGAAACTCTCCTGTACCTTTCTTTCTTTGCTAGGTTAGGGATCTTGTGGAGTTGCTTAGCTTTCCTTGAATCTATATATTCTCTTACACTCTATCATGTTAATAAATTTGTGCCAAAGTCCTTTAAAATCAAAGATAATCTGTTTACTTCAGTGGACTTGGGTGAAGCTTGGAGTATACTACCTGCTTCTCCCATAAAAATGGGTGCTATAGTTTCTGGATTAAAGGTTGTCACTGCTGCTTCTGGCCTCCCCCATCATAAGCAGCGTAGGTGATACTTCGGTGACTGAGACCTTGTTCAGGGCAGTTTACGTCTGCAAGGACTTGAATATAAATTATTAAGCCTGAGGTTTGGAGTCAAAGATTGCTAGTATTTGTCCAAACCTCACACTGGATGAGGCTCTAGACCTGGCAGGACAGCAGGTGATGCTGTGATATTACCAGCCTGCTTCTGCTCCCCTTCTGTCTCCACTTTAAAATGCTACCAGGCTTGCCAGTGGTCTTTTTAAAATGAGAGAGATGAAATAGTCATAAATTACTCTTAAAAACAGAAGAGTTTTTTTGTGAATTGGCTTTCTATGTTGTTGCAGAGTGCACTTCCAAGTGGTGTGAAATGGGTGTTTTCCAGCACCTTTGCTTCCTGCCCACGCCTGTCATTGAGCTCAGGATGCAGAGGGATGTGTCCGGAGTGTAACTCGGTGCCTAGCCAAAGCAGAGTCATATCATAAGCTTTTGTTCTTCAAACTCAAAATCATTCCCTTAAATCCTTACCTTGCTCTAACTGTGTGATCTGTAAAACCAGCTGATGTGTCTTCCCTCAGCTGCAGCAGGCATGGAGCTTTAAACTCTGTTATCTCTGTGTTTCAGCTTATTTCTAGTTGTCTGAGCTTTAGCTCAGATGGAGAGGCTTTCTTTTCTCTCCCATTTAAGCAAGAATGCAACAACTGGTAAACCCAGGCAGAAAGTCTGGTGGATTAATCACAACCTTCTTGCAATGGTTGTGAATACTCCTGCAGTCCTATGAATCTGTCACCCTTTCATATATATTTCATTATTTTCTTCTACTGTATTCATTGTAGTACAGTGCTGGTAGTTCCTTTTAAATAGAAGAAATGAGGAAAAGCCTGAAAGGTAAAGAAAAAGGTAGATTCCTAAATGCACCCTGATTCATGAGAATTCATATGCCTGGCAAACAGCTCCCTGAAGCCTTAGTAAATAGGAGGAGAGAAGGGAGAAAAAAAAGCCAGCCACAAAATGAGATAAATTAGTCATGGCTAAGGAAATATCTTGGTAGAAACTAACAAGAACCCTAATTGAAGCCATTTATCCACACAGTGGGTTTATCAACACTCTGCTGCTGTTATTTGTGTCAACATATCTACACGTACAAGCTCATGGAAAGTTCTGATGTTCCACTCGTGTTTTTGGGGTAAATGGTCAAGAACTTTAAATTGCATAGGTGCTCAAGTAAATTAAGCTTTGGACCAATCTGATCTTATATTTTTGGTTTTTTTTTTTTCCTTAACATATGACAGTTTGTTTTCACCAAGATAGAATAATATATCTTCATTGCGGACATCTGTATTGTTCTGTTCCTTTGGCCCTCTTCCCGGACTGCTGTTTGATAGTGATACCGTCCCAAGAGAGAAGGCGTGCTGTATGATCCAAAGTCTTGATATTTGTGGGACTGCCAAAAAATCAACCACATCTGGAATGTTTTGCATCCTGAATTTCTGAAGGATTATATTGTTTTAAAATAGATTAGGAAATATTATCAGAACGTGATTTAAACTTTCACTTTTTGATATATCTCACTGGATGCAGTACTGATATTACAAAATGTTACTAAAATGTCATATTACCTTTAATTATTACTGATGATTACTCCAGAATTCCAAACGTAAGACCATGCTATAGGCTGGTCTTAATTAAAAATAATTAAGTATTGCTAACTTTCTTTTGCACTTGCTTGGTTTGTCATTTTTTTTTTCCACAATTCATTACTCGCCAACCAAGGAGATAAAAAAAAAAAAAAAATCAAATATTCCTTAGAAGTTCTTAACGTCAAAAAACCCCATCATGTTTGCACTTTGAAGGCAATCTGTGTTTCCAGCAGGGATGGGATACAGTGTTAACTGATCTGAAGCCACAATTATAATGCATTAGTAAGCTAATAAAAACTAATAAAGAAAACAATTTCCCTTTTGCAATGTCAACATTACTGAACACACTTTACCATGTATGTCTCTATGGAAACAATTAGAATTTGATAACTCATGCCTGTATAACTTTTCAATTTTTTTTTCAATTTTTGCTTCACTGCCCTATTACTTGAGAAAAAACTAGAGAATAAATTTTGCAATTTTTTTAGTAGCAACTTAATATTCTGTTTTGTCTAAAGAAAATTTTCCTAGTAGTTCATTATTTCTTTAAGCTGCTAGTCAAGCTGCTAGGCCTTAAAATTAGATGAATACACTTATAAATTAGTATAATTTTTTAGAAACAAAAGTAAGATTGTCTGTCATAACGGATGAACAAAACTGAAATTTGTGAACTATTAGCCTAAGAAGAGCAATGGTAGCTGAGCTTTGAGATTTCAGATATTTTGCGTACCAAAATGATTAAGGTGGGTAACTAGCAGGACAAAGCACTGTCAATACAGACATATAATAGGCTATATGGAATAGTCCTGGCTTGGAGGCCCAGCTGGGTCTTTCAGATATGAAAGGCCAGACACAGAAGGCCATTCACGCTTTTTTTAAATGCAGCAAATGTTATAGAGCTTTCTGGGCTGAAAGAGGTTACTGTAATTCTGGGTGATAAATTAGATTCTGATAGAGACTAATAAAAACAGCTCTATAGCTCTTTAAAGCTAAGGAAATTGCTAAGAATCCAGATGGGAATTATCCAAAGGTAGGCTTCAGAATCTAATAAAGCGTGATCCAGAGAACCTTGCAAAGTGTGCAAAGCCTTTCTGCAAATGGACGGCATGTGAGTTCAATGGCCTATTGCATTGGACCATTAAAGCTTTGTAACAGTTGCTTGGAGACCTGTTCTGTATGGACTTACTGAATGAGGCATTTCAATTCTGTAGCTCAGGCTGAACGCGTGATGAACTTCTCTGTCAAAAGCCTAATCCTGTAAAGCTGTTACTATGGGCATCTGATGTAAATCCACTCAAGTGGATGAGAGACTTTTAGTGTTGAGGTCTGAGAGGAAAGTTCAGAGTGCTATGTAGCATTTCCATTTTATGAAGCTTATTTTGTTTAGTTGTCCAATCTTACTAAACCATTGAACGGGGTGCTAGACAGGTTTATCATTGGGCAAACCACATCAATAAGGTGAACAGGTTTTATCTCTAATTCAGTGTACACTGACATTGGAGTTTCAGAGGAAAAACAAGAAAAATAAATCTACAGTTCTGGGATTCTACAGGAAGTCTTGTCAATTATTTTATGCTAAAAGGTGGTTACCAGAGGCAGTGGATGGTATGAACTTTTATTTAAACTATAAGTCATGAATTTATCTTTATCATGTACTAGCATAACATATCTAAATTTACAAAAGAGAAATGTACTCAGTATTAAAGGTGAAAAATACATGTGTTTCCAACTAATCCTTTCCCTTCGGCTATCCACCCACTGAATTTCTTCCTGAGACTTGTGAAAACCTCTGCATAAAAATGTATATTTCAGTATAGAGCTCACCCAGCCCCGAATGGGGGATGCTGATCTGTTTTCTTTTTTTTTTTTTTTGCCTTTGTCCTCCCTCTAATGCAACCAACTTATCTATATAGATTCTCCTTAAATTATCTTTCAGATAACACAGAACTTAAAACCAGGCTATAAGAAGTCTGAAACTTCTTTATGTTGCCAGCATTATGCCAAATAGCCTGAGAGGCACTTTTGACAAATGTAGAAACCTATAGAAACAAATGAGGCTCTTAGGAAACAGAGGAAAGTCAAAAGCAATGGCCTCAGTAAATTTCCACAACTTTTTATCTATGATAGGCAACAAAATCAAGCAATTAAGTATTTATGTTTTGAAAATGTATATTTTAATGCTGGTTATCTCTGTCTCTTAGAATTATGTGGGAACATAATTCAGTTTTGTTCCAGTGGGTAGTATGAGTTAATTGCACTTTTCTTTGTTCTTCCTCTTTAAAGCTAACATAGTCTCCTAATAGGATGCATAATAACAGAGGCAAACATAGAGTGGGACTGGAAACTTGAAACATATTTCTTTTAAAGCTTCTGTTTGTTAGCTCAATGCTATTGCTGCTAAGTATTGACATTGAGCAACAAAAAATACCTTATTTCTTTAAGTTTTCTTCTAGTAGTCTAAATTTTAAAGAGAAAGCCAGCTTCACCAGAAAATACAATTGAGAGTAGCTGTACGTGGACTGAAAACCTTTTAAATCTCAAACAGGATTTTTTTTTTCCTCCCATTTTATGCACAAACTGTATTTGAAAACTAGCTTATGTAGCATCCCCTTGTGTTCTGCCACATCTTAACAGAAGGGCTTTTATGATAGCAATGCAGCAGCAGGTTGAACAACTCCTGGGGTCCGTATTGCAAGCGTAGATGTTAGTCTGAGACACTTTGGGCCAAACCAAATGTCCACTCATTTCTATGGATGAGCTCTGAGAATTGACAAGGCACTTGCTTGGCACTGATACAGATTATGAACACTTTATTGGGGAAAAGCTACTTGCACAAATAATTCCTCTAACCAGAACTACTTGCATGACTTGAACGTGGGAGACATTTGCAGTTGAATTATTAGCTGCGTGGATGCAAGATGACTTGCATCCATCTTGCAGTGTTCGTCTAGAGAGCTCAAAACTCCATCAGATCGGCATGTTACTGGTGCTCAGCTCAACCGTCTGTAAGTGGATCTAGTCACATTGTTTTCCACATTTTTCACAGGACCATCAGCTTTTCAGAAGGTCATCTTTTTCTGTTTAGCTGAGACCCTGATTGAAGGAAGCATTCCTGTTGAAATAGTGATCAGGTGCTTTGCAAATAGATTTCATTTTGGGTTTTTTCCTAATGGGAATGTAAACACGCTGTGTCAATTTCCCAAAGGACGGATGATCTTTGTAGCTTCAGAGAGAAATGGGAATTGACCCTAGGAAGTTGTTATGTTGCTGTAATAAAGAGGCAGTGCCCACTCAGGAATTTTCTCTGAAAATTTCTCTCTCAGCTACCAGTGTTATACTGTTTCCCTTTTCCATTAAAATGAAAGACTCAGTCTGGCAGACATTCATTACCATAAACCTTTGATCAGTGTAATTATCTCTAGGCAAAAAATTAGTTCTTTTTTTTTTCCAAATTAAATAATGAGCAGAATATTATCAATTCAAAAAATGTACCCCCAACGTAATTTAAAAACTGTACCTAACGTGTGCTGCAGAATGCTGACAAAGTAATCCTCTTTCTTAAATCCTCTTTCTGTCATTGATTTGTCACAGGTTTGGTTTCATCAGTCTCATAGCCAAGGTGAACCTTTACTTCAAAGGGGTTTTTTTCTTGTTTTTTAAAATGACCTTTTTTCTCTTTTCTCTTTTTTCTTTTTTTTCTTCCCACTGCTAAATTCTATTCTGGAGCAAATTCAATGAAGTCATGAATGTTACATCAGGGACAAACTTGACATGATATTTCTTGTGTTACTTGATACATGTCAAAGTAATGATGATTAAATGAGCATACAAAAATAAAACACTTTTCATTTAAGTGTTTAAACCCTTCAAGTCAGCCTTATTGCTTTAACAAGTTGCCATCTTATGTTATTTCAGAGGAAAGAAAGAAGGAGGAAGGGTGGAATATATGGAAATTGGGGGGGGGGGGGGGAGTTTCAGAGAGTAAATTCAGATCACTAATAGGTGCTAAGAAGAGCTGCTCTCAGTTGTTTTTAATCTCTGCTTACAGGGACAACTCTTTCTACAAAAGAAAAAGGCAAGAGGCTGGTTTGTGAGTCTCTATCACAACAAAGTATGAAATGGATATAATAATTAAAAACCTTTGAACTTCCCCCCACTTTTTGTCAAAGGAAATTTGCTTGCACCACTTTACTTATTTAAGTCTGTGAATCTAACTGCCTGTATCCCAAAAGCATTTATTTATCAAAAGACTGATGACTGTTCTAAATCTTGAAGTGTTCCATACAACTTTTGCATACTTATAAATTAAATCTTGTGGTTTTTCTTAAATACTTGATGTTGTACACCTGCATTCGTATCGTGTCTTGTGATATTTTTATTGATCAGTTTTTAAGGCTATGGATTCATTCCCCCCAAAAGTATGCATTTTAAAATTTGAACATGTGTTTAGATTAGAATAATATATGAACCTTTGCTTAATTTTTTTTTTGTTCCACTTTCCTGGTATGATCTAAGAGATCATTTAATTTAAAATATTTCTAGAGATAGAGGCTTCACAACTTCCTTGTTCAACCTGTTCCATTGTTGAATTATCCTTCATTATGAAAGTATTTTCCCTATGTCCAGCTGGAATTTCCCTTGCTGCAAATTGCCATTATGGTTTCTAGTCCCTTCACTATGTACCTTCCAGAAGACTCTGATTCCATTTTCTCTCCAACAACCACTTGATAGTTGAGGACATCAGTCATATCCTCCACACACACGCACTCCCAAGCCCCTTCTTTAGGTGCAACAAACCCAGGCCCCTCAGCCCCTGCGAGTGCTTCACGTGCTTCAACCCTTCACTTGGACTCACTATAATGTGTCAAAACTTACTTTTGTTCCCCTACACTTTGATTTTTATGATTTTTGTTTTTAATTGGTTTCTTAGCATTCTGAATAGCACTTTCTTGAATTTCTGAGGAAAAAGTCTGTTAGAATGTCTTATAGGGGATAGTAACTATATTTCATTGAATACTTGGAAAAATCCATGTTGTATTAATGAATTGTAATAATTAAGTATAGAATAATTTGAAAGCCCAAGTGTTTGTTGCACTGAAATACTCTGTTCTTTTGTAAATTACTACAGAGTAGCAAATAATAAATCTTCAATATAAAAATAAAACTGAATTACTAATTTATGACTTCTGCAGAGCTGAACAGGGCAAAGGCATGGTTTTAGGGGCAAGAACAAGTTTTGAAAATTTTTTGTACTCTTCCATGTCAAGACTGGCTTTCTAAATGTTACTTCTTTCATGAAAGCTTACGTTAAGAACAGAAAGTAAACAATCTTCCCCCCTCTTCCCTTGTCACTGTCTCCTGTAGACAATATCTTTCACATGTTGCATTATGGAATTTCTGGGGGGAAAAAAGGCAACAAATATGATGGATATGTGCTATGACACTGCAAATCTGTTAACCATCTTCCTCCGCAGTCCATGTGTGTCGTCCTCCCCTCAATTTTCTAACATTGTTGAAGACAGTTAGGAGCTTTAAGTTGCAGTGGTAATGAGATACAGTCTAGCTTAATAGGCTTCTACCACAGATTAAAAAAAAAAGACATTTTGTTTTCAGGCCAAATAAACACTGTGGCAGTAAACAGATTTATCTCTTTAAAGTCTAGCATCAGAGATGCATAAAAGAATTTAAAAGAATGAGTCATAAATGCACAAAGAGTATTAGAGCCAAGCTCTTCTGAAATGACCACTATTTGTATGTCCTTCAGAATTTGCTTTTTTAATGTATTCATTGACGACCTTAGTTCAGTTTGTAATACTGTGTGCTGGTTTTGGCTGGGGTAGAGTTAATTTTCTTCACAGTAGCTGGTATGGGGCTGTGTTTTGGGTTTGTGCTGGCAACAGTGTTGTCAACACAGGCACGTTTTGGTTATTGCTGAGCAGTGCTGACACAGAGTCAAGGCCTTTTCTGCGTCTCACCCCACCCCACCAGCGAGCAGGCTAGGGGTGCACAAGAAGTTGGGAGGGGACACGGCTGGGACAGCTGACCCCAACTGACCAAAGGGATATTCTACACCATATGATGTCATGCTCAGCATATAAAGCTGGGGGAAGAAGGAAGGGGGGGGATGTTCAGAGTGATGGCATTTGTCTTCCCAAGTAACGGTTATGCGTGATGGAGCCCTGCTTTCTTGGAGATGGCTGAACACCTGCCTGCCGATGGGAAGGAGTGAATGGATTCCTCGTTTTGCTTTACTTGCGTGTGCAGCTTTTGCTTTACTTATTAAACTGTCTTTATCTCAACCCATGAGTTTTCTCACTTTTACCCTTCCAGTTCTCTCCCTCATCCCACTGTGGGGGGGAGTGAGCGAGCAGCTGTGTGGGGCTCACTTGCCAGCTGGGGCAACTAAACTGAAAATTTTGTTCAATATTCATTTTCAGTTTCAGCTTTCTCTGTATGTAAATTAAACAGCAAGAAAATGTATGCCATGGCCATTTTTACAACAAATCAGTGAAAGTTCCCTGTAGCAGTAGTCCAGCTGTAGATCTGATTGAATTAAAAACAAATCTAGAAACTTTTTATTCAGATAAATGCAAATCTTCAGTAATCAAAAGTGGAGAACTTGTGAAATCTCTGTAGCTGTGGAAGTTCAATGTCCTAAGCACTGACAGAACTGTTAACCATGCTTTTGCAAATAACATTTACTTTTTAAATTTCCAACTGCTTTTAATTAAAAAGGCTTGGGAACGAAGCAGTAAAAATGAAATCCAAAAGGCAGTTTTTTCTCTATCTTAAAAAAACCTATAACATAGGTGTCCTGGTTTTGGCAGGGATAGAGTTCATTTCCTTCCTAGTAGCTGGTACAGTGCTGTGTTTTGGATCTAGGATGAGAACAAAGTTGATGATAACACACCGATGTTTTAGTTGTTGCTAGGTAGTGCTTACACTAGCCAAGGACTTTTCAGCTTCCCATGCTCTACCGACTGAGAAGGCTGGAGGTGCACAGGAAGCTGGGAGGGGGCACAGCCAAACTGGCCAAAGAAACATTCCATACCATGTGACGTCATGCTCAGCACATAAACTGGGGGAAGCTGGTCGGGGGGGCCGCTGCTCGGGGACTGGCTGGGCATCGGTCGGCGGGTGGTGAGCAATTGTACTGTGCATCACTTGCTTTGTGTATTATTATTATTATATGATTATAATTTTATTTCAATTATTAAACTGTTTTTATTTCAACCCACGAGTTTTTTCTCACTTGTGCTCTTCCAATTCTCTCCCCCATCCCACTGGGGGGGAAGTGGGGAGTGAGCAAGCGGCTGCGTGATGTTCAGCTGCTGACTGAGGTTAAACCACGACAATAGGTCTGGAAAAGACATTCTGGGCTACTGAGTTCTGGCCTCTTCTGCCCTGTTGTCAGAGGTTACTTCAGTATTGTAGAATCTATTTCTCTAAACCACATATAAAATGAATGAAAAAACGAAGAGTGAGTAAAGTAAAAATTTACATTTATCTCCTCTGCATTCATTATTTGACTGTACATCATTCATAAAGATATTTCTCCAAAGGGAAGGCCCATATACTATTTAAAACTGTGTAGGCTGATTTCATGTTCTAGCATTTGGTTCAGTAAAGGATTTTGTCCAGAAGACTCAGCTGTATGCAGACCTATGGAGACTGGTTGTACACCATGTTCTCTACTTTATGAAGAACTTATGGAGGAGGCAAGGAAAGATTTACCAGGGATTGGGTAACTGGGAGCAGATTGAAATTGCAGCACTGAAATATGTTTTTTTACTATGTTATCATTAGAAACAGTCAGGTGTGGAAACAAAGAGCCTAATGCAATCTGAATATAAGCGGTGAGGAGTCTCACTTATTTAAACTAGAGTTACTTCCACCTGCATCAGAGCTGTATTTGCTTATTTGGCTTTGTATTGTTGACACTTACTTTCCTTGATCTCACTTCTCAGACAGCAGAGAAAAAAACAACTGTACGGGAGAGTAAACTTCATATTTCTAAACAATTGTGGGGTTTTTGGTTTTTTTTTGTTATACTTGGAAAGAAAAGAAGAAATCCCAAGTAAGTTTTTCATATGAATTGGTCAAAAAACCAAAATTGCTGATTGTAAAAGAATAGTCATGACTTCGGAAAGCATTGAGGAACGTTCATAGCTCTAAGCATGTACTTCAATCCCATTGCTGGTTTTTTTGAACACAAATTTTAGGCATAGCTTTAGCATCAGTGCTGTCAGGCAAGTACATTATACTCAGTTCCTGTTATTTTCGGTAGTTTTGACCTGAAATCCTTCCTGGGTTTTTGTTTATTTTTAGTTTGGTTTCTTTTGGGCTTGATGCATTGCTTAGGGCCATCCAGAGCGTAGCTTTCCTTTGATCTGTGTGCTGAAGCACAGCAGGGGCTGTGCATTACACATAGACAAGCCTTATCTTTGTGGAACACTAATTTACAAACCCAAATTTGTATCCCTGAATATCTTGGAGGAAGATCACAGAGCTGAGCACACGCAAGGGTGACAGGGAACAGAAAGGACAGCTTGAATTCTGCCTAGAGAGCAGCAAAATGTGTCTGAAGCCGCCTATTGCAAGTAGTAACTCCCTCAATAGTCATACATGCAGAAATAGGCACTGATAAAAGACTAGAAAAGGCTGAGTGAGTCCTCAAATGGGTACAGAGTTCAGATAAACAGAACAGTGCTGTGGAACATGGATTCATGGAGAGGGGCAAATGGAGCTGGCAGCCTCATCCCTGTGCCCCGGCAAGCTGAGAGCAAACAGTTCTAGTCCAGGAGCTGTATGGTTACATGAGAGGAGCTCTAAATGGGCGGTGTTTTCTCTCTATAACCCAAGTTCGGGGATGTGGGTGAGAATCCTCCTCCACAAACAGGGGGTGAAGTTACAGGAAGGTGTTTTCAGGAGAGGCTGGAGCAGCATCTACGGTGCTGCGACTTCCCTTCCCGCGGAAGGCCCTACTGGTTCCACGTATGGTCATGGGTTTGGGCACTGCTCTTGCTTTGCATCCTGCCCTAATGCTACAGTTTTCTTACCTTACCACGTGCCTTGATTATTTATCTTATTAACTTATCCTTTTGACAAAGAAATGGCCATATGGTATTTGTATCCAAAGGTTTATGTGAAGATGTAAAATATTTTCTCCATGTTACTTATTCTCTGCCAGAATGATGTGCACTGACTACAAAATATCCTATAGTTCATATTCGGGGTGGGGAGTTCACATGTACTTAACATTGTAGTAACTCTGCTTTTGCCTAAAGAACTTTCTTATTATTTTTATAAGCAGCAGAATTAGAACAATCATGATTTTTTACAGGATTCTTACAATTGTAGTCCTTGTTTATTAGCAAAAAGCCACAGAATTAGATCTGAACCACCTTCAACGGACACTAAGGTGGACCCAGTTCCAGTTGTATCTTTAGTGAGTTAATCCCATCATGAAAGAAATAATAAATCAAGCCAGTTATGATTATAGTCAGCAGTATGTTTAATAAATCAAACCAGCCACACTATTCCAGGAACATAAATAAGGGGGAAAAAAATCTTTTCTCCTGTACGGCATTAAAGTCAGAATACTTGGCTTCTTACACAGAAGCAGATCTGTGAACTGCTTAATTCAGAGCTGTGTATGCTGGCAGGGGGAAAGTGGTCATCAGCTCTCTTCTGCTTTTATTGCTGTTCCCATATAGAGCAAGCCATTAACGTTATCACTTTGCGTAACACTTTTTCACATTTATAATTTTGGAGCCGGTTTCTTGGACTTGTGCCCTGCTTTGAAATGTTGTTTTTCAAACCTTGTCCTTCTGGATAGAAAGAAGGACGTAAGCTTTTCTCTTAAGTGATCATAAAACACATTGCTCAAACACTTCAATTTTTCCATTTCAAAATGTTTTTTTATTAGAAATATAACATAACCAAAATCAACACCTAATTTCCCAAGAGGCATCATTGAACCTGCAATGAACTGATGACAAGCTGATACTTCCACAGCAGAGTACAGAATTCACACAATGAAAATGGGAAGGATTTTACAAGAAACCTCTGTGAAACCTGGAACACATCCGTGCCAGCTGTATAGATTACCTGAAACTGATGTGAAAGGTAGCTGAGACTTTTCAAGAGCAGGGCTGAAGATGCTTGAAAACACTCATCATATTAACTAACTGACTTTTATGCTGCACGCTTAACCTTTCCTCACCATCCCATGTAGCAGCCAATATAAAACAAGCTGTCAAAATGTCAAAGGAGAAAAAATAAATATGAGAATTCAATCTAAGTAGGTTTTAATTGCTTCTTCTGCTGATACCATTTGACATTCAGGATTTTTTTTTTTAACTTATTATATAGTGAAATTTAGAGCAACAGATGCAACAATAATTCAGTTCCAATATTGTTCTAGCCAAGTGCTCAGTTTTCAGCAGACATCAGTCACACAGTGTTTTGCTGCCTGCCTGTAGCGTGGGCTACTCATAATGATGGGGTACTCCTTCTTGTAAGGTATCGAGTAACAATGTGTGTTTTAAACTTGGTGCGATTAATGGTGAATTGTTAATCACAAGCAGTTTCAATAATTGTGGACGTGCATAGCTTTTGCAAGTAGGCAATTCTAAAAGCAGAGCAATCCCCAGCTGTAGGCCAAAGTATTAGAAAAATACCAATTTAGTGGCATCAGCTGTGCGTAGGTGGCATGAGCTGAGAGCATGCTCTGAAACTCCGTTCTCCTTACACACAATGTATCATCAAACAATACATTGAAAAATGTTATTTTGGTGGAGAAAGGGATGACTTGATTGCAATACTCATCTATTTTTGCTTTATATATATACACACATATACAGTTCTTGTTTACATATCTGAAGAACTTATATGTATGACTTCATGCATTTCCTCTCCTTTTCTACCCTTCACATTTGGATATTTGGATGTGGGTCCCTCTCTGCTTAAGATCAGTGATGTTACCTCTTGAAGACAGGGATGGCAGCTTACACTTTCCATGAGGGAACCAAAAGAAATTTTCTAATAGGAACTGAAAGAGTATAATGTAATTAAAGACAGACCTACTACAATTCCCTACTGTGAAGAAATTGGTTTTACTTTTCCCCATCCTGAGTTATTTCCAGATGACCTGTTCCTACAGCTTATGCAACAAGCCAATATGCTACACAAGCCCAGGGGGAATGAGATCACAAGGGAAAAGATGCAGTTTTATATTGCTATTTCTATAATTAGCATATGTGGTAACATAGGATACTTTCACAGTTGTCATTGGAACCTGTGAAATTTCCCACTGGAAATGACTAGTCCCTAATTAAGTGAGAAGAGGTTTGCACAAAAATCAACAGCAGAGGCCATAAGATCTCATGAAAGAATTACAGTTTCACAGTTACAACTTCAGTCAATCTATAACTCTATCATTTTGGACATGTGCGCTCAGACATATTACACATGTTAAGTACAAGTATGAAGTCATTTTGGGTCATTTGTCTGATTCATTGCTAATTCTTTTCTTTATTTCAGGACCTTTGAGACCGGGTACTTCTGTAAGAGCTCCTTGCTATTGAGTAGTGCACGAAGGAAATCAATCTCTATTCTTCTTAGATTCTTGCTTTCATAAGCAATAACTAATCACATTAAACTACTGATATAAAAATAGATGGTGTGTAAAATAACTTCTTAATTTCCCTGCAGGCCTGTCTCTACTTTTCATGGAATTTAACTTAAGTTTCTGTTAGTGGAAATTTCCTTTACAAACTCGTGTGGTCACTTCCCCCACAATAACATCTTACAGTTTTTGATGAATTTTATAGCTTTTGCTGAGCACTCTCTCCTGTGAAGTACTTGCAGCCTTTTATTCCTCCAGGGATGCACTCAGCCTCTTGTAAGACCCAATCCATTCCTCTTCAGTGATGCAAATTGTTCATTTGAGTACAGATTTTAGAATTCATCTCGCCCACATCTTCAGGTTATGTTCTTGATCGCAGTGAAATTTCAAACGTTGCTGCACTTTTGATTTTCAGTTTAACCCAGTATTAAAACAGATGCCTCTGTATAATTCAGATCTGTAATCACAGTCTTTAATAATATTTAGAATTGGGTATTTTGGACTCTGATCACCTGATTGGATTACGTTTTTCCAAAATGACTTTTAAGTTTGGATGAGACTGTATTACTTATGGGCATATGTTTCAGAAATGTGAAATTTCTTCTCATTTCAATGTTATTCACTCATACCGAAACACCTTTTCAGTATTCAATAGTAGGTGATAAAAGGATCTCTCAGAGAACACCTCTATCTCTTTACAAGCTGTACATTGTAAGATGATTCCAGGAAACCCATCATCTCTCTTAATTTTCCCTCATTTACATTTCCATGAAGGACTGATGTGCAGCGATAAGCCAGTTGTTAGCCTAATAGCATTATCAAGTTGTCAGGGAAGTGTTTTCTGCAGTTATACCAAATTCCCTGCAGTGGTAGGACTGAAAGGAGTTACCAGCAGTCTTTCAGGGTAAAAATATGGTGCTACAAACCTTCTGGTAAGACAGAGACTTCTACCAGATGTTACTTTTTTTTTCTTCTTTGTCCAGTGTATAGGCAATATCTACATTTCTTATGTGTATATATACATACAGACATGCATATATATATACACACAAACATACATACAGGGACAAATATTACAAGCTTCATGTAACTTTTAATTTCAGACTCTTTTCGTTGTTTATAACAGTCTTTGAGCCTATCCCTTAATTTAATGCTGGACAGAGATTTTTTTTTTTTCCCAAAGCCTATCGGTCAATTCAAGAATTCTCTCTTTTTGCTGTTGTTGTATTATCTTTGGCTTTTGGGTTGTGGTGTGTTGTTTTGTTGGGTTTTTTTTCCTGAGAATTATGCTTGTTAGGCTATAACACATATATTTATGAAAATTCTGTTATGTCTATGGGTTGATTATCACAGATATGTAATACACTTACAAAGCATGATTATGTACTAATCATATTTTGTCTGTAATGTTTTGTCCTAAGTGTAAAAGGAATCTGGAGTAGGTCTGTCTTTCTTCTATTGCAGCTTTGACCATTCTCTGGTCTTGCATGTTGAACCACTATTTTTCCATTTTTGCATTTACAGGATTTGGCTTTTTTTGTTGTCAGAAATATTTCACTGAAAAATCTATTGTATAACATTTTCTACTTTGTTGGTTATGCAGGTTGCTTTTATTCATTGATATAATGGTGTCATAAACTAACTAACAGCCGTTAGGCTGAATTAAGGACTAATAGTTTTTGTTTACCTCATTTGTTGAAATGACTTTATCAATATAGGGTTTTTTCATGTTGTTAATAGCAGTAACCATGCACTCCATGACATATACTGAAATACTGCCAAATGAGGTATTCGCTGCATTTTCTACATAAAAATGTTATTGATTACAAAATGCAATGCTGAAATCCTAAATCACAGTAATATCCTACTTCATAAATAATACTAAGTTGGGCCTACACCAAGACTTTCTCTGAAGGACTAGATAGGAAATTGCATTTCTCTTCTGTGTTTTCAGCTTTGTAAGGACCAGAGAGAAGTTTGACTTTCAGTATTGAAATACTGGGGACTTCAAGTAACAACAGGAAAAAATTTCATGGCAATTACTTCCAGATCATGACTAACTCCCTGTAGCCAAGGAGAGCAAGTCTGACTTGAGCCCACTCTTCCATTTCCTGTAGTGCCTGGTGGTTCCCCACTGGTTCTTGTCTGCTTCTGCATTCTGTTAGAAGTCACTAAATGGCTTGTACCGTGTAGTAGCTGAGAAGATAGAAGATATATATAATTCATCAAATCATCCCTTCTGAAAATGAATAAAACATACACATCCAAGTATGCATCAAAAAGCTTCCTATTCTCTTGTAAAGCCAACAATTACTACCTCTGAAGAGGTCTGTGTAGCAGTGTTGGATGGTGAAATTTCTATTTTGTATAATATTTTTTCAGCTAGAGATCAAAGAACTCTCTTCTTCCACCTCTTCTTATTAAGATATAAAAGAATTCCATTAAATGGAACCCTTTTTCTGTGGCGGTTCTGTTTAGAGAACAGCCAAATAGAAAATACAGCGTACTCTGCAAAAATGCATTACGACTATGTTTTATACGACAAATGAACACTATTGATTTTCCTATAGTGCCTTTCATAAAGATAATCTGTATATAGAAGGAGTCAATTAAATGCTGAAGAGAATAGAAAGGTTTAAAGATGTTATTTAAATTGGTGTATTTCACAGGAAATACACTCACAAAGCAGCTCAGGATTAACTGTATCCCCTCCCATCTACAAAGATTGATATGGAAGGCTTAAAAAATATGAGATAGGTAAAGAATCATAACAGTCAAGAATGCTGATTGATAAGTGGTCAGAAAGTGAAGCCATGAAGACCCCAGGGGTCTGGAAAAGGGTCATTTTCATTCAGGTTCAATGATGGAGAAGTAGTTCAGAGGACGATAGAAAGATTGAGAGTAATATGGTCCCACCTTTCTGAGATTCTGAGAGGATGTTTTAACCTGTTCCATTGCAAAGAGATGGGAAAGGTGATGGTACGAAACATGAGTATAGTTCTAGTAAAGAAATATATTTTCAGTCTATTCAAATAAACTGTCACAGAGAGAAACAGTACAACCTTTGTGTACTGTTGCTACTATAATTATTCTAAATGAATACTTTATAAGATTTTCTAAGAACATATTCCAGAACTGAAAAGTACTTATTAATTTCATAAAATGGATTCTATAGTGGCTAACTGAAATACAGGTTACCACTTTTGCAATGTGCAGGGGGTTTTTTAGGGAGTGAAGTTGTTTTTAGGTACTGCTCTATGCTGAGTTGCAATGGCTAAGCCCTTTAAGAGCTTCCTTTACGTTTCCAGAAATAACTTAGATGCTTCGAAGTCTAGATTGCTTTATGCTGAGTTGCAATGGCTAAGCCGTTTAAGAGCTTCCTTTACATTTCCAGAAATAACTTAGATGCTTCAAAGTCTAGGATTCATTTCTACTTAAGATTTTGCTTAAGCCACTTTTGAAAGTGAAGCACAGGTTAGCATTCATCTTGGCTAGCTTCAATCACAGAAAAAAAATTAACTATCTAGTCTAATCTTGCTTTTAGGACTCTTCCGTAATGAAGAGAGAGAGAGACACGGAGAGGGGCCTTTTTATCTCACTTGTTATAAGCCCCTTCCATCCCTGAGATCTCTTTCTTTCTGCTCATACAGAATACTACTTTATAATAGGGTTATTATTTCTGTCATGTTTTATATTGGTTGTATAATAATGCTTTATATGTCAGTCCAATAGTATGCTCCGTGTGGCTTGGATTTTATGGGGAGCCAAAGGCTCTGAAATCATGTATATTTGCAAAGGGTTTCAACATCCAGTCTCTGGTGGACTCCGGTGAAAATTGCAGACCTTTTCAGTATTCTATATCATTAAACTGCTACATTTAGAAAATGAGAGTGGAATGCATCTCTGCTTCTGTACTTACATTAGCTCCAAGAAATACATATAATTTCAGGAGGAATATAAATCAACCACTAAGCGATGGGACTTAGCGAAGAGCTTATCCTAGTGGGAGAATTTTCCAATGTTCAGAAGTGCTCAGTTTTTTGGCACGTTCAGCTGACACACTCGACTGAGGAAACCTCAGAAGAGACTTTCATCTCACCTGGTATGTATGGCAATGGCTATGTCTCCTATAATTGTAACCACCAAGGTTTTCATGTACATTACATAACCCTCTGATAATTTTCTCTGCTTAGGAGGGGATACCATCAATATTTCTAACCTGCTCATGAATGATTCCACTTTTCTACCTTCCTATTAGCATACAATGTTTCAAAAATTTGCAAGTGTACCTAGTCAGTTGTTAATGCTCAAACTCTGATTAAAGTTTTTAGCAGGCAATTTGTAATTTTCTTCCATGTCCTTATAATCTTACTTACAAATAGTTACATGTATTGAGTAATTGTCTGGAATCAGTTGGATTACGCATTAGAAAGCAAGATGATCTTCCTTCTTTAAAATTTTCGTTTAGGTTGCTTTCTGATTGTAAACAACCCCTGGAAGACTGAGTACTGTAATATATCCCATCCTATTATTTTTTCATACAGCTTAAGAAAAGTAAGGTCCATTTAAGTATTACTAAGAGATACACAGACAATAGCTATAGGTTACTAAGAAGCAACCTGAAGTTAATGATTGATGGAATGAATTCACTGATGCAAAATAAAGGAATTCAGATGTAACCTGGTTGCAAACTTCACCCCCACTATGTCTCCAAAACCTGCAGCTTTTCACATAGCACAACACATGCATTTCACCTCAACTTTAGAGTGTTATTGACTACTGGGTTTTATGGCAAAACTTTTTCAGTAAAAGTTGGCACTTGAAAAACTTTCCAATTTAACTGGGAAATTTGCTGTCTCTCCATAAATAGGTATGACTTTAGTAGCAGGAGTATAATCTTGCTTGTCAATATTTCGCAACCGTTCAGCATTCAGATACTAAAATTAAAAGAAAGCAACGATAAAGAAAGAAAACACATCCCAATTTCCACATTCATTTAGTCTTAGCTCCCCACTGAGAGCAGATGTGCCAGTAATGGCAGTGTTTTCTACATGATGATAAGTATTAGTAGCTCATAACAAGCTAAATGCCATTGCCAAAGAGTTGTCATCTGAATTTTTTCCCCCAATCATTTCACTTAGAATAAGTGAATGATGTAGTTTGGCCAGATCCAGAGCTTATTTGAACAGCAGAAGAGGTTTATCTGCCCAGTCTCTCTCCTGTAGGATGACCAGACTTAATGTGTGTGCTCACTACAGTCAGTCTTCAAACGTCTAGTGCTTTCTAGAAAATGTCAGGCGCACTGTGCACACAGAGACTCTATTGCACAAGATGCCATATGCAGAAAGGATGTGGCTGTCATCTCTCATATAGCCCTAGGGAAAGCAAACAAGCTGAAAATGGGCTGAAAATACCATGTGAGATGCTTTTGTCAGAACAAGTTATTATGGCCCATGCCAGGCAATTCTACAATAGTAGCAGAAGACTTCTAGACACGATTGTTTGTTCTGGCAGCAGCAACGTTTTCAGCTGTCATAATTCCTTAACATGCAGAGGCACGTTTCTGTTCTGTGCCTGGGTATACACGGACAAATATTAATGTGAATTGGAGATACCAATCTCAAATGGGAACCCCAGGAAAAAAGGCTTCCAGGAATAGACTCTGGGGAAGGGTTCTTACAAGTGAGAGCCTCTCCCTAAGGGACTTTTAGGAAAGAAGATGCGGAGAGCTTCTTTGTCACATACATTATCTCAGTGGGAATTCATACTGTAGAGCATTTAAAATAAGGGTGAACCTCAAACAAAATCTCAGAACTGTACTCCTCAAAAGAAGTGCTTTTCTACATTATTAGATACCTCGGTTTGCCAACCTGGAAAATGTAAAAGGTCAGTTGCCTTGTCTGATAACTTTCTGGTATTACTTTCTTCTTGTCAAATAGAAAGGAATATTAGCTTTATTCATTCTAACCATCAGACTTCCAGATCTGACTACAATCTCAAATGACAATATTTATTGATGATTATTTTTCTCCTTAAGAGTTGGTGAAATGGAACAGCATAAATGATTTTTTTTTTTCAATTTTATAAAGGATGTTTGGTTTGTTCTGCTACGAAACTTTTTGTGGGGAAAAAATCATATCATACATAAAAAGATTCATTTATATAATCACCTGTTTTTCAGCTGGAGTGACATGCAAGAATTTTTATTTCAAATACTAACAAATTTTTTATAAAATCTGAATATTGATAAACATCCAGCCTAAATATATGGTATTTCCGTTTACAAGCTATTCCATTTATAACAGTTGAGTACCCGTGCCTTTTACTTTCAGCCGTCATTGACAGTAATCAATACTTACAGTAGGGCAATTTCAATAGGATCATAACCCCACCGAATCAATGGGACCGTGACTTGATGCTGTACTTTCTTGGAAGAAGGGAGCCATGGGTTATAGCATTATGAATAAATATGGAGACTAGGAACTTATGCAGTCATACGCTTGTTTGTTTTTCAGTGAGGTGAGCTGATGTGAGCCTTAAAATTTTAGTTGAAAACAAATGCTGGTTTTTTTTCCTTTCCTGTGTAAAAAATACATCTATTTCTTTATATTATCAGTTTACAATTGTTCAAGTCACAGTGATAGCATCTGTATTATGTCTGCAGTGCTGGTAATGATCAGAAGAATTTAAGAGTTCGCAGATCATATAATGACATTTAGAGGAATATGAACTTTCTGCCTATACTGATACTATGGTTTCTACAGTAAACTTCTACCTAAGGTATGATGTATATAGGTAGTGCTATTGCAATTTTACTTCTACAAGTTCTCAGTGAACTCCGTTGTACATGATAAGAATTTAGCTGCATATCCTAGTTAGTTTTATCAGCTACAGAGTTACCACAGATAATGTCACAGACATGATATGTCTGATAGCATGACAAAACCTCTGGAAACTGCTGTGTCTGCTCAGACCCTCACCAGGGAATGAGATTCTGTAAGGGCACTGTTTTCAAAGCTGCTTTCTGTCTATAATAAAAATGTTTTCCCTTACCTCTTTCATGTATTGAATGTATTGTGAACAACCTCTCATAATTTCCCATCACAAATACAGAGTTTGTTTACTTGTTTTTAAATATCAAGGGCATGACTGGTTTTGAAAGGCTTCAGTCTTGTCCATTGGGAACAATAACACCATTCTCCTAATTCTCTAACTTAACCAGGAGAACTAATCCTGGGGCAAAGTTTCAGTCCAGCCATTTAGATTTTGTACCTTTTTTCCCTGAGGTATAGAAGTTAGGGATCAGTCCTGTAAAGACACAAAACCTTTTTGTTTCTACAATATAAACTTCATTTTGATGCAGGACAACACAGAAAATATTACAAAGTGCTGTAAAACATACTTGTACAGTACTACATAATGGAAAAAACATACATTCATTAATGGAATACAGAGAAACCTTTATAAGTTTGTACCAAGAGAACTTGCATATTTACAGTTTGTGTCATCAGAGAATTTTATGTAAATCATAGCTTCCAAGCACTTGCTGTTCTATTCTTCCAAAAAATGTATAACATTTTCTCCTTTTAAATGCAGCCTATATAGTAAGGCTAGGAATCAAATTAGTCTATAACTGTAGACTGTATAACATATTTTTGTTTTGTTAGACTGACTTCTGGATCATTATCTTGTTCACCTTTCAAATATTTATTTAAATGAAGAAAAAAACTGGACAAGGTAAATAACATAATTTGACAACTGCTTCTTCAAAAAGGTATGGAAGAAAGAAAACCATGCTGGTAGTGTATGAGCATTTTCAGCTTATTCATTATTTAAGATATAATTAAGAATTTTGCACCAGTATCCTACTTCTGGAGATGAAAGACTCCTGTTTTCTTAAGAAATAAGTTAAAAAATTGTCCATTTTTCTGGATAGAAATTCATGCCATTTTAAATTAGGGGCAGTTTGAGCTGCCTATGCAGTTTTAATGAGAATCCACCAGACGGCATAGGAAAAGGAACCTCATTCATAGAACTTTGTAAATGGTGGTATTTTTGGCCTGCTGGCTTATTTAGTCAAAAAGTCTTGTTTTGAGGCAAAAATTTTCTTCCTTGTGATATTAAAATGCTTAAAAATTAATTAAGCATTTTCTCCATTCCTGGGTATTTCTGAGAGGCAAATGGCAGGAGGGAAGATGAGAAAAGAAAATAAAATATAAAATGAGTAGTGTCGCAAAATCTTTTTCTCTTCCTTTGTCTTTTTTGAAATGTCTTTTTTTTCTTTTTCCTTGCCATAATAATTTAAAGGAATTTCTCATCACTAACATAATCCTGACCAAACACAGCATTTAAGCATGTTCCTAGCTTTAAGTACTGAGTGTCTCCAGTGTGAAACTTATGGTTAAGAGCACTGTTGAACTGTGGACCCAAATGATAAATTCCTTAGACTAGGAAGCCACTAAATATTCTCTTAGGTTTAAGTCATAGATGATGGTCAGAAAAGGGCTATGGCAGGCTCTGCACACTCATTAACACTTGAGATTATTGTATTAACTTCAAGACAGATGTAGAGTATCCATATTGAACTGGCATACTTCCAAAGTAACTATGGAAAAGTCTTAACAAAATCCTCCCTAGAAATACCCCTATTGATCTTCCCTTACTGTATTCAGTGAGTTCAAGAAGAAGTGTAAGTGAATAAAATTCCTAGTCTTTTATTCTTCACTTTTAATAACTCTTTTAACAAGTTGGGGGGGGGGGGTGTTTGGTTTTTTTTTGGCTGGAGCTAAGAAAGGCTTATGAAATTGAATTGCAGTGAGCTAAATAAGTACAGTAGCCTGAAGAAGATATTAATTTTTAACGTATTAGTTTATCCCTATAGAAGTCAAATTTAATTGTTTCCAAGTTCACTCTACATCATTTTTATTGAAGCTAAAACGGGGTCAAGATTTAAATGCATCACTTCATGTTCATCTGTAATTAACCCAGAAGACTATACTTATGACCACATCTTGGAGTCATTACTCAAAGCTTGATCTCCCCAACCCTAAAGTCAAGCAAAAACTCTGGTTGAGTTTACATGAAATTCTATCAAATGTCAATGCTTAGACAAAATTTCTTTGAATTCAACAGGACAGTATTGGCCATTCAGGCCATGCCTACGTTAGCAAGTCGAGAAGCACAATAGGAGGACATCTTCAGAGCAAAACAGTGCTGATGACTCAAAATCAACTAACTATATTTTGGGACTTTTCTGCAGAGTAGCTCTAGCTTGGTTCTGTGCATATCGGGGCTTTTGGCAGCTAGAGTGCATTAATGAACTTCTATGGTACATCCTCCACTTCAGTTTAATTTTCAGTGAGGTTCAAGATGCCCCTAAAGCGAACAAACGCTCAGTAAGTGGTAACAAACAAAAGATTTGCTTCAGAAGTACGCTCTAGACCTGAACTAAAATGCTAGTGTGAACACACCCTCTGTCATTTCAGAGGACATTTGGTTTGATTAATAAAGACCAACAGGTTTTTCTCCTTATTTGCCTTTCAGTGATTTTCAAACTTTCCAAAAGAAAATGAGAAATACCCACAGGTGTGTTCTCTCTCACCTCTGACTTCTTGTGAATATTTTTATGATTTGAAATTTGATGAAGTAATAACAATTTCATACCATTTCATCCCACAGTTGTTTGCCTAAATTTTAAATAAGAAACAACAACAATTTCCAGGCTTTTTCATATTCTCTTGTTCTGTTTACCTCAGAAGATGTAAATTACAATTAAGGACCTTAGTTGGAAATCTCAATGCATTTTCCAGTTTACTCATCTTTGGTTCCATATAAGCAGTCATAGTAATCTTTTCTGAAGAAATACAGTCCCAAGTTTTGACATTGGAACATTGGAAATTTGCTGGAATGAGAAAATAACTTTCTTGTATATGGCTATCTGTGCAGTAAATTTCAAACTGAGACTGGCTGCTGAATATCTCAAAATCAACTTTCTGTTTTGACCAGTCTAAAGATAGATAAAAGAATTGAAACATGGGTTTGTATTCTGGGAATTCATTACAGTTCAGCAGTGCTTATTGTAGTGGGTTCGGTTTTAACCAAACATAATAATAAAGCTGCTGGTTATACAAGCAGAACTCTGTTACTGATCACAGACAGAAAGCTCATGACATTCAGAATTGTTGATCCTAAAAAGTTGTTAACAGTATGAAACAAAAAACCAGTGTCTACACTTAGTTCTCAGTCCTTCTTTATGACAGTTCAAATTTTTATGTCATAGGATCATTTTTTGTTGTTTTCTTCAGGCACCTTTCCCACAAATTCATCAGAAAGTTAAATGTTTTTCACCCATAGAATGTTTCAATAAATTAAAAGTTAGCCTGTTCCATTATTAACAACTTTTAAATGACACATCCCATAATTCAACATCATTTATCTATAAAGAGAAATGCAGCATGTTGAAAGTTGACATGACAAATAAATCTTTGTTTTCAGTTTCTAACAAATAAGAGCAATGAGAGAACAATGCACTGTGGCTCCAAGAGTAATCTTTGGTTGAGCTGTCTGTCTCCCAACAGTTCTTAAAGCATTAAATGGATTTCTTCCAAGTTGCATGACTAATAGTCAGCTCCTACAGAGCAACTTTATATTCTGGGACAAATCTATATTTATTTCTCTCACTCCAACTAAAAAATACACAAAGAACTTCCTTTTTTACCTATCTCTACCTACTACCGTTAGAGAAAATTGAGCTTCTACTGAAATGATTTTTTTCTGAGGCAACAGAGTGACTCGTGCTTGAATTTGGCTCATAATTACGATAAGAATCATGTTAAAATTTTATTGAAAATCGTAACATAAATAATTGGGATAGATTTTTTTCTTCCAGTTTTGCTAAAGAAAACTGATTCTGATACTGAACTGATTCTGATACTGATTCTCAGACTGAAAAAAAAAGTTTCTAGTCTTAAGATGCCATTTAACAAAGAGAATGGGCCAAATTCTGCTTTCCTTTTACCTTGCCATTTTTCTATAATTTTGGTAAGATCAGAATATTTCCCATCGTAATTTTAAAACTTGATTTTAAAATGCAGTTATAAGAAAACTAGGCAAATTGTTTCAAAAGTTAATATACCTCATTAAAAAAAGATTGCACTTGAATTTTTTTAACCTAATTAGTATTCATATCAAATGTTGGATCATAGTACATCTTTTTGTTAATTTAAAGAGATATTTTCAGAAGTCTCTACTCCAACTAGTTAACTGTGAACATCTGTGAAAAACTGTAATTGCCTCTTTTCTTATGTAAACATGTTTCTTCAGTCTTTCACTTCAAGGGATAATGTCCTGACAGATAGTAATTTCTGTAGTTCTTCTCAACTCTTTCCAGTGTATCCAGTTCAGTTGAGAGAGTTCATATCTGATGCTAGTTTGTCAGACCATGCTATTTCTTTCTCTTTTTTTTTCCCCACAGTAACTCCTGCCTTCAGAAACTGATGGCAGGTTGAAGGTTCCTCGCTGCCATACGTCTATATGACTAAGTGTATTAACCTATTATTTATACTGAAAAAATGGTGAACCCCTGCGTGGATACATTCACAATAGTTTTGCACTAGTTTCAGTATATCAAAAACACTTCAAGCAGAGTTAATAAAAGAAATGTATTTTTCCTTATGTGACATTGATTTTTATTCTGTGAGTTTTTTGGAGATTATTAAGAATGCTGTTTTAGGGGAATATTTCCTCTGTTGTATTATCTGATTTCCTCTGTCATCAGACACTTGCTGAGTACCAGGGCACTTGAAAATCACATTTATAATTTTCTAATTCTGTGTTTCTTTTCCTTTCAATCTTTCATGACCAGTAGTTATCAACATGTGCTTACTAAAGTGTCCTCAGGATTTCTCTCTTTTCTGTACGAAGAAAGCAAAACTTCAGTTTGAAGAATAACTTAACTGTCTTGTAAATGGATGACTTTTGTTTCCCTAAATAGCACCTTAATTTTAGCTTTATACTACTTTAAATGCTTTTCACAGCATTAGTATTTTTAGTTTTCTACTACAGCTGTTAACAGCCATTCATTTCTGAGGTTTTCCTGTGTAATATTGCAATTGTATTTGTATTCTTATAGAAAGGGTGTTCTGAAGATTACTTACAAATATCTGAAAAGTTTGTTAGAAATAGAGTTGACAGGGCATAGGAAACTTTGAACATGAAACATGTGGACATACAGGAAACTTTACAAGCACTTTCAAGATTTCTCCAAGATCTGTGTTAACCCTTTTGTAACTTCAAGAAGAAAGCAGGGGTATCAGTGGATCTGGAGACCTAAGGTCATTTCAGAGAGCCTTAGCACCACAGCATGGTGTACTTTCATTGCTAACATTCATATACATTGCAGTTTGCATATAGACATTCTACAATGTGGTTGCTTTAAGAAACACCATGTTATCAAGAGCCTATTTTGATTACATGCTATAAGTTGGTTAAAATACTACTTTTCCTGAAGTCTATAGTAAAGCTCCCACTGACTTCACAAGACCGCTTTTCTTCTTTCTTCGGACTGCAAAGCTTAGCGCAAAGTCAGTAGCGTTAGGACACAGCAGCAGAGGACTGTGCTTTTGTAATGTTCTTTTGACAGGAGTAGAGATCTTACCTGCATCCCTACAGTGTTTTGATGGTTGGGGATTTTTTCCATTCTGGTCAATGCCAGGACTTGGTTCATGTCAAAAGTAGTAGAGAATTATTGTTTGCATTTAGTAAAACTGTTTTACTACTAAATAAAGAGCTCTGTGGCCACCTGTGTCACACCATAGCTGTTAGTAACTACTGTGAAAAAGATCTATTTTCATAATCTACGTTGCATCATTTAATCAGGTGATCCTGGGTAATTTTCTAATGATTCAGTGATTTATTTTTTACAGTAACATCCGGTTTCAGAGAGGACAAATAATTCCTGTGATAAATACAGAGGATTTCTGACAGACTTAGGCTAAGAAATCAGTTTTGGTAGAATGCAAAACTGCAAGGCACTAATCAGTCTACTCATCACTCTGAGTGTGCAGACAATTTCTTAATTGCTGTAAATTAATACCTCTGGCAATTTGCCTCTGACTTCCAAAATGATACATTAGGCTTAAAGGTAAAAATACTGTCTTTTTAAAGACATATTTTATTTATGAGGTTAAGTAAAATAAAATGTATATGTTAAAATTAAAAATATCTTATGTATAACCAGATCTGATATCTAATGAGAACAAGCACTTCTCCATGATGAAGCCATTTGCCACAGGAGCTCATAAAAAGAATACAAATACCTACTAATAGGTAAAAATATACATTCCGTACACTGAAGCATACCTGGCCTCTTTCTCTGACAAATATTCTCATTAAGGAAGTCTGTAGACATGACGTCTCCAGCATCAGTCCAGTTTTTGGCGCAGTCCCCAGAGAAAGAGAGATGCTCTATGGTTGGAATTCATTCATTTTTTTTCATTTGAGTGGTGCAAAGTAGGCAGATAGAACAATTCATCCTTTGCTTAACACAAAACATGGACAGCAACTGTTAAAGAACTTACTCCCTTTTCTATAATTGGGGCACCTGAGTTTGCTCTGCTATCTCAAAAACCAGTCACCCGTAACAAAAGACAATGTTGATTCTCTGCTTACTTCATTCTTAATGAAGTAATAGAAACTATTCTATGATTCTATGATTCTATGAAATGCAATTCCTATAAAAATCAATAGATTTTGTATCACTGGACTTCAGTAAGAGTTGGATTGTGTGCCTGGCTGTTTTAGTAATAAGAATCACTACTTGCTTATGAAAACCACAGCATGTTCTTAGAATAAAAAAGAATGCCACAGCTCAAGGTAATTGAGTGTAAGAGAACCTTTCCTTGAATGAGAAATTCATAAGCTTCAGCTGGATACAAAATCTCTCTCCGCTCTGTCATGCTGCAGAGTATATGAATTTTGGTATCAGTTTTGCTGTGAAATTACTGCACAGATTATGACTGAGAGTTATTATAAACTCTCTGTTTCTTTTGTTATTTTAGCATGTTATTTATTTCAAGGAAAGAAGGACAGGAAAATAAAAGGAGGATGAATATGAATAGTTATTGTGAGTAGAAAATATGAAGTGCAATACCATGAGGAGCGGCCATACTAAACATATTATTCTAAATTTCAATGTCAAGGTAAATTTCTAATTTTCAAGGTCAGTAAGATAAGATCATATATTCTCAAATCCCTGCTTATATTAATATAGTTATTCTTTTGCTTAGAAAATCCTGGAATTTTCACAATAATTATTGATTTGGTTTTGGCAATCATAGTTGTTTTTAAATACATACAGTTCTGTAAATTGCTTATTTTTGAATGACCCACAGAAATCTGCTGTTATGTTATTAAACTGTTATTTGGGGTGATGTTTATTCTCCATCTCATTGTCCATCAAAAAAACAAAACAAAAGCCCAGATGGATCAACACCTGGTCCATCTAGTCCAGTAGTAAGTCTTCAGCAGTGGAAATAGCAGAGGCTCTTGAGACACAGGATATTTAGCACGCAAGCTAGGTCATTTTATGCGGTCCATTCCCCTCATGTTTTCACAGCATTCACAATTTTTACATTAGGGATGTTCCCTTGAACTATCCAGTTTTTTTAACATCCATTTTGGAACCAGTTGCCCAAGAAATTTTTTAATCTCTTTTTCAGTTCCCTGACATTGTCTTTCTCTGTATCCTCCTGTGACAGCAAGATCCAGACATTCACTAGTCACTGGTAAAATACTCATGCTTTTATCTATCTTAAACCAAAATACATAACTGAGCACATGCCAGCACGACGTGCTGTATGTTTTTCAGGAAAGAAGCTCATGCTTCTGTTGAGAACTAGAGCTTTTTAATCCCTTCAAGCTTCCCTTCCACTGCACCTTGCCAAGGGTCACTAGCTTCTTATCATCAGTATAAAGAAAACAACAGGCTCAAGACCAACATGAGCTGAGAGGAAAGACTCATCATACCTCTGAAACACATTGGAAGTCTGCATATGTCATCCTGTTATTTCCATACCTTCAGCAATGAGTATATGGTTAGAAGTGCCCCTTTCAGGCAAGACTGCCTCTGAATTCCCAGAGATGGCACAGGTCACATTGTCTATGCTGCAAATCCTGCAGACTTGGCATGAATTTATAATAATAGGCTAAGTGGTCTTGAGGAGCTTCTCTTGCTCCATTAACTTTTCCTCCATTTACTTTCAAGTTAGGGAAATCAGCCTACCTGGCTGGCTTTAACCCTTGGGAACACTAATAAAGTTTCCCTGTGTCTCGCTTTAGGTCCTTAAATTTTTAAATTTAGGACCTTAAATTCTTCTTAGGTCCTTAAATTCTTAAAATCTTAGCCTTAGGCTTTTAAGAAAATCATGGGACTTCGAGTTGAACTTATAATGCATTGATTCTGTCTAGTGTAGTTATTGTGGCAGTAGTAGCAGCGCTGGATCAGAAATCACGTACAGAAACTCTGCAGAGGTAGTATTTCAACTCAGGGTGATATCATTGTACTTAGAGTTGGAAAAAAAGCAAAAAAACCCAGCAGCGTTCATTTAAGTTATTATATAATCAAGTATATCTAATTACATTAACACAACTGCATTTTTACCAGCAAATATATATCCAGGTACTTCTGTAATTAAAGGCATTTTTGCTCTTGATTTCAATAGGAAATGCATTTACTCTAAAACATATTTGCTTCATGAGATAACTAAAATCTTGAACTTGGTTTACTGTAACACTTCTTTGTGTCCTACAGAAATGTCTGCTTCTGACAAATTTTTCACCCATGTTCTTACACGGACGCACAGGAGACCAGCTGTTGCTGCAGCAGCAGTGAATTTGGTCCCAAGAAAGTAAAGATTTTGACCTGACAGTATGTCCTCATCAAGGAAATGTTAGTGAATCTCTATTAAATGTCTAAGATCTTCCTTGTTTTCTTTTAGGTGAAGACATAATTGTAATTGTTCACTGGGTTAAGCTGGGTCTTTTGGTTTTTACCTTGTGGTGGGTTGACCTTGGCTGGATGCCAGGTGCCCACGAAAGCTGCTCTAGCACTCCCCCTCCTTAACCGGACAGGGGAGAGAAAATATAATGAAAGGCTCATGGGTCAAGAAAAGGACAAGGAGAGAACATTCACCAGTTACCATCATGGGCAAAACAGACTCGACTTGGGGAAAATGAATTTTATTTATTACCAAACAAATCAGAGTAGGATAATGAGAAATAAAAACCAAATCTTAAAACACCTTCCCCCCACCCCTCCCTTCTTCCCAGGCTCAACTTTACTCCCGAATTCTCTACCTCTTCCCCCCCAAGTGGTGCAGGGGCACAGGGAATGGGGGTTGCGGTCAGTTCATCTCATGTTGTCCCTGCCGCTCCTTCCTCCTCAGGAAGAGGACTCCTCACACTCTTCCCCTGCTCCAGCGTGGGGTCCCTCCCATGGGACACAGTC